>NC_062228.1:66564270-66864270 GCF_902686445.1 Sciurus carolinensis | reverse complement strand
ACACTGCACTCCTTCTGCAGGAAACCAGGGGCAGGTTGTAGTAGTCAGTGCACACTTCCTGACACGTGCTCTCTGCCACACTGCCGCTCTTCCTCAGCAGAGCCCTAAGCACAGACACGCCCTGACCCTTTCTGAGGACCCTGCGTTTCCCACGTCTCACCTGCCTCTGACCACTGCCCCTCCACCTCACCTGCGAGGGATTTTGTGGCTTCTACAGTGCAACTCCGGGAGTGGACCTGTTCTAATGGCTGCAGAAAGTTCCCCTGTGTCCTGATCCCTAGGGCCACCAACTGTCACAACCAGCTTGACCGACCTGCCCAGTCCACAAGGGGTGAGGCGGGACTGGAAGATAAAGACTCAGAGACACAGCTCTTGAAGACTAAGCTGGGGTCAGGTGGAGCTCTGCCCTCTGATGGAGATGCAGCTCTAAAGAGTCTCACCAGCAATCTTTATGCATACAGGTCTCATTTCAGGTTAAAGACCATGCAACAGTGATTCTTTCTACTCAGCAACGTCACAGAGACCAGGACATCCCTGCAGCTTTTCCCAGTCGCAATCCACAGTGCAGAGTGCACCGTGAGGAGCTTGGTGCGGCTCTCAGGAAAGCCCGTTGTTAAAGTCACTGTAAGGCGGCAGGGACCCGGGAAGCGAGCTGCTGAGACACTGTGGCTGTCTAGCTTGAGAGTTCCTTCCTTCCCGGAGCTGCGAGCCTGAGGTCAAGGTCAGAGCCCACAGGACCCTTGCACAGCCTCCTCACGCAGGGCACTGCCACAGCAGCTGGGCATCCTGTGCCCTTGCACAGGAACACCCCCAGGCACCAGGCACGCCACACCATGAGGCCACCAGAGACCCCAGTCCCAGTCACTGCTGGACCACCCTCTGTCACTGCTCTCCACTCACCACCTCAGGGGACACTTGTACCCTGTCACAGCACCTCAGGGGACACTCAGGACACCTGTCAAAGGACACTAGAAGACATGCATGACCATGTCACACCACCTCATGGGACAACAATGACCCCTATCCCACAGCGAAACAGGGAACATTCATGACAATTAGAACGTGGCCACACAGGGGACACGCGTGGCACCTGTCACCAGCACTCCCGGGACACTAGGGATGCCCGTCACCACCTTCTCCAAAAGTGTCAAAATTCTACAGAATAAAACGTCACTTCCGCCCCCACAACAAGGAAAGTCTGCTGGGTGGCACTGTGCCTCCTCAGGCCACAGGACAAACGCGACCTGCAGACGTAGTGCCCTTGGAGGCACCTGAGGTGGACCTCCGTGAGGTTTCCGTGATGCCCGCAGAAGGGGACACAGCAGGGGACAAGGGGACAGTTCAAGTCACCGCCTGGGAGAAATCACCACAGGGAAAGGGCCTGGGTGGGCGTGGGGCCCAGGGATCCGGCGGAGGCTTGGCAGGCGGGCTCCCCACCCCTCTGGCCTCACATCCTCTCAGGAGGACAACTAGGCAGCCGGGGGACACGTGGCTGGGGCCACAGGGTGGGGGACCGGACACGAGAGGGACCTGCCTGCGTCCACGGCGTCCCCACCTGGGCACAGGGGACGAATGCTGGGCTGGCTGCAACGGGAGTCGTGGTCGGGAGTCGCCAGTCCTTCAGGGAGGGTTGAGAACGGGCGACGCACACGGGAGGGACACTGGGCCAGGGCTGCACGTCCACCCCGCACACCGTCCTCACGGCGGCTCTGCCACACTGACCGATGGAGACCAGCCCCGCCTCACACCACGTGCCCAGCCTGGCCATCCTGGACCAGGGTGCCTGCCCACCCTGCCCACGGGGCTGGACACTGAGCACAGCTGCGGCCACAGCCACGCCCACGTCGCTTCCTGCACTGCTGGCTAGCCACACGTCCCCTCCTCCCTGGGACAGCCAAGACACCAGGACGTCACCACCGTCCTCGCCTGTGCACCGGGCGTTCCGCTTCACCACGCCGACCCTGACACAGAGCTCAGCCCGCCTCGTCCTCCCTGTGGGCTCATGTGCGTCACGACGTAGAGGTGCGACCTCCCCACAGTGGACCTGACCGCCGACACCAGAACAGCTGCACCTGGGTCCTCGCCCGCTCCCGCCTCCCTGCCCCATGCAGCCCCACCCCGCTGTCCTGCCCACGCCCAGGGCTCAGGCCACCTGTGCTCCTGTGTCTGGGCCCTTCAGCAGCAGTGTGCAGAGCCCGTCCTGCCGTGCTGGGCACCACCGCTTCCTCCTCAGGGCCAGGACCTTCCTGGGACGGGCAGCCACGTGCAGCCTGCCCCTCCCGGGACATGGACGTGGACCTGGCTCCCACCGCTGGGTCTGAGGCTTCCCTGACCCTCCCTCTCCCTGTGGGGGAAAGGTGCTCAGTCTCCCACGCCCTGTGCAGCAGTGGGACCACCAGGCCCTGGGAGCTCCGTGTCCACCTTTCCAGGAAGTGCCAGACGGGTCCTCCCTGCGTCCACCAGCCTGCAGGGGTCTGACGCCTGCCCCTCCCACAGTGCTCCTCCTGCTGCTGCGGCCGCCCACTTCAGCCTGTTTCTGCCTCTTGTCACTGTGAAACCTCGAGCACTGAGCACACACAGGACCGTCCACCACGGCCCCGGGCCCACCCTCCATGATGGCCGTCGGCACCCTGTTGAGTCCTCCCCTCTCAGGGCCCCTCTGGTGTCCAGCGCTCACAGAAGTGCTGAGCCCGGTACGCCCGGCCCCGGTGTCCTCTGCCCTGGGCGTCCAGGTGCTGGTCTGCGGGAAGCCCTCCTGCGGGGCCCCGGGGCCCTGCCTGTCCCGCTGCGTCCCCATCCGGGCCTCAGCCAGGCCGGGGTGCTCTGCTCAGGCCTCAGCAGGATGATGTAGCACTTGGGGAGGAAGATGCCCCCCAGGAGTCCCGCCGTGGAGGCCAGGATGGAGAAGACCTCCACGGCCACGGTGGACTTGCCCCGGGCACTGTGGTACAGGGGCAGGAAGGCCAGCCAGACGCTGCAGAAGAGCAGCATGCCGAAGGTCAGGAGCCTGGTCTCGTTGAAGGCAGCAGGCAGGCCCCTGGCCAGGAAGGCCACAGAGAAGGTGGCCCCCGCCAGGAGGCCCAGGTAGCCCAGCACGCAGGAGAAGGCCAGGCCAGAGCCCTCCTGGCAGCGCAGGACCACCAGCCTGGGCTCCGAGCGCACGTCCCTGTCTGGGAACGGCGGGGAGGTGCCCAGCCACAGCCCGCACAGAGCCACCTGCGTCAGGGAGGCCACGAGGACCAGTGAGGAGGAGGCACGGGGGCCCAGGCACGCCCGCGCCCTGGACCCGGGCCTGGTGACCCTGAAGGCCAGGGCCACGGTCAGCGTCTTGGCCAGGACGCAGGAGACGGCCACGGTGAACAGCACGGCGAAGGTGGTCTGGCGCAGGAGGCAGGCGACGGCGGTGGGGCGGCCCAGGAAGAGCAGGGGACACAGGGCGCACAGTGCCAGGGAGGCCAGCAGCGTGTGGCTCAGGGCCCTGTTGTTGGCCCTGACCACGGGCGAGTCCCGGTGCCGCAGGAACAGCCCGAGGACCAGCAGCGCCAGGCCGGCCAGGCCGACCGCCGCAGCGGCCAGCGCCAGTCCCAGGGGCTCCTCAAAGGCCAGGAAGGCCTCTGTCCTGGGCAGGCAGCGGTCTCTGGCCGGGCTCGGGTACTGCTCCTCGGGGCAGGGAAGGCAGTGCGGCACGTCTGTGGGACACAGGCCGGGGCCGGGGCCACCGCGGTCACACCACCGCCTTCCACGGACGGCGCTCGGTCACCCGAATGGGCGGCCACCTCAGACGGGGCAGGGGCCACAGGTACCACCTGGACAGTCTCCCCAGCCGGGCAGGAACTGACCTCGGGAAGGGCCCTGGGCTCACCCTGTCCCCAGGATCCACGTGACCAGGTCCTAACCCAGCACCTCAGGACAGGCCTGTGCTGAGACGGGGACAGTGCAGACCAGGAGGGCCAGGGGGAGGGCCTGCGCCTGCTGCCTGCTGTCCCCTGGGAAGGGGAGGACTACCTGCTGTCCCCTGGGAGGGGGGAGGACTGCCTGCTGTCCCCTGGGAAGGGGGAGGACTCCCTGTTGTCCCCTGGGAAGGGGGAGGACTGCCTGTTGTCCCCTGGGAAGGGGGAGGACTGCCTGTTGTCCCCTGGGAAGGGGGAGGACTGCCTGCTGTCCCCTGGGAAGGGGGAGGACTGCCTGCTGTACCCTGGGAAGGGGGAGGACTGCCTGCTGTACCCTGGGAAGGGGGAGGACTGCCTGCTGTCCCCTGGGAAGGGGGAGGACTGCCTGCTGTCCCCTGGGAAAGGGGAGGACTATCTGCTGTCCCCTGGGAAGGGGGAGGACTGCCTGCTGTCCCCTGGTAAGGGGGAGGACTGCCTGCTGTCCCCTGGAATTGGGAGGACTGCCTGCTGTCCCCTGGGAAGGGGGAGGACTGCCTGCTGTCCCCTGGTAAGGGGGAGGACTGCCTGCTGTCCCCTGGAATTGGGAGGACTGCCTGCTGTCCCCGGGAAGGGGGTGGACTGCCTGCTGTCCCCGGGAAGGGGCTGGACTGCCTGCTGTCCCCGGGAAGGGGCTGGACTGCCTGCTGTCCTCTGACAAGGGAATGGCACATAGACACCCAGGGAGGACAGAGAGGACAGGAATCAGTGCCCACAGTGTCAAGCAGGCGGGCAGGTCCTGGCCAACTGTGGGCCCAGACAAGGGTGTGGTCCCGCAGCTCCCTGGACTGGCAACCTGAGAGGCCGGCAGGGCCTTGAGGGCCCCTGGGTCCAGGGTCCTCCCTCCCTCACCTGTGTGCTCTGCAAAGTGTCCCTCGGGGCAGGGGCTGCAGTCGAAACAGCAGTGGGGGGCTCCCTGTCGGGGGGTCTGGCTGAACCCTGGAACGCAACTCCTGCTGCACACGGAGCTGGGCACCTGGGGACGAAGAGCAGGGAGTCACCAGCGACCCGCCAGGGCACGGGTGGCCAGTGGGGCCTCCTGCCTGCGGAAGCAACCACAGTGCATCCCGCCCACGACACAGGTGTCTCTCTGCCCACCAGAGCCAGACGGTAGGGGCCCAGCCCTGCAGTGAGTGAGCGGACCTGCCAAGAGCTCCACCTGGACACCTGGACAAAGGAGCAGAGCTGACCAGTGTGCAGTGGGCCTTCCCAGGTTCCAGGACCTGCCCTAGACACTGTGGATCTGAGCACACACACCACACACTCACACTCAGACGTGCACACTCACACACTGACCCCAGGCACACTCACACTCAGAAGTGCACACTCACACACTGACCCCATGCACACTAACACACACACATGCACTCACACACACACATGCACACTCACACACATGCACACTCACACACATGCACACTCACACACAGAATCATGCACACTCACACACACACATGCACACTCACACACACATGCACACTCACACACATGCACACTCACACCCATGCACAACACACTCACACACAGAGACATGCAAGGCCATCCCACACCTACAGCTGAAGATGACTCTCTCCTCTGGGTGGGAACCAGCCTGCCAGGCGGGGCCAGCCGTCCACCACTGAGCTGCCACCCAGTCCTCCTGAGACTGGGCCTCACCACGTGCCCAGGCTGGCGTGGGCTGAGGGATCCTGCTGCCTCAGCCCCTGAGCAGCTGGGATCACGGGGTGGACCCCAGGCCTGGCTGACCCTTCCAGTCACACTCAGCAGAGGCCTGTCCCCTAAGGACGGGGCCACAGGGCTCACCCACCTGGTTGAAGCTCCCTGGTGTCGCCTAGCGCCAAGGACACGTCACGCATGGGCAGGGGACAAGGACCCTGGCCTCCGAGGTTCCCTCCAGCTCCAGTGTTCCAGGACCCCATTCCAAGTACCTGGGAGGCTCACCTGGAGGTCCTCCTGCAGGTGGACGGTCATGCTGCTCCCCGAGGAGCCTCGAGGGTCGATCTCGCCTACGTGGACCAAGTGGAATGAGCCCTCGGGGGTCTTCTGCCCTCGCACAATGTCAAATTTGGACACCAAATCCCCGTTGGCATCAAACGTGACCTCTGTGTCGTCCGGGGTCTTGAAGCGCACCTTCCTGAGGGGCTGGAGCAGCTGGGGAAGGAAGGGCCATGCTGTAGACTGGCCGAGGATGGTCCCTGGGCCTGGCACAAGCCAAGGCCACTGCCCTAGCGCTCAGCGGGCACAGCTCCACGCAGGGCCGACCCGTCGCTGGTCACATGGGCACTAAGCCTGCAGAGTGAGCAGGGCCCACGCACGTCTTAGAGCTTAACTCCGGTTGAAGCAGAGGGAGGTTTCCTACGGATGGTGAGTGTGAGTCCAGAGCACACTTGACGACAAGCCAGCCGCACACCTCACTTGACCCTGTTGCCCTGGATGGAGGAACCCACCCACATGCTCACACCCAGCTCCAGGGCCGCCTGGGCTGGGACAGCCTCGGCCTTCCCATCACACGCCTGGGCAGGCCACCCTGGCGGGGCTTCCAACGCAAGGCTCTGCCCAGTAGAGGGCACATCCATGGCCTTCTCCCAGGCAGGCTAGGTCCAGCTGCCTGGCCAATCCTGCCTCTCCTCACACTTGGCCTTGCACTCCCACTGTGCCTGCCCTGCCTGCCCCACACCTGCCTGGCAGCCGCTTGCCACCCTCCACCTGAGAGCTCACAGGTCTCCCCAGAGAGGACCTCGCTGGTCCACACCTCCA
Source organism: Sciurus carolinensis (assembly GCF_902686445.1). Lineage (NCBI taxonomy): Eukaryota > Metazoa > Chordata > Mammalia > Rodentia > Sciuridae > Sciurus > Sciurus carolinensis. The sequence continues at coordinate 66,857,587 of NC_062228.1, read as the reverse complement.
CCACCCCAGCCCTGCTTTGTCCCCCAACAGCACACGGAGGCCCTGGACCCACATGGGCTTCATCTCACTCTCTGCCCACACCTGACACTCACCACTCAGCACCCGGTGCTCAGCCGAACCGGTCCTGGGCTCTGGAGGGTGTCTGCACACAGCAGAGGCCCAGGCGGCCTGAGAGGACCTGCCCAGGGCACCCCGTCCTCAGCCACAGCACCTTGGGATTCCCTCCATCCAGCAGCCGGCGCAGAGACATCCCCGCTCACCTCAGGTGGGGCCTCTGGCCTGCACCCCAGTGACCAGGTCAACGCCCTCCTGCTGCCTCCTGTCCCAGTGTCCACCAGAAGGAGCTGCTACCCAGGCCTCAGCATCACGCCTTGGTGAGGAAGTCAAATCTCTAGACACCTCCAGACACTGGGACTGGCCAGCAAGGCTGAGGTGACCACTTCTTGGTTCTGCATGGAGGCCAGGAGACTCCTGCCTGACGCCTTCCTCTCTCGGTGGCTGTGCATCCCTGCTCCCAAGGATGACGCTGGGACAGAGACGCGACCGGGAATGGGTTGCCTTGATGGCCCCTGGTGAGCAGCTCTCCTAGGACGCCATCCTCTGCACACAGGCCAGGGGCTGCGGCCCACCCAGCTCACCACCGCCTGCAGGGCTGATCCATGCACTTGGGCACCGTCCTCTCGGTGGAGGTCCCAACAGCCCTGGCCATTGACCTGCTCTCTCCTCTCTTGTGCTGAGTCTCTGGAAATTCACAGGTGGTGCTGGGGCAGCCAGGTAAATTCAGCAGACTCAGCCTTGGACTCCACAGGGAGGAGGGGCTCTGGAAGGTTTCCCTGGGGGTTTACTGGGAGGTTTACCTGGAACTTGAATTCCGCTAGGATCCCGGCTGTGCTAAGGGAGCGACACCGCGGCCCCGTGACTCACCTGTGCTCGGGCGGTGGGGGGCTCTGGGTTCCCTGCAGTGCTCCTGCCAGGGCGCAGACAGCAGGCCTGCGACTGAGGAGTGCGTCTCGCTCCAGCCCTGCAGCGGGAACACCAGCACCCTCCACCCTCTGCTCACCTGCCAGGGCAGGACATGCCCAGGGTCTGCACGGGCCCCAGCCCAGTGCTCACAGCCCAGCAGGTCCTGGAGGGCGTGGGCGATGCTGTACACGGGGGTGTATGCGATGTCCATTTTTCGAGCCTCCCAGAAAGGGTCCTCGGTGCCTTGCAGACGTTCATTCCCTGAGCAGAGCTGGACACCACTTGCCACTGAGCCATTCTTGGGGGGCCACGTGCACCCAAAGTTGACCTCCCAGAACCTCTCTATGAACATGTCCTCTGGGGTCCGACTCGGGTGCAGGTGAGCCAAGAACTCAGGGAAGCCAGGCACATGGCTACTTTGAAAAATCAGGCTAAAGCCTCCCTGCAGGACCTCAGAGGCACCTGGCATGCTCAGGGCTATGGCCATGTGCAGACTCTCTGAGCTGACCCAGACCTGGCCCGAGACCGGCAGGCCCAGCAAGCCCTGCAGGATGAGCAGGAAGCTCAAGTTGTTGAGGAAGACCAGAACCACCGTGGCAGTGCAGACCTGCATCCTCTGGACAATGGCGTCTGTGTCTTCCAGGGACTGCTGGGCAGGCACGTAGAGATGGGCCTCAATGCAGATGCCAGCCTGGCTCAGCTCCCGGGCAACCAGTGAGCTGGCCTGCTGCCCATAGTCATCATCCTGGGCCAGAATGTCCACCCAGGTCCATCCCAACCGGACCACCAGCTGGGTCACCGCATAACACGATGTGAGGTCACTGGCCAGCGTCCGAAGGAAGGACGGGAACTGGGCCTTGTCACTGAGGATGGGCAGCGTGGATGAGTGACTGACCTGTAGGGAAGGTCCGGGCAGTGGAAGAGAGAAGGTCAGCACCAGGACTCAGGCCAGGCCCCCAGGATTGAAGAGTGGAAGGAGGACAGCCAGAGAGAGGGAGTGGCCAGTGTGCCCCTTAGCCCTGCAGGGTTCCCCAAGACTGTCCGTGGAAGTCCTGCACCTCAGCAGCAATCCCTGCACACTCGGGGAAGCAGGTCCCCCAAGCTGGAGCAGAGCTGGGGAGTGAGCGTCTTCCGGAAACATGAGTGGCGTCTGCCCGACTGCCCAGGGCGGGTCCACCCCATGCCAAGAGGGGTCTTGTGAGGGTGTGGGGCTGGTGGGAGGAGGCCCCCGTCATGATCGGCAGGACACAAATGGACCAGCTCAGAGTGCCAGGGACCAGACCTGGAGCCTCAGCCTGGAGAGGAAGCCCACCAGGGACCAGCCTCCAAGAGCAGCCGAGGTGGGGCAGCTCCAGGACCAGAGCCCAGGACACCATGCTGGGACTCCAGGGGACCAGCCCCTCAGTGAGGGGACGCCCGCCCAGCAGGCCCAGAGACTCAGCCCAGTGCAGGACAGAGCAATTCCCACCAGCTGGGGCCTTCTACTCCAGGTCGTGGACACCTGCCCAGCAGGGAGGACAAACAGCAGGCTCTGGGAAGCACCGAGGCCCCCAGAGACCACACACAGGCAGCCTTCCGCCAGCGAGCCACGCTCACACCCAGGAGGACGGGAGGCACACAGGCCCACACCTGGACGTGGACGGCAAGGGGCACCCGCAGCCAGAGAGCACGGTTCACACGCCCAGGACGGGACGGGCGGCCAGCACTGGGGACCCTGCACAGGACGCAGCACCCATTGGCAAGGAGAGGAGGGAGGGGCTGATCTGCACCACAGGGAGACTGCAGGACCCTGGGGAGTGAGGACCTGGGGAGCAGAGGTCACACTGGGAAACCCTGGCCAAGCGGACCCACACGGACAGGGCAGGAAGGGCCTGCCTCAGGTGGGGGGGCGGAGTGGCAGCTGCTGGTCTGGGCTGTGCAGGGAGAGCCCTGCTCTCCCACCCTCAGCTGACCACCACACACCCTGAGCTGAGAGCCACTGAGTCGCCCACCTCAAGGTGTGAACTGTGGCCAGGATCACCTTCATCACGGTCAGGACTGAGGATGAGGAGGCTGGGGGCCACCAGAGTGTGACTCGGGAAGGGTTGGCAGGTGACACTGTGGCACGAGTCAGGGGCTGCCTGGCCTCAAGTCCAGCTCCTGGACCTGGGTGGGGACTGCCTGGCCTGAAGTCCAGCTCCTGGACCTGGGTGGAGACTGCCTGGCCTCAAGTCCAGCTCCTTGACCTGGGTGGGGACTGCCTGGCCTCAAGTCCAGCTCCTGGACCTGGGTGGGGACTGCCTGGCCTCAAATCCAGCTCCTGGACCTGGGTGGGGACTGCCTGGCCTCAAGTCCAGCTCCTGGACCTGGGTGGAGACTGCCTGACCTCAAGTCCAGCTACTGGACCTGGGTGGGGACTGCCTGGCCTCAAGTCCAGCTCCTGGACCTGGGTGGGGACTGCCTGGCCTCAAGTCCAGCTCCTGGACCTGGGTGGGGACTGCCTGGCCTCAAGTCCAGCTCCTGGACCTGGGTGGGGACTGCCTGGCCTCAAGTCCAGCTCCTGGACCTGGGTGGGGACTGCCTGGCCTCAAGTCCAGCTCCTGGACCTGGGTGGGGACTGCCTGACCTCAAGTCCAGCTCCTGGATCTGGGTGGGGACTGCCTGGACTCAAGTCCAGCTCCTGGACCTGGGTCGGGACTGCCTGGCCTCAAGTCCAGCTCCTGGACCTGAGGTGGGGACTGCCTGGCCTGAAGTCCAGCTCCTGGACCTGGGTAGGGACTGCCTGGCCTCAAGTCCGGCTCCTAGACCTGGGTGGGGACTGCCTGGCCTCAAGTCCAGCTCCTGGACCTGGGGTGGGGTGAGTTGGTCCTGGCCCTATTCCTCCTCTGATCCCCAGCTACCTCACTGACCATTTGGATTGCACTTGTCTCAAGAGAAGCTTACCTGGAGGACAGTACTGGACAGAGAGCAGGGAGGTACAAGGAACCAGCCACAGAGCAGAGTGGTCAGTACCCTTCCAGACACCCTTGCCCTTGCTGCCCTGCTGAGGGTCAGCTCTCGTGAAGGCTCTGGGGAGACTCACCTGGGGAAACTTGTAGAGCCCCAGAAGCCTGGCCATGGCCATGGACAGGGCTGACCGCGTGTCCCCGACCACGGCCACCCTGGGCAGGCGGGGTCCGCAGGCGTAGTTGGGGATGGGCTCCTCCTGCCCCGTGAGAAAGCTCATCATCTCAAACACGGCTCCGTGCACTGAGCACCCAGAGTTGCGGATGGAGAAGCCCAGGGTCAGGTTGGGCAGCAGGTGGACGCTCCTGTTGATCTCCTCCACGGCAAACACAAAGCTCTGGGCCACCAGGTAGCTCCACAGGGACAGGCTGAGTGGAAAAGCCCATGTTCACGCTGCCCAGCGGGCAGACAGCGGGACCGTGTGCCCCTGCCGCTCCCAGGCTGGACGAAGGGCAGGGACAGGCACATGCCCAGGGATCTGATGACCCACAAGCAGCCCCCAGAACCCCTGCAGGGGAGGAAGGGAGGACAAAGCCCACAGCCCTCAGTTGGGCACAGAGGAGGCTGACTGAAGAGTCTCAGAACCTCCAGGAAAGCCACCTCAAATGTCCACCTCACCAAGGGCAGGATCTGGACTCTGAGCTCGTCCCTCCCTGGTGGACCCCTGTGCCAGCGCAGCACAGAGTGCCCACACCACCGTTCACGCTGCTCACTTTAACCTGAGGGCCATGTGAGACACGGAGCCTCCTGGGCCTCCTTTCCAGTCAGGTGGGGAAGGAGGCAGGTCCTGGGGAGGACAGTCGGCATTTTCTTCTGCCCTTTCTGGGCCTGGGCAGGACACCAGAGGCTCTGCCGCTGACCACACCCAGCCCTTGTGTGTTCTGTGTGGAGGCAGGGTCTGGCCCAGTCGCCGGGGTGGTCTTGAAGGGCATCCTCCAGGCTCACGAGCGCCTGGCTGGGGTCCCACACAGCGCCCTCCTGACACGAGGCAGACTTTTAGTAAAGCTGAGCCCACCATTTAAATACGGCCAGGAGGACTGCGCTGGAACCCCGAGAGCAGAGGCAGGCACGATCTGTGTCCGGGGAGGACACAGGACACAGGCAGACAGGACCCACAGGGCCACATGCACAGCAGTGTCACCAGAGGGGTTAATGTCACCTCTGCTGGGGGCCCACCCTGTTCTCACACAGCAGGTGCATGAGACCCGTGCCTGGCCAGTCGGGCCAAAAGGAGGACAGTGACACAGCACCCAGGCCTCAGAGCCTGGTCAAACCTGGACAGGGAGGGGTTGAGGAGGCTGGGGACCACCCACCAGCCTGGACACACAAGGACTGATCCTGAGGTAACTGTGGACCACCCACCAGCCTGGACACACAAGGACTGACCCTGAGGAAGACTGGGGACCACCCACCACCCTGGCACACAAGGACTGACCCTGAGGAAACTGGGGACCACCCACCAGCCTGGACACACAAGGACTGACCCTGAGGAAGAGTAGGGACCACCCACCAGCCTGGACACACAAGGACTGACCCTGAGGAAGACTAGGACCACCCACCAGCCTGGACACACAAGGACTGACCCTGGGGAAGACTAGGGACAACCCACCAGCCTGGACACACAAGGACTGACCCTGAGGAAGACTGGGGACCACCCACCACCCTGGCACACAAGGACTGACCCTGAGGAAACTGGGGACCACCCACCAGCCTGGACACACAAGGACTGACCCTGAGGAAGACTAGGGACCACCCACTAGCCTGGACACACAAGGACTGACCCTGAGGAAGACTAGGACCACCCACCAGCCTGGACACACAAGGACTGACCCTGAGGAAGACTAGGGACCACCCACCAGCCAGGACACACAAGGACTGACCCTGAGGAAGACTAGGGACCACCCACCAGCCTGGACACACAAGGACTGACCCTGAGGAAGACTAGGACCACCCACCAGCCTGGACACACAAGGACTGACCCTGAGGATGGTCAGAGAACCACCCACCAGCCTGGACACACAAGGACTGATCCTGAGGAAGACTAGGACCACCCACCAGCCTGGACACACAAGGACTGACCCTGAGGAAACTGGGGACCACCCACCAGCCTGGACACACAAGGACTGACCCTGAGGAAGACTGGGGACCACCCACCAGCCTGGACACACAAGGACTGACCCTGAGGAAACTGGGGACCACCCACCAGCCTGGACACACAAGGACTGACCCTGAGGAAGACTAGGACCACCCACCAGCCTGGACACACAAGGACTGACCCTGAGGAAGACTAGGGACCACCCACCAGCCTGGACACACAAGGACTGACCCTGAGGAAGACTAGGACCACCCACCAGCCTGGACACACAAGGACTGACCCCGAGGAAGACTAGGGACCACCCACCAGCCTGGACACACAGGACAGACCCTGAGGAAGGCCAGGGGACCACCCACCGGCCTGGACACAAAAGAACTAACCCTGAGGATGGTCAGAGGACCACCCACCAAACTGAACACACAGGACGGACCCAGAGGAAGCCAGGTGACCACCCACCAGCCAGGACACACAGGATGACCCTGAGGATGCGAGGTGACCACCCACCAGCCTGGACACACAGGATGACCCTGGCGATGCCCTCTACATCCCCCTTGCCCTCGGCGTCTCCCACCCAGCACCCGGGCACTTACTCTGAGGAGGCCTGTCCCACGGGAGGAGCAGTGAAATTGAACAGGGTGACCTCATCGAAACACAAGATGGAGAAGCTGCCCCCCACCACCACGTCCCCCGGTCGGTCGAAACGGGAGCTCGAGCCTGGCAGGCGCCAGCTGAATGGCCCAGAGAGGGTGATGCTGGGGTGAGGGCCCAGGACGGCAGGCAGCAGTGCCCACAGCCACATGCCCGCAGGGTCAGGACGGCCAGTGCCGTGGCAGCCCCCGTGTGGAACTGTGTCCTGCAGTGACAGCGCCTTTTACCTGGATCTGCCTGGACCAGGCGCCTGGGCTGAGGCTCATCTGCACCAGCAGCCTCCAGGCCCTGGGGAGTCGGGACCCAAGCTGCAATGGGGGGTCACCAAGCCCCACGCCTATTACAAGTTTCTCTCTCCTCCCCTGGCTCCCCGGCGCCCTGCGGCAGGGGCTGGGCTCTGGCGTCCTCTGTCCGCCTGGGAGGGCCCCCTGGGTCCTGCTTGCTTTCTGAGGGATTGCAGGCCCAGGAGCAGCTGCTCTGGGTCCCCAGGACACTGCTCTGCAGAGGGGCCCAGGAGGCCCAAAGCCCTGAACCCGGAGCGTGTGAGCCCTGGAGAGGGGCGTGTCCTCCAGCTGCAGGTGGCCAGGCCCAGCAGGCAGCAGCAGGGCTCCTTGGGATCCAAGGCCCTCAGCGCCCACTCTGAGGCCAGGGCCCAGGTCCAGGCAGGAGGGAGGCTGGGCTGGTTGAGGCTGGACGGGCGCAGCCTGGGGCGCTCTGGAGAAGAAGGCTGCCCTGCGACCTTGGAGGCAGGGAGGCAGTCGGCACCCGGTGAGGCCGGGTCACACCAGCAGGGTGGGGTATGGTGGTGGACACAGGGCCCCCGTCCCTTGCTGGTCACTGGTGGGGACAGGGATGGTGCCGCCCCTCTGAGGCAGCACTGCAGATCCTCCAAATGACACCCAGGTGTGGCGGCTCGGCCCGGCCCCTTCCCACTGCACACCCTGGGCAGGACATCCCAGGGCTCAGGAACTCCATAGCCACTACAGAGCACGAGGGGGGACCAGATGTCCACGGGCCGGCCTGCAGTGTCCACTGGTCAGGGGGCCTCCAATGGAAGGGCATCGTCCAGGAGAGGAGCGGGGTGCTGAAGCTGCTCCACCTGCCCACACCAGGATCACCCAGGTCCAAGAAGACACGTCAGCCACCTACGCTGACCACACTGCCCTGCAGCCTCTTGAACAGGCAGCTCCACAGGGACAGAGCTCGGTCAGTGCTGACCAGAGGCTGTAAGTGTTGCAGAGGGGCCCTGGGGGCCATCGGGGTCATGGAGCCGTGCTGGCAATCGGCAGGAGCCAGGCGGCACTGCTGGACACCGCTGACCCTGGGCAACAGATCACGGTCACCCTGTAATGAGTGTACTGGTCCCTACAGCAGTGGAGACAGCTGTCCCTAATCCCATAGGGGGAACTAAGACAGGGGCCGCTCGTTTAGATCAATGTAGTAGCGCCCGATGTCCTTCCTGCCTCCCCTTCACAATAGAACACCTGGGGATGAGGTGGACAGTAACACAGAAGTCGTCCCACTTGGTGACCTCGAACAGCTGAGGGGCCAGGCATGGAGTTACTCCTGACATACAAGCAAACCATGTTCCCTCGGGGGCCGCAGCATGCTGCTCATGTGGGCCTGAGGAAGTCCCAAGGGCTGCAGTGGACGTGCAAGAATAAGCAGGAGAGAAAACATGATTCACGTGTTTCAGTCTTATCTTTGGAGGGTGGTGGGAGTCTCTGAGGGCTGTCCCTTTTCTGTTGTCTTGCCTCAGATGTGATCGATCCACATTGTGAGCAAGTCTCCTCCATTTCAGCCGGGCATTTGTCCGTTTTCTGGAAACACTTTCACAGATGTAGTCTCCTGGCTGGAATGGGTGTTGGAAACCGTGGTCTCTTGGGCTGCTCTCTCCTAAGTTGAGCCTGTTGGAGAGACTTCACCACAGGTTGGAGCAGGGGCAGGTTCTTGGTAAGGGTGGAGGAAGGGCTCCGGAAGCATTAACATTTCAATCTCTTGGACGTCGTTGGCCTCCAACTTCCTGGACCCAAACCGGCCTTTATTTTTAACCCAATTACCTGTCTATATTGACTGTCTTTTGATTTCTTTTATTATTACCCCTCTAATTTTAGGGACATCTTACTACTGTAAGGAAAACAGGCGATGAGCGCTCTTGATGCTTCAAGCTGAGGGAGGCCACAAGGGATGGAGCAAGCACTTTGGACCCCCTTCTTAGAAATTGAGGCTGTCTGGGGTAAACGTCTGGTTCCATGAAAGGACAAAAAGATATGAATACTGAAATGAGAGTGATACAAAATAAATATTGTAGCATCTGGAACACGTCAGTGAGTATCATGAAGATGACAGAAATCGATAATCTCTCACCAGGAGAGATTATCTGTTCCCATAACAAGGCCTAACAGAGTCTAACAAGCCTGGAGAGGATAAGGCCTTCATTTGTAAATCTTTAGCACTGTCGGACTTACCAGGAATGTAAACACAGCGTTTAGTTCAGTTATCTAATGTCATCTGATGTTTGTAAAATATCTATTTGTTGGCATGATCTCTTTGTTTACTAGAGATCCCTTTACTTTTGTTACCTGGGCTACAGAATCATGCTAGCAAACACTGATGGAGTCTACCTGCACTGGAGGTTAGGAGGATCTGTAGGCCTTAAACTGACTAAAAACGTATAACTCTAGTAGTTCCTCTTGATAGTTGTCAGGCATTTCTGTCTAAGGATCTCTTTTGTCTCCTCCAGTTTTACTTATTTTGGGGGCTAACACAAGTGTACATCTCAAGGTACATTAAAGTAACTATTGTTTAGATTTTTAAATGTCCGTTAATGACTGTGTTTTGGTTTTAACTGTTTTGCTAGGTGCTTAAGATCAAGCTGGTCAAATTGACCTTGTTCCTGTCTGCTGTTAAGGGTCAGCTGAGTTCCCACAGGGTTACTCTTGGGGAACTTGAGAGCAGCTTCTTAGCTCCTTTAGTGCCATTACCTGGCAGGGTCTCCTTGACGAGGTGGCTTTTGGAAGCATCAGGGATGTCTCCCTTTCCCAAGGAACCTCCTCTGCAGCAGGTGCACTGATTGGCCTTTTATCCTCCAGTGCTCTCATTAATCCCCCTGATCCGGAGGTCGTGTGGCCCAGAGTTGCAGAGTTCCTTAGAGAAGTTCTCTTGTTCCCTGGGTTCAGGCTGACTCTGAGGGAAAGAGCCAAATACTGATTCTCTTGGCCCTTTTATTTTAATCTCAGTCTATAAATGTGATCTTAAACTTCCAGCATTCAGTCTCCCCAGTCGTACAGTAAGAGTGCTGGGCTTTTACTCTAATGTCTATGACTTGACAGTCATTTACCCACATTTAATAATTGGGGTCTATATTATCTGTCCTATACATGATGGCTTATGATTTCAAATTAACTCAATTTTTTTGTTTTTGAAGCATTACTTCAGCAAAACACTAATCCAGCAACAGTTAAAGAGTTTACAAGGCAAATACAAAATGGAATTAACAGCAGTGAAAGCAAATTTCCTTGTGTAATCGCTATCTTGAATTTTGGCTAAGCTATATATTATATCCCCTGTTGGAGATCACAGTCATTTTACAACAAAAACCAATTGTTTGAATATGACTTTGAATGAGATGAAGTCTGGCTTATTCTGGAGCCACTGTAACATGTAGTAAGGTGGGAGGCAGGGCCTTATCTCAGGTAAGGGGGGCTCTTCATAAATCTTAGGTAGAGTGGTCAAGTTCTCAAGTTGCTCTTTGTCTTCTTTTTAAATACCATTTTATAAATTTTCATATATTATTTCCTAAGTCTATATGAATGTTAGTTAACACAGTACAATATTACATCTTAAAAGCGGAGAGAGTTTTAACTTTCCTTTTGCGTAATAAAGTGACAAAATGCTTTCCTGTTTCATGATATTAACATTTAAACAGAGCAGGCGCTCATTATCTTTTAGAAATACATTTACATTTTTGTCCCAGTGTAGAAGGTGACATAAGGTTCAGGTCCAGATACAGAACACTAAATGCTATAAATAAACCCCCAATAAAATTTTCTATTCTGATAAGTTTAAAATTACCATTACAACCTTACATTGGAGAACACCAGCTTGATAAAATGTTCCTTTAAACCATTCCCTATAAAGATTTTATACCCAGAAGATATGAACACATTTAATATATAAAGAAGAGTAATAGCATTACAATTACATTAATATCTTTATATTAACCAAGTTGAGTTTTTAAAGAAAATTTACACTTTGGAATGTGGTACAATGCTCCAAAATAACAGGCGCTGTTTAACCAGAGCTGTACAAACCCCAATTTTTATGAGCAGCTCTTCTAGAGAATAAAATTAGCAGGCATGATGCTAACAGAAAATTGATATTTTAAGAATTATTTGTCATTTTACATATGGACTGAACTTTGGTTTATATCAGTGCATTAATATTTGACCTTACAGAATAAGCTCGATTAGTTCACTGTTGTTTAATTATACGTACACACAAACTTTTTAAATTTACCCTTAATTTATGCTTTTTAATCCCTTAATTAGACACTCTTGTTGTTTACATACATGTACTATACTTTTATTTTATCACATAACGATTTTCTTACCTAGAAACAATTTTTACTAATTATATTTTTATACTTAGAACCATTTAAATTTTTAAATCTGTTGATCCCCTTTTTAAAATTTATATTTTGAAACAACTCTTGTAAATTTCTGAATTGAGATTAATTACTCCGTTTTCATAAGGTGTAATACTTGGGTATTTATAGAACTCTATTTAAATATAGTTCATACTTTTGGACCCTTTATATAGAATAATACCTGTGGAGACTTTTAGTAACCTTGTTTTCTATGAACACAAAGTCATTTTAAACCATCTTTTTATTTACCAATTTATGAAAGCACCAAAATTGTTTAAGTATGTTACCCTGTGGAATTTAAGGAGTTTGAGTACTGGATGTTATCTTTCACAGTTAACATTTGAACTCCTGAAATCAATCCATGATTAATCCCATATATGTCAAATCTAGTTTAGTTTTTTTAAAAAAATGCCAAGATATCACAGAAGTGTATTGGACAGCATCAACCATTTGTTCCCAGTTGACGAAAAATTTAGAAACCACAGATATTAGACATTTTATAAAATTAACATATTACTAGTTGTGTGACCACCTAGAAAAACTTGTGAGTTAGCAAGTTTTAAAGACAGCTTTTCTTTTCATTGTTTACCCAATTTAAATTGAACCTTCAAAATCATGTGAAGTTATGGTATTTGGATCCTTCTTTTTTATTATTTTAATTGATGAGCTCACATGTCAATTTGGAACCAAACATATGTGGACATGATAATACACATATACATAAAAGAGATGGACAAAGGCCTCATAACTTATATTTTAAAACCCCTTAGACTGAGAGTTGACCCTTATAAACTGGCCTCTGAATGAAACAGAGCATTAAGAAAACTTTATACTTCAATAAAATAGGTCTGATCAAAAATTAACTTAGGTGCACCAGATCAAAAATTATGAGCTCAAAAAACTAGAATTTTAAGTCTTTTTCGCCTGATATGGTCCCTCTCATCACAGATGAAAAGAATTAAGAGAACATAGACAAGGTTGTGCCCTATCCCTCCCTGAAGGAGATTCCCGAGGAGACAGCAAGGGAGCTGCTTCCACTGGTCTCCTGGGAGAGCCCCTCAGGTGGGGTCTTGTTCTACCCGGTTTTCCTGGTCTCCTGGATGGCAGCCATCAAAATGTTAGCCTGGCACTTTGGTTGACCAACTGCAATAGTTGGAAGTTTCTATTGGCAGCAGTTTACATTTTAATGTAAGCTTTAGTGAACATGGTTAAAAAGCTCGTTAGCCATTTTTTTCCAAATTTGACTATAAAACATTTGAGCAGGATGTCCAGGCTGCCCAAAGACAATGTGGTGGTCCTGGAGGAGGCCATCTGACCTCGAAAGCTGGCCATTCTCTCTCAGAGAATTGAGGGAGAGAAAAGATGTCACAGCAGGTCCTGTGGACTCGGCCCTTCTCTGGAATTCCTGGAAATTGGTCAATATGCGTTGAAGGGTGTGCAGGACCAACACGAGGGAGACCGACCCACGTCCACACTCAAGGCAGCAAAAAACAGAAAAGGACAAACAAAAACGTCCCAGTAGCCGGTGTTCCCGAGTTCCCCGAGAGTGAGCATCCCAGGCGGCCGCAGGCCGGGTTGGCCACGGAGGGAAGGAGCCTGCGCCACCGAGATGGCCTTGGAGGCCACTTCCCTTTCTCCACCAGGTGCGAGTCCCAATGTGGTCAAAGAGGGACTCTCCGCGGGAAACCAGGGCGGTGGGAGGAGGAATCCGCGGCCCCTGCTAACGTGGCCATCACTGAACTGTTCTTCCAGGAGAAGGGCATTCGCTGCGCCCCGACGTGTCCCCGGCGTCACCAGCACCCGCGAGCTCACTGGGGTTCGCGCTCAGGACGGGGGACCTGCTGGCACACAGCGGAGGGCGCAGCTCAGAACAGTCCCAGGACCCAACATCCGACTGAAAACCCGAGGCTGGACAAACGCCCGACGCCGCCCAGCCACGCACGCTCGGACGAAGCCATCGCCCCGGTGTTGGGTTCCAACCAGCCACAGCGGGACAGGGCCTCCAGGGACCGGCAACCCGGGACGCGGTCGGCTTCGTGGACTCACCGGACTTGGGAGGACAAGGAGTGGGGCTCGGGCGCTCTAATTCAGCCTGCGGAAGGCACGAGGCGCGATGCAGCGAGGCAGGGCATCCGGCCACAGAGGCGCGGCCGCCGCCCTGGCCACGAGGGCAGTGGGCGCCAGTGGACTGCGCTGGGCAAGGGTGAGCGCCCGCGCGGTGAACCAAAAGGCTGGCGACAGCGGCGGCGCGGCCACCGAGAACACCCGCGCACGGATCGACTAGCTGAGCGGCAACCGAGTGAGAGTGCGCGAGAGAAAACGGTGCCGCTGGGCTCCTGCAAAGGACCGCAACTGGCCTGGACGCCAGCGACGAATTTCCGCTATGGCCCTCCGTGGTGCTGTCACCGAGAATCTGGAGACACGAAGACAAGAGTGGTACTGCGCCCCAGGCTCAGTGCAGATGTGTGCTCTGGCAGAAAACCGTCGGGGGCGCGCTGCTGGTCAGAGAGCCACTGGGAACGCCGGGAACTTGGACCAGGAACGTGGTGCCAGCGGGCCTGGGACAGAGAAAGGGACCGTCGAGGGTGCAGAGAACCGCGATGCCACCTGCGGGCGGGCGCTGGACCCGCCTAGGGCCCCGCACATAGCGGACGCCTTTGTCCAGGCCAAAGGCAACTATGGCCTCTGGCTCCATCAGCGGTGCAGCGGGTAAAACTAGGCCAGCGCTGAGAAGGGAGCGGCAATTCCATGAACCTGGGCTGGTTTCAGAATGGGACAGGTGTTCCAGAGAGACATCGTGCACAGAACTTTCACAGATGAGAAGCTCCAGGTTACCAGTCCTGCAGGATGCACGGCACCTCGGGTTATGATGCAGCTGAGACTGAAACATGGGACCTCATGGGGAGGAATGTTTGGAGAGAAGGTAGAGATTAATTCTGCAGTCTTGACTTGGATTCTCAGCTGCCTGTTTTGTTTCTCTACTGCTGAATGCCTAAGTAAGAAGGAGTAAGTGGAAGAGAGAGAGACAGAGAGAGAGGGAGAGAGAGAGAGAGAGAGAGAGAGAGAGAGAGAGAGAGAGAGGAGGCTTTAGACTTTAAATATCAAATAACCAAATATGGTTCAGAATCAAATTCTTATCTCAACCTTTAATAGACTTAAGTGTCATTTAAGTTTTCTAAGCCACAGGTGGTAGTCATTGTTCAATCTGTGAAGTGAGGACCAAGATCGTTCAAATTTCAAAAAGTAGCTTTTAGGATTGTAAGAAATCATACAGGTGACTGGATCAGCTGCTGGGAGGCTGAGATAGAAGGAGTGAATGTTTGGAGCCAGGCTGAGCAACTGAGAGAGACCCTGTCTCCAAAGGATTAAAAACCTAGGAGATATAGCTTTAGTATAAGTGCTCTGTCTTCCATTCCCAGTAGTGGAGAAGAAAAAAGGAATTAAAAGTAAAGTGACAGTTCCTGAGACATAATACAACTAGTAACCTTCGAAAAGATAGAATCATCCTTATGTGGTCAAACTGTTAACACCAGAAGCAAAACCCCAATGAAGGACCAATGCATACCTGTGACCCTTTAAAGATCGCCCAAAATGTAAGAGGATTTTTTACATCCTTGTACCAGATCCGCATTATTTTTTTTTTCTCTTTGAGAAAGGGTGTTCCTAAATTTTCCTGCTCTTCTAGAACTTGAAATTCTCCCACCTCAGCCTTCTGAATAGCTGGGATCACAAGCATGGCCCACTGCTGCTTGGCTATCAGGTTCACTTAAAAATGGACAGAAACATACATTATTTAGCATCTCATAGGTCCACAGTCTTCTCTGTTTTACCTTCAATGTCATAAACCTTCCACAAATATTCACTTAAGCATATACAGACTGCTTACTTTTGACAGCTATTCTGAAAATAGCTGCCAATTTGGCACGTTCTCTTTCAAATATGGAAATTTTTTTTAAAAAGTTACCTGGAATGTGGAACTACCTAATAATGTGCTTATTAGGGACTGGGAAGGGTATGAGGGAAGATGGTAGAAGAGTGGATGGAAGCAGCAATGCACTCCGTATGTATGTGTGGAAATATAACATGAATCCCTTCCATGTGTACAGTGCTTACGTGTCAATAAACAAATTTTAAAATCACCACATACAAAAAAAAAAAAAGAAAAGAAAAGGACAAACAAACACAGAACAGGTAAGACACCAAAGACAATGACAAGTGCCCACTCCTGATTTCTGCCCAGAGGGCCTGGGAACGACTTGCCAGTCCCGGACTCGAGAAGTAATGCTGCGTCCAGCCTTCCTCAGAGTCCCCAGATGCGGGTCCACCAGAAACAGACTGACTCGTCCCCGGGGGGCAGAAACAGGTGACTCTGGGAGAATTTAGCTCAGTCCTGGGTTGGGAATCCACACACCATGCAGCCTGGGGCTGAGGAACGTCACCCAGAGGCCTTCCCTAGGAGCACCGCTGTGGCCTCTCCCCTCCACAGGAGTTCCCAGGTCAGGGGTGGGCGGTGGTTACCCACCAGGCAGCCAGGATCTCGCTGGAGCCTCCAAATGTTATGGGGTCAACTTAAGAACAGACCGATCACCACTAAGAAGTCCAACATTGAGAGTCTTTATTAAGCCGGCCGGCTGACTGTCTCACAAGATGCCCCCCAAAATGGCTATCGGGAGAACAGCCCAGACCACAGGGTTGCAGGGGTTCTTATACCAAAAACCACATCAATCCAAAGTGTCTGTTGCTGTGATTCAACATTACAAACTAACATCGTGGGATCGGAACTCGTCAGCAGAGGGTGAAGTGGGTTAAATGACCTCAGTAGGTACAAACTAAAGAATGGTTACAACACCTAGACAATGGCTGTTGAGAGCACCATTGACATGCTACATTGTTTAGGAAACTGGGAATGCAACAGAATAATTTTTCATTTTAGGAGAATTGCCATTTCCACATTTTGTATTGCCAAAATGTCATGCTAAGCAACTGTAGATGGGTACACAGGCGGGGGACTTCCCATGGGAGAAGGATTTCCTACATAAATGAAAATATCAGACAAATGTAGTTAGCAGTATGAACCATGTCTTTTGCTGCAAGAAATATCTTAGAAGCAATGGGATATGACGATACATTATGGACATTTAGTAGAAATCAACACTTTATTGTCTGACCACCCAGAAAACGGTTTGTGAGTTGGAATTTTAAGCATATATTCCTTTTGACTGATTGCTTCAATTATATTCTTTGGATCCATCTCTTTATTTAAATTTTAATTGTTGCATGCTTATTTGTCCAAATGCCAATTCTGAGACCACACAATAACACATACAACCAACAACACAATAAACAGGTGTGCACACACACCAAAAGGAAAGGAAGCAGATTTTGTGACTATTTTATTTGGAGCCCCCAGGTAGGAGGCAGTGTGATTGATAAAGATTAAGCCTCTATTCAATTTAACCTATTAGAAATTAAATTAGAGCCCAGCAGACTCTGATATTATGACGTAATCATGGGACAGGCCTGTCCAACTGGAGACACCAGCTATGAAACCCAGCAGCCAAGATGGACACTGACATCAAAGGTTTCAGGTAGCGGCTCTCTGTCCTCCGTGGTTATCAGACTCATTCCCAACAAGACCACGTCTCTGTCCTCCTTAGGACTCATTAAAGGAATTTTTGAATGTATTCAAGAGCAAACCCTGGAGAAACTGGCTTCTGAACAAAGAGGGTAAACTTTTAGAGTTAGAAAAAATAATACTGACCAGAAAATACATTAATATGTATAGAATTTCAAAAAGCAGGAGTTTTCTTAAAAAAATTTAAATGGCCTCAATGCTAACATCACCATCAGGTCGGAGTGTGCTTTTCACAAAGATAAGAGTCAGTTAAGATCTCAACAACGTGGAATTCTGTGAGGGCCTCAGGAAAGAAATTTAAAATCCTGGCTGAAGAACGCATGCGCACTCAGAACCCTCACTTCTCTCTTTCTGTGCTCGGCTTTGGGAGGAACTGGCTATAAAGCAGCTGGAAACAGGTGAGAGGCCAGCCACGCCCTGTGAATGTAGAAGGGGACACTTTCCCTCTTGTCTTCACACGATCTCGCAGGCCTTGTAAACCCTGCAGCTCTGTAACTCACAGTGTTACATGTGAGCCTAGGAGAGATGAGAGCCAGCAGAAGCCAAGAGGGAAGGGAAGTGGGGCGATGCTCTTCCTCTGGGAGACCTTCTCTTCAGCGGGTGACCTAGTCCACGTGCTCTCTGCACAGGCTTGCTCCAGCTGCGAGCCTACCTTCAACCCGGGTGCCCGTCGCCCACGACGTTACACTGCACTCCTTCTGCAGGAAACCAGGGGCAGGTTGTAGTAGTCAGTGCACACTTCCTGACACGTGCTCTCTGCCACACTGCCGCTCTTCCTCAGCAGAGCCCTAAGCACAGACACGCCCTGACCCTTTCTGAGGACCCTGCGTTTCCCACGTCTCACCTGCCTCTGACCACTGCCCCTCCACCTCACCTGCGAGGGATTTTGTGGCTTCTACAGTGCAACTCCGGGAGTGGACCTGTTCTAATGGCTGCAGAAAGTTCCCCTGTGTCCTGATCCCTAGGGCCACCAACTGTCACAACCAGCTTGACCGACCTGCCCAGTCCACAAGGGGTGAGGCGGGACTGGAAGATAAAGACTCAGAGACACAGCTCTTGAAGACTAAGCTGGGGTCTGGTGGAGCTCTGCCCTCTGATGGAGATGCAGCTCTAAAGAGTCTCACCAGCAATCTTTATGCATACAGGTCTCATTTCAGGTTAAAGACCATGCAACAGTGATTCTTTCTACTCAGCAACGTCACAGAGACCAGGACATCCCTGCAGCTTTTCCCAGTCGCAATCCATAGTGCAGAGTGCACCGTGAGGAGCTTGGTGCGGCTCTCAGGAAAGCCCGTTGTTAAAGTCACTGTAAGGTGGCAGGGACCCGGGAAGCGAGCTGCTGAGACACTGTGGCTGTCTAGCTTGAGAGTTCCTTCCTTCCCGGAGCTGCGAGCCTGAGGTCAAGGTCAGAGCCCACAGGACCCTTGCACAGCCTCCTCACGCAGGGCACTGCCACAGCAGCTGGGCATCCTGTGCCCTTGCACAGGAACACCCCCAGGCACCAGGCACGCCACACCATGAGGCCACCAGAGACCCCAGTCCCAGTCACTGCTGGACCAACCTCTGTCACTGCTCTCCACTCACCACCTCAGGGGACACTTGTACCCTGTCACAGCACCTCAGGGGACACTCAGGACACCTGTCAAAGGACACTAGAAGACATGCATGACCATGTCACACCACCTCATGGGACAACAATGACCCCTATCCCACAGCGAAACAGGGAACATTCATGACAATTAGAACGTGGCCACACAGGGGACACGCGTGGCACCTGTCACTAGCACTCCAGGGACACTAGGGATGCCCGTCACCACCTTCTCCAAAAGTGTCAAAATTCTACAGAATAAAACGTCACTTCCGCCCCCACAACAAGGAAAGCCTGCTGGGTGGCACTGTGCCTCCTCAGGCCACAGGACAAACGCGACCTGCAGACGTAGTGCCCTTGGAGGCACCTGAGGTGGACCTCCGTGAGGTTTCCGTGATGCCCGCAGAAGGGGACACAGCAGGGGACAAGGGGACAGTTCAAGTCACCGCCTGGGAGAAATCACCACAGGGAAAGGGCCTGGGTGGACTCGGGGCCCAGGGATCCGGCGGAGGCTTGGCAGGCGGGCTCCCCACCCCTCTGGCCTCACATCCTCTCAGGAGGACAACTAGGCAGCCGGGGGACACGTGGCTGGGGCCACAGGGTGGGGGACCGGACACGAGAGGGACCTGCCTGCGTCCACGGCGTCCCCACCTGGGCACAGGGGACGAATGCTGGGCTGGCTGCAACGGGAGTCGTGGTCGGGAGTCGCCAGTCCTTCAGGGAGGGTTGAGAACGGGCGACGCACACGGGAGGGACACTGGGCCAGGGCTGCACGTCCACCCCGCACACCGTCCTCACGGCGGCTCTGCCACACTGACCGATGGAGACCAGCCCCGCCTCACACCACGTGCCCAGCCTGGCCATCCTGGACCAGGGTGCCTGCCCACCCTGCCCACGGGGCTGGACACTGAGCACAGCTGCGGCCACAGCCACGCCCACGTCGCTTCCTGCACTGCTGGCTGCCCACACGTCCCCTCCTCATGGGGACAGCCAAGACACCAGGACGTCACCACCGTCCTCGCCTGTGCACCGGGCGTTCCGCTTCACCACGCCGACCCTGACACAGAGCTCAGCCCGCCTCGTCCACTGTGTGGGCTCATGTGCGTCACGACGTAGAGGTGCGACCTCCCCACAGTGGACCTGACCGCCGACACCAGAACAGCTGCACCTGGGTCCTCGCCAGCTCCCGCCTCCCTCCCCAGGCAGCCCCACCCCGCTGTCCTGCCCGCGCCCAGGGCTCAGGCCACCTGTGCTCCTATGTCTGGGCCCTTCAGCAGCAGTGTGCAGAGCCCGTCCTGCCGTGCTGGGCACCACCGCTTCCTCCTCAGGGCCAGGACCTTCCTGGGACGGGCAGCCACGTGCAGCCTGCCCCTCCCGGGACATGGACGTGGACCTGGCTCCCACCGCTGGGTCTGAGGCTTCCCTGACCCTCGCTCTCCCTGTGGGGGAAAGGTGCTCAGTCTCCCACGCCCTGTGCAGCAGTGGGACCACCAGGCCCTGGGAGCTCCGCGTCCACCTTTCCAGGAAGTGCCAGACGGGTCCTCCCTGCGTCCACCAGCCTGCAGGGGTCTGACGCCTGCCCCTCCCACAGTGCTCCTCCTGCTGCTGCGGCCGCCCACTTCAGCCCGTTTCTGCCTCTTGTCACTGTGAAACCTCGAGCACTGAGCACACACAGGACTGTCCACCACGGCCCCGGGCCCACCCTCCATGATGGCCGTCGGCACCCTGTTGAGTCCTCCCCTCTCAGGGCCCCTCTGGTGTCCAGCGCTCACAGAAGTGCTGAGCCCGGTACGCCCGGCCCCGGTGTCCTCTGCCCTGGGCGTCCAGGTGCTGGTCTGCGGGAAGCCCTCCTGCGGGGCCCCGGGGCCCTGCCTGTCCCGCTGCGTCCCCATCCGGGCCTCAGCCAGGCCGGGGTGCTCTGCTCAGTCCTCAGCAGGATGATGTAGCACTTGGGGAGGAAGATGCCCCCCAGGAGTCCCGCCGTGGAGGCCAGGATGGAGAAGACCTCCACGGCCACGGTGGACTTGCCCCGGGCACTGTGGTACAGGGGCAGGAAGGCCAGCCAGACGCTGCAGAAGAGCAGCATGCCGAAGGTCAGGAGCCTGGTCTCGTTGAAGGCAGCAGGCAGGCCCCTGGCCAGGAAGGCCACAGAGAAGGTGGCCCCCGCCAGGAGGCCCAGGTAGCCCAGCACGCAGGAGAAGGCCAGGCCGGAGCCCTCCTGGCAGCGCAGGACCACCAGCCTGGGCTCCGAGCGCACGTCCCTGTCTGGGAACGGCGGGGAGGTGCCCAGCCACAGCCCGCACAGAGCCACCTGCGTCAGGGAGGCCACGAGGACCAGTGAGGAGGAGGCACGGGGGCCCAGGCACGCCCGCGCCCTGGACCCGGGCCTGGTGACCCTGAAGGCCAGGGCCACGGTCAGCGTCTTGGCCAGGACGCAGGAGACGGCCACGGTGAACAGCACGGCGAAGGTGGTCTGGCGCAGGAGGCAGGCGACGGCGGTGGGGCGGCCCAGGAAGAGCAGGGGACACAGGGCGCACAGTGCCAGGGAGGCCAGCAGCGTGTGGCTCAGGGCCCTGTTGTTGGCCCTGACCACGGGCGAGTCCCGGTGCCGCAGGAACAGCCCGAGGACCAGCAGCGCCAGGCCGGCCAGGCCGACCGCCGCAGCGGCCAGCGCCAGTCCCAGGGGCTCCTCAAAGGCCAGGAAGGCCTCTGTCCTGGGCAGGCAGCGGTCTCTGGCCGGGCTCGGGTACTGCTCCTCGGGGCAGGGAAGGCAGCGCGGCACGTCTGTGGGACACAGGCCGAGGCCACCGCGGTCACACCACCGCCTTCCACGGACGGCGCTCGGTCACCCGAATGGGCGGCCAACTCAGACGGGGCAGGGGCCACAGGTACCACCTGGACAGTCTCCCCAGCCGGGCAGGAACTGACCTCGGGAAGGGCCCTGGGCTCACCCTGTCCCCAGGATCCACGTGAGCAGGTCCTAACCCAGCACCTCAGGACAGGCCTGTGCTGAGACGGGGACAGTGCAGACCAGGAGGGCCAGGGGGAGGGCTTGCGCCTGCTGCCTGCTGTCCTCTGGGAAGGGGAGGACTACCTGCTGTCCCCTGGGAAGAGGGAGGACTGCCTGCTGTCCCCTGTAAGGGGGAGGACTGCCTGCTGTCCCCTGGGAAGAGGGAGGACTGCCTGTTGTCCCCTGGGAAGGGGGAGGACTGCCTGCTGTCCCCTGGGAAGGGGGAGGACTGCCTGCTGTCCCCTGGGAAGGGGGAGGACTGCCTGCTGTCCCCTGGGAAGGGGGATGACTGCCTGCTGTCCCCTGGGAAGGGGCTGGACTGCCTGCTGTCCCCTGGGAAGGGGGAGGACTGCCTGCTGTCCCCGGGAAGGGGCTGGACTGCCTGCTGTCCCCTGGGAAGGGGAGGACTGCCTGCTGTCCCCTGGGAAGGGGCTGGACTGCCTGCTGTCCCCGGGAAGGGGCTGGACTGCCTGCTGTCCCCTGGGAAGGGGCTGGACTGCCTGCTGTCCTCTGACAAGGGAATGGCACATAGACACCCAGGGAGGACAGAGAGGACAGGAGTCAGTGCCCACAGTGTCCAGCAGGCGGGCAGGTCCTGGCCAACTGTGGGCCCAGACAAGGGTGTGGTCCCGCAGCTCCCTGGACTGGCAACCTGAGAGGCCGGCAGGGCCTTGACGGCCCCTGGGTCCAGGGTCCTCCCTCCCTCACCTGTGTGCTCTGCAAAGTGTCCCTCGGGGCAGGGGCTGCACTCGAAACAGCAGTGGGGGGCTCCCTGTCGGGGGGTCTGGCTGAACCCTGGAACGCAACTCCTGCTGCACACGGAGCTGGGCACCTGGGGACGAAGAGCAGGGAGTCACCAGCGACCCGCCAGGGCACGGGTGGCCAGTGGGGCCTCCTGCCTGCGGAAGCAACCACAGTGCATCCCGCCCACGACACAGGTGTCTCTCTGCCCACCAGAGCCAGATGGGACGGGCCCAGCCCTGCAGTGAGTGAGTGGACCTGCCAAGGGCTCCACCTGGACACCTGGACAAAGGAGCAGAGCTGGCCAGACAGTGTGTAGTGGGCCTTCCCAGGTTCCAGGACCTGCCCTAGACACTGCGGATCTGAGCACACACACCACACACTCACACACAGAAGTGCACACTCACACACTGACCCCAGGCACACTCACACAGAGACACATGCACATTCACACATGCAGACACCGGGGACACTCACACACACAGAACCCATGCACACTCACACAAAACCATGCACACTCACACACACAGACACATGCACACACACACACTCAGAACCCATGCACACTCACACACTGACCCCAGGCACATTCACACACAGACACATGCACCCTCACACACGCTGACCTCGGACACACTCACACACACAGACCCCATGTACACTCACACAGAACCATGCAACTCACACACACAGTCATGCACACACACACACAGACACCATGCACACACACAGAGAACCATGCACACTCACACACACACATGCACCCTCACACACACGCACACTCACACACAGAACCCTGCACACACACACATGCACACTCACACACACGCACACTCACACACATGCACACTCACACACACATGCACACTCACAAACATGCACACTAACACAGAGAACCATGCACACTCACACACACACATGCACACTCACACACACATGCACACTCACACACACATGCACACTCACACACATGCACAGTCACACACATGCAGAACACACTCACACACAGAGACATGCAAGGCCATCCCACACCTACAGTTGAGGATGACTCTCTCCTCTGGGTGGGAACCAGCCTGCCAGGCGGGGCCAGCCGTCCACCACTGAGCTGCCACCCAGTCCTCCTGAGACTGGGCCTCACCACGTGCCCAGGCTGGCGTGGGCTGAGGGATCCTGCTGCCTCAGCCCCTGAGCAGCTGGGATCACGGGGTGGACCCTAGGCCTGGCTGACCCTTCCAGTCACACTCAGCAGAGGCCTGTCCCCTAAGGACTGGGCCACAGGGCTCACCCGCCTGGCTGAAGCTCCCTGGTGCCACCTAGCGCCAAGGACATGTCACGCATGTGCTGGGGACAAGGACCCTGGCCTCCGAGGTTCCCTCCAGCTCCAGTGTTCCAGGACCCCATTCCAAGTACCTGGGAGGCTCACCTGGAGGTTCTCCTGCAGGTGGACGGTCATGCTGCTCCCCGAGGAGCCTCGAGGGTCGATCTGGCCTACGTGGACCAAGTGGAATGAGCCCTCGGGGGTCTTCTGCCCTCGCACAATGTCAAATTTGGACACCAAATCCCCGTTGGCATCAAACGTGACCTCTGTGTCGTCCGGGGTCTTGAAGCGCACCTTCCTGAGGGGCTGGAGCAGCTGGGGAAGGAAGGGCCATGCTGTAGACTGGCCGAGGATGGTCCCTGGGCCTGGCACAAGCCAAGGCCACTGCCCTAGCGCTCAGCGGGCACAGCTCCACGCAGGGCCGACCCGTCGCTGGTCACATGGGCACTAAGCCTGCAGAGTGAGCAGGGCCCACGCACGTCTTAGAGCTTAACTCCGGTTGAAGCAGAGGGAGGTTTCCTACGGATGGTGAGTGTGAGTCCAGAGCACACTTGACGACAAGCCAGCCGCACACCTCACTTGACCCTGTTGCCCTGGATGGAGGAACCCACCCACATGCTCACACCCAGCTCCAGGGCCGCCTGGGCTGGGACAGCCTCGGCCTTCCCATCACACGCCTGGGCAGGCCACCCTGGCGGGGCTTCCAACGCGAGGCTCTGCCCAGTAGAGGGCACGTCCATGGCCTTCTCCCAGGCAGGCTAGGTCCAGCTGCCTGGCCATTCCTGCCTCTCCCCACACTTGGCCTTGCACTCCCACTGTGCCTGCCCTGCCTGCCCCACACCTGCCTGGCAGCCGCTTGCCACCCTCCACCTGAGAGCTCACAGGTCTCCCCAGATAGAGGACCTCCCTGGTCCACACCTCCACCACCCCCAGCTCTGCTCTGTCCCCCTCACAGCACACGGCGGCCCTGGACCCACATGGGCTTCATCTCGCTCTCTGCCCACACCCGACACTCACCACTCAGCACCCGGTGCTCAGCCGAACCGGTCCTGGGCTCTGGAGGGTGTCTGCACACAGCAGAGGCCCAGGCGGCCTGAGAGGACCTGCCCAGGGCACCCCGTCCTCAGCCACAGCACCTTGGGATTCCCTCCATCCAGCAGCCGGCGCAGAGACATGCCCGCTCACCTCAGGTGGGGCCTTTGGCCTGCACCCCAGTGACCAGGTCAACGCCCTCCTGCTGCCTCCTGTCCCCGTGTCCACCAGAAGGAGCTGCTACCCAGGCCTCAGCATCACGCCTTGGTGAGGAAGTCAAATCTCTAGACACCTCCAGACACTGGGACTGGCCAGCAAGGCTGAGGTGACCACTTCTTGGTTCTGCATGGAGGCCAGGAGACTCCTGCCTGACGCCTTCCTCTCTCGGTGGCTGTGCATCCCTGCTCCCAAGGATGACGCTGGGACAGAGACGCGACCGGGAATGGGTTGCCTTGATGGCCCCTGGTGAGCAGCTCTCCTAGGACGCCATCCTCTGCACACAGGCCAGGGGCTGCGGCCCACCCGGCTCACCACCGCCTGCAGGGCTGATCCATGCACTTGGGCACCGTCCTCTCGGTGGAGGTCCCAACAGCCCTGGCCATTGACCTGCTCTCTCCTCTCTTGTGCTGAGTCTCTGGAAATTCACAGGTGGTGCTGGGGCAGCCAGGTAAATTCAGCAGACTCAGCCTTGGACTCCACAGGGAAGAGGGGCTCTGGAAGGTTTCCCTGGGGGTTTACTGGGAGGTTTACCTGGAACTTGAATTCCGCTAGGATCCCGGCTGTGCTAAGGGAGCGACACCGCGGCCCCGTGACTCACCTGTGCTCGGGTGGTGGGGGGCTCTGGGTCCCCTGCAGTGCTCCTGCCAGGGCGCAGACAGCAGGCCTGCGGCTGAGGAGCGAGTCTCCCTCCAGCCCTGCAGTGAGCACACCAGCACCCTCCACCCTCTGCTCACCTGCCAGGGCAGGACATGCCCAGGGTCTGCACGGGCCCCAGCCCAGTGCTCACAGCCCAGCAGGTCCTGGAGGGCGTGGGCGATGCTGTACACGGGGGTGTATGCGATGTCCATTTTCCGAGCCTCCCAGAAAGGGTCCTCGGTGCTTTGCAGACGTTCATTCCCTGAGCAGAGCTGGACACCACTTGCCACTGAGCCATTCTTGGGGGGCCACGTGCACCCAAAGTTGACCTCCCAGAACCTCTCTATGAACATGTCCTCTGGGGTCCGACTCGGGTGCAGGTGAGCCAAGAACTCAGGGAAGCCAGGCACATGGCTACTTTGAAAAATCAGGCTAAAGCCTCCCTGCAGGACCTCAGAGGCACCTGGCATGCTCAGGGCTATGGCCATGTGCAGACTCTCTGAGCTGACCCAGACCTGGCCCGAGATCCGCAGGCCCAGCAAGCCCTGCAGGATGAGCAGGAAGCTCAAGTTGTTGAGGAAGACCAGAACCACCGTGGCAGTGCAGACCTGCATCCTCTGGACAATGGCGTCTGTGTCCTCCAGGGACTGCTGGGCAGGCACGTAGAGATGGGCCTCAATGCAGATGCCAGCCTGGCTCAGCTCCCGGGCAACCAGTGAGCTGGCCTGCTGCCCATAGTCATCATCCTGGGCCAGAATGTCCACCCAGGTCCATCCCAACCGGACCACCAGCTGGGTCACCGCATAACACGATGTGAGGTCACTGGCCAGCGTCCGAAGGAAGGACGGGAACTGGGCCTTGTCACTGAGGATGGGCAGCGTGGATGAGTGACTGACCTGTAGGGAAGGTCCGGGCAGTGGAAGAGAGAAGGTCAGCACCAGGACTCAGGCCAGGCCCCCAGGATTGAAGAGTGGAAGGAGGACAGCCAGAGAGAGGGAGTGGCCAGTGTGCCCCTTAGCCCTGCAGGGTTCCCCACGACTGTCCGTGGAAGTCCTGCACCTCAGCAGCAATCCCTGCACACTCGGGGAAGCAGGTCCCCCAAGCTGGAGCAGAGCTGGGGAGTGAGCGTCTTCCGGAAACATGAGTGGCGTCTGCCCGACTGCCCAGGGCGCGTCCACCCCATGCCAAGAGGGGTCTTGTGAGGGTGTGGGGCTGGTGGGAGGAGGCCCCCGTCATGATGGGCAGGACAGGAATGGACCAGCTCAGAGTGCCAGGGACCAGACCTGGAGCCTCAGCCTGGAGAGGAAGCCCACCAGGGACCAGCCTCCAAGAGCAGCCGAGGTGGGGCAGCTCCAGGACCAGAGCCCAGGACACCATGCTGGGACTCCAGGGGACCAGCCCCTCAGTGAGGGGACGCCCGCCCAGCAGGCCCAGAGACTCAGCCCAGTGCAGGACAGAGCAATTCCCACCAACTGGGGCCTTCCACTCCAGGTCGTGGACACCTGCCCAGCAGGGAGGACAAACAGCAGGCTCTGGGAAGCACCGAGACCCCCAGAGACCACACACAGGCAGCCTTCCGCCAGCGAGCCACACTCACACCCAGGAGGACGGGAGGCACACAGGCCCACACCTGGACGTGGACGGCAAGGGGCACCCGCAGCCAGAGAGCACGGTTCACACGCCCAGGACGGGACGGGCGGCCAGCAGTGGGGACGCTGTACAGGACGCAGCACCCACTGGCAAGGAGAGGAGGGAGGGGCTGATCTGCACCACAGGGAGCCTGCAGGACCCTGGGGAGTGAGGACCTGGGGAGCAGAGGTCACACTGGGAAACCCTGGCCAAGCGGACCCACACGGACAGGGCAGGAAGGGCCTGCCTCAGGTGGGGGGCTGGAGCGGCAGCTGCTGGTCTGGGCTGTGCAGGGAGAGCCCTGCTCTCCCACCCTCAGCTGACCACCACACACCCTGAGCTGAGAGCCACTGAGTCACCCACCTCAAGGGCTGAACTGTGGCCAGGATCACCTTCATCACGGTCAGGACTGAGGATGAGGAGGCTGGAGGCCACCAGAGTGTGACTAGGGAAGGGTTGGCAGGTGACACTGTGGCACGAGTCAGGGGCTGCCTGGCCTCAAGTCCAGCTCCTGGATCTGGGTGGGGACTGCCTGGCCTCAAGTCCAGCTCCTGGACATGGGTCGGGAATGCCTGGCCTCAAGTCCAGCTCCTGGACCTGGGTGGGATTGCCTGGCTTCAAGTCCAGCTCCTGGACATGGGTCGGGACTGCCTGGCCTCAAGTCCAGCTCCTGGACCTGGGGTGGGGACTGCCTGGCCTCAAGTCCAGCATCTGGATCTGGGTGGGGATTGCCTGGCCTCAAGTCCAGCTCCTGGACCTGGGTGGGGACTGCCTGGCCTCAAGTCCAGCTCCTGGACCTGGGTGGGGATTGCCTGGCCTCAAGTCCAGCTCCTTGACCTGGGTGGGGTCTGCCTGGCCTGAAGTGCAGCTCCTGGACCTGGGTCGGGACTGCCTGGTCTCAAGTCCAGCTCCTGGATCTGGGGTGGGGTGAGTTGGTTGTGGCCCTATTCCTCCTCTGATCCCCAGCTTCCTCACTGACCATTTGGATTGCACTTGTCTCAAGAGAAGCTTACCTGGAGGACAGTACTGGACAGAGAGCAGGGAGGTACAAGGAACCAGGCACAGAGCAGAGTGGTCAGTACCCTTCCAGACACACTTGCCCTTGCTGCCCTGCTGAGGGTCAGCTCTCGTGAAGGCTCTGGGGAGACTCACCTGGGGAAACTTGTAGAGCCCCAGAAGCCTGGCCATGGCCATGGACAGGGCTGACCGCGTGTCCCCGACCACGGCCACCCTGGGCAGGCGGGGTCCGCAGGCGTAGTTGGGGATGGGCTCCTCCTGCCCCGTGAGAAAGCTCATCATCTCAAACACGGCTCCGTGCACTGAGCACCCAGAGTTGCGGATGGAGAAGCCCAGGGTCAGGTTGGGCAGCAGGTGGACGCTCCTGTTGATCTCCTCCACGGCAAACACAAAGCTCTGGGCCACCAGGTAGCTCCACAGGGACAGGCTGAGTGGAAAAGCCCATGTTCACGCTGCCCAGCGGGCAGACAGCGGGACCGTGTGCCCCTGCCGCTCCCAGGCTGGACGAAGGGCAGGGACAGGCACATGCCCAGGGATCTGATGACCCACAAGCAGCCCCCAGAACCCCTGCAGGGGAGGAAGGGAGGACAAAGCCCACAGCCCTCAGTTGGGCACAGAGGAGGCTGACTGAAGAGTCTCAGAACCTCCAGGAAAGCCACCTCAAATGTCCACCTCACCAAGGGCAGGATCTGGACTCTGAGCTCGTCCCTCCCTGGTGGACCCCTGTGCCAGCGCAGCACAGAGTGCCCACACCACCGTTCACGCTGCTCACTTTAACCTGAGGGCCATGTGAGACACGGAGCCTCCTGGGCCTCCTTTCCAGTCAGGTGGGGAAGGAGGCAGGTCCTGGGGAGGACAGTCGGCATTTTCTTCTGCCCTTTCTGGGCCTGGGCAGGACACCAGAGGCTCTGCCGCTGACCACACCCAGCCCTTGTGTGTTCTGTGTGGAGGCAGGGTCTGGCCCAGTCGCCGGGGTGGTCTTGAAGGGCATCCTCCAGGCTCACGAGCGCCTGGCTGGGGTCCCACACAGCGCCCTCCTGACACGAGGCAGACTTTTAGTAAAGCTGAGCCCACCATTTAAATACGGCCAGGAGGACTGCGCTGGAACCCCGAGAGCAGAGGCAGGCACGATCTGTGTCCGGGGAGGACACAGGACACAGGCAGACAGGACCCACAGGGCCACATGCACAGCAGTGTCACCAGAGGGGTTAATGTCACCTCTGCTGGGGGCCCACCCTGTTCTCACACAGCAGGTGCATGAGACCCGTGCCTGGCCAGTCGGGCCAAAAGGAGGACAGTGACACAGCACCCAGGCCTCAGAGCCTGGTCAAACCTGGACAGGGAGGGGTTGAGGAGGCTGGGGACCACCAACCAGCCTGGACACACAAGGACTGATCCTGAGGTAACTGTGGACCACCCACCAGCCTGGACACACAAGGACTGACCCTGAGGAAGACTAGGGACCACCCACCAGCCTGGACACACAAGGACTGACCCTGAGGAAGACTAGGACCACCCACCAGCCTGGACACACAAGGACTGACCCTGAGGAAGACTAGGGACCACCCACCACCCAGGACACACAAAGACTGACCCTGAGGAAGACTAGGGACCACCCACCAGCCTGGACACACAAGGACTGACCCTGAGGAAGACTAGGACCACCCACCAGCCTGGACACACAAGGACTGACCCTGAGGATGGTCAGAGGACCACCCACCAGCCTGGACACACAAGGACTGACCCTGAGGAAGACTAGGACCACCCACCAGCCTGGACACACAAGGACTGACCCTGAGGAAGACTGGGGACCACCCACCAGCCTGGACACACAAGGACTGACCCTGAGGAAACTGGAGACCACCCACCAGCCTGGACACACAAGGACTGACCCTGAGGAAGACTAGGACCACCCACCAGCCTGGACACACAAGGACTGACCCTGAGGAAGACTAGGACCACCCACCAGCCTGGATACACAAGGACTGACCCTGAGGAAGACTAGGGACCACCCACCAGCCAGGACACACAAGGACTGACCCTGAGGAAGACTAGGGACCACCCACCAGCCTGGACACACAAGGACTGACCCTGAGGAAGACTAGGACCACCCACCAGCCTGGACACACAAGGTCTGACCCTGAGGAAAACTAGGACCACCCACCAGCCTGGACACACAAGGACTGACCCTGAGGAAGACTGGGGACCACCCACCAGCCTGGACACACAAGGACTGACCCTGAGGAAGACTGGGGACCACCCACCAGCCTGGACACACAAGGACTGACCCTGAGGAAACTGGGGACCACCCACCAGCCTGGACACACAAGGACTGACCCTGAGGAAGACTAGGACCACCCACAAGCCTGGACACACAAGGACTGACCCTGAGGAAGACTAGGACCACCCACCAGCCTGGATACACAAGGACTGACCCTGAGGAAGACTAGGGACCACCCACCAGCCAGGACACACAAGGACTGACCCTGAGGAAGACTAGGGACCACCCACCAGCCTGGACACACAAGGACTGACCCTGAGGAAGACTAGGACCACCCACCAGCCTAGGTACACAAGGACTGACCCTGAGGATGGTCAGAGGACCACCCACCAGCCTGGACACACAAGGACTGACACTGAGGAAGACTAGGACCACCCACCAGCCTGGACACACAAGGACTGAACCTGAGGAAGACTGGGGACCACCCACCAGCCTGGACACACAAGGACTGAGCCTGAGGAAGCCAGGTGACCACCCACCAGCCTGGACACACAAGGACTGAGCCTGAGGAAGACTAGGGACCACCCACCAGCCTGGACACACAAGGACTGACCCTGAGGAAGACTAGGACCACCCACCAGCCTGGACACACAAGGACTGACCCTGAGGAAGACTGGGGACCACCCACCAGCCTGGACACACAGGACAGACCCTGAGGAAGACTAGGACCACCCACCAGCCAGGACACACAAGGACTGACCCTGAGGAAGACTAGGGACCACCCACTAGCCTGGACACACAAGGACTGACCCTGAGGAAGTCTAGGACCACCCACCAGCCTGGACACACAATGACTGATCCCGAGGAAGACTAGGGACCACCCACCAGCCTGGACACACAGGACAGACCCTGAGGAAGACTAGGACCACCCACCAGCCTGGACACACAAGGACTGACCCCGAGGAAGACTAGGACCACCCACCAGCCTGGACACACAGGACAGACCCTGAGGAAGGCCAGGGGACCACCCACCGGCCTGGACACACAAGAACTAACCCTGAGGATGGTCAGAGGACCACCCACCAAACTGAACACACAGGACGGACCCAGAGGAAGCCAGGTGACCACCCACCAGCCAGGACACACAGGATGACCCTGAGGATGCGAGGTGACCACCCACCAGCCTGAACACACAGGATGACCCTGGCGATGCCCTCTACATCCCCCTTGCCCTCGGCGTCTCCCACCCAGCACCCGGGCACTTACTCTGAGGAGGCCTGTCCCACGGGAGGAGCAGTGAAATTGAACAGGGTGACCTCATCGAAACACAAGATGGAGAAGCTGCCCCCCACCACCACGTCCCCCGGTCGGTCGAAACGGGAGCTCGAGCCTGGCAGGCGCCAGCTGAATGGCCCAGAGAGGGTGACGCTGGGGTGAGGGCCCAGGATGGCAGGCAGCAGTGCCCACAGCCACATGCCCGCAGGGTCAGGACGGCCAGTGCCGTGGCAGCCCCCGTGTGGAACTGTGTCCTGCAGTGACAGCGCCTTTTACCTGGATCTACCTGGACCAGGCGCCTGGGCTGAGGCTCATCTGCACCAGCAGCCTCCAGGCCCTGGGGAGTCGGGACCCGAGCTGCAATGGGGGGTCACCAAGCCCCACGCCTATTACAAGTTTCTCTCTCCTCCCCTGGCTCCCCGGCGCCCTGCGGCAGGGGCTGGGCTCTGGCGTCCTCTGTCCGCCTGGGAGGGCTCCCTGGGTCCTGCTTGCTTTCTGAGGGACTGCAGGCCCAGGAGCAGCTGCTCTGGGTCCCCAGGACACTGCTCTGCAGAGGGGCCCAGGAGGCCCAAAGCCCTGAACCCAGAGCGTGTGAGCCCTGGAGAGGGGCGTGTCCTCCAGCTGCAGGTGGCCAGGCCCAGCAGGCAGCAGCAGGGCTCCTTGGGATCCAAGGCCCTCAGCGCCCACTCTGAGGCCAGGGCCCAGGTCCAGGCAGGAGGGAGGCTGGGCTGGTTGAGGCTGGACGGGCGCAGCCTGGGGCGCTCTGGAGAAGAAGGCTGCCCTGCGACCTTGGAGGCAGGGAGGCAGTTGGCACCCGGTGAGGCCGGGTCACACCAGCAGGGTGGGGTATGGTGGTGGACACAGGGCCCCCGTCCCTTGCTGGTCACTGGTGGGGACAGGGATGGTGCCGCCCCTCTGAGGCAGCACTGCAGATCCTCCAAATGACACCCAGGTGTGGCGGCTCGGCCCAGCCCCTTCCCACTGCACACCCTGGGCTGGACATCCCAGGGCTCAGGAACTCCGTAGCCACTACAGAGCACGAGGGGGGACCAGATGTCCACGGGCCGGCCTGCAGTGTCCACTGGTCAGGGGGCCTCCAATGGAAGGGCATCGTCCAGGAGAGGAGCGGGGTGCTGAAGCTGCTCCACCTGCCCACACCAGGATCACCCAGGTCCAAGAAGACACGTCAGCCACCTACGCTGACCACACTGCCCTGCAGCCTCTTGAACAGGCAGCTCCACAGGGACAGA
Organism: Sciurus carolinensis; assembly: GCF_902686445.1. Lineage (NCBI taxonomy): Eukaryota > Metazoa > Chordata > Mammalia > Rodentia > Sciuridae > Sciurus > Sciurus carolinensis. Next base: position 66,824,677 of record NC_062228.1, on the reverse strand, counting down.
GCTCGGTCAGTGCTGACCAGAGGCTGTAAGTGTTGCAGAGGGGCCCTGGGGGCCATCGGGGTCATGGAGCCGTGCTGGCAATCGGCAGGAGCCAGGCGGCACTGCTGGACACCGCTGACCCTGGGCAACAGTTCACAATCACCCTGTAATGAGTGTACTGGTCCCTACAGCAGTGGAGACAGCTGTCCCTAATCCCATAGGGGGAACTAAGACAGGGGCCGCTCGTTTAGATCAATGTAGTAGCGCCAGATGTCCCTTCCTCCCTCCCCATCACAATAGTACACCTGGGGATGATGTGGACAGTAACACAGAAGTCGTCCCACTTGGTGACCTCGAACAGCTGAAGGGCCAGGCATGGAGTTACTCCTGACATACAAGCAAACCATGTTCCCTCGGGGGCCGCAGCATGCTGCTCATGTGGGCCTGAGGAAATCCCAAGGGCTGCAGTGGACGTGCAAGAATAAGCAGTAGAGAAAACATGATTCACGTGTTTCAGTCTTATCTTTGGAGGGTGGTGGGAGTCTCTGAGGGCTGTCCCTTTTCTGTTGTCTTGCCTCAGATGTGATCGATCCACATTGTGAGCAAGTCTCCTCCATTTCAGCCGGGCATTTGTCCGTTTTCTGGAAACACTTTCACAGATGTAGTCTCCTGGCTGGAATGGGTGTTGGAAACCGTGGTCTCTTGGGCTGCTCTCTCCTAAGTTGAGCCTGTTGGAGAGACTTCACCACAGGTTGGAGCAGGGGCAGGTTCTTGGTAAGGGTGGAGGAAGGGCTCCGGAAGCATTAACATTTCAATCTCTTGGACGTCGTTGGCCTCCAACTTCCTGGACCCAAACCGGCCTTTATTTTTAACCCAATTACCTGTCTATATTGACTGTCTTTTGATTTCTTTTATTATTACCCCTCTAATTTTAGGGACATCTTACTACTGTAAGGAAAACAGGCGATGAGCGCTCTTGATGCTTCAAGCTGAGGGAGGCCACAAGGGATGGAGCAAGCACTTTGGACCCCCTTCTTAGAAATTGAGGCTGTCTGGGGTAAACGTCTGGTTCCATGAAAGGACAAAAAGATATGAATACTGAAATGAGAGTGATACAAAGTAAATATTGTAGCATCTGGAACACGTCAGTGAGTATCATGAAGACGACAGAAATCGATAATCTCTCACCAGGAGAGATTATCTGTTCCCATAACAAGGCCTAACAGAGTCTAACAAGCCTGGAGAGGATAAGGCCTTCATTTGTAAATCTTTAGCACTGTCAGACTTACCAGGAATGTAAACACAGCGTTTAGTTCAGTTATCTAATGTCATCTGATGTTTGTAAAATATCTTTTTGTTGGCATGATCTCTTTGTTTACTAGAGATCCCTTTACTTTTGTTACCTGGGCTACAGAATCATGCTAGCAAACACTGATGGAGTCTACCTGTACTGGAGGTTAGGAGGATCTGTAGGCCTTAAACTGACTAAAAACGTATAACTCTAGTAGTTCCTCTTGATAGTTGTCAGGCATTTCTGTCTAAGGATCTCTTTGTCTCCTCCAGTTTTCCTTATTTTGGGGGCTAACACAAGTGTACATCTCAAGGTACATTAAAGTAACTATTGTTTAGATTTTTAAATGTCCGTTAATGACTGTGTTTTGGTTTTAACTGTTTTGCTAGGTGCTTAAGATCAAGCTGGTCAAATTGACCTTGTTCCTGTCTGCTGTTAAGGGTCAGCTGAGTTCCCACAGGGTTACTCTTGGGGAACTTGAGAGCAACTTCTTAGCTCCTTTAGTGCCATTACCTGGCAGGGTCTCCTTGACGAGGTGGCTTTTGGAAGCATCAGGGATGTCTCCCTTTCCCAAGGACCCTCCTCTGCAGCAGGTGCACTGATTGGCCTTTTATCCTCCAGTGCTCTCATTAATCCCCCTGATCCGGAGGTCGTGTGGCCCAGAGTTGCAGAGTTCCTTAGAGAAGTTCTCTTGTTCCCTGGGTTCAGGCTGACTCTGAGGGAAAGAGCCAAATACTGATTCTCTTGGCCCTTTTATTTTAATCTCAGTCTATAAATGTGATCTTAAACTTCCAGCATTCAGTCTCCCCAGTCGTACAGTAAGAGTGCTGGGCTTTTACTCTAATGTCTATGACTTGACAGTCATTTACCCACATTTAATAATTGGGGTCTATATTATCTGTCCTATACATGATGGCTTATGATTTCAAATTAACTCAATTTTTTTGTTTTTGAAGCATTACTTCAGCAAAACACTAATCCAGCAACAGTTAAAGAGTTTACAAGGCAAATACAAAATGGAATTAACAGCAGTGAAAGCAAATTTCCTTGTGTAATCGCTATCTTGAATTTTGGCTAAGCTATATATTATATCCCCTGTTGGAGATCACAGTCATTTTACAACAAAAACCAATTGTTTGAATATGACTTTGAATGAGATGAAGTCTGGCTTATTCTGGAGCCACTGTAACATGTAGTAAGGTGGGAGGCAGGGCCTTATCTCAGGTAAGGGGGGCTCTTCATAAATCTTAGGTAGAGTGGTCAAGTTCTCAAGTTGCTCTTTGTCTTCTTTTTAAATACCATTTTATAAATTTTCATATATTATTTCCTAAGTCTATATGAATGTTAGTTAACACAGTACAATATTACATCTTAAAAGCGGAGAGAGTTTTAACTTTCCTTTTGCGTAATAAAGTGACAAAATGCTTTCCTGTTTCATGATATTAACATTTAAACAGAGCAGGCGCTCATTATCTTTTAGAAATACATTTACATTTTTGTCCCAGTGTAGAAGGTGACATAAGGTTCAGGTCCAGATACAGAACACTAAATGCTATAAATAAATCCCCAATAAAATTTTCTATTCTGATAAGTTTAAAATTACCATTACAACCTTACATTGGAGAACACCAGCTTGATAAAATGTTCCTTTAAACCATTCCCTATAAAGATTTTTATACCCAGAAGATATGAACACATTTAATATATAAAGAAGAGTAATAGCATTACAATTACATTAATATCTTTATATTAACCAAGTTGAGTTTTTAAAGAAAATTTACACTTTGGAATGTGGTACAATGCTCCAAAATAACAGGCGCTGTTTAACCAGAGCTGTACAAACCCCAATTTTTATGAGCAGCTCTTCTAGAGAATAAAATTAGCAGGCATGATACTAACAGAAAATTGATATTTTAAGAATTATTTGTCATTTTACATATGGACTGAACTTTGGTTTATATCAGTGCATTAATATTTGACCTTACAGAATAAGCTCGATTAGTTCACTGTTGTTTAATTATACGTACACACAAACTTTTTAAATTTACCCTTAATTTATGCTTTTTAATCCCTTAATTAGACACTCTTGTTGTTTACATACATGTACTATACTTTTATTTTATCACATAACGATTTTCTTACCTAGAAACAATTTTTACTAATTATATTTTTATACTTAGAACCATTTAAATTTTTAAATCTGTTGATCCCCTTTTTAAAATTTATATTTTGAAACAACCCTTGTAAATTTCTGAATTGAGATTAATTACTCCATTTTCATAAGGTGAAATACTTGGGTATTTATAGAACTCTATTTAAATATAGTTCATACTTTTGGACCCTTTATATAGAATAATACCTGTGGAGACTTTTAGTAACCTTGTTTTCTATGAACACAAAGTCATTTTAAACCATCTTTTTATTTACCAATTTATGAAAGCACCAAAATTGTTTAAGTATGTTACCCTGTGGAATTTAAGGAGTTTGAGTACTGGATGTTATCTTTCACAGTTAACATTTGAACTCCTGAAATCAATCCATGATTAATACCATATATGTCAAATCTAGTTTAGTTTTTTTAAAAAATTGCCAAGATATCACAGAAGTGTATTGGACAGCATCAACCATTTGTTCCCAGTTGACGAAAAATTTAGAAACCACAGATATTAGACATTTTATAAAATTAACATATTACTAGTTGTGTGACCACCTAGAAAAACTTGTGAGTTAGCAAGTTTTAAAGACAGCTTTTCTTTTCATTGTTTACCCAATTTAAATTGAACCTTCAAAATCATGTGAAGTTATGGTATTTGGATCCTTCTTTTTTATTATTTTAATTGATGAGCTCACATGTCAATTTGGAACCAAACATATGTGGACATGATAATACACATATACATAAAAGAGATGGACAAAGGCCTCATAACTTATATTTTAAAACCCCTTAGACTGAGAGTTGACCCTTATAAACTGGCCTCTGAATGAAACAGAGCATTAAGAAAACTTTATACTTCAATAAAATAGGTCTGATCAAAAATTAACTTATGTGCACCAGATCAAAAATTATGAGCTCAAAAAACTAGAATTTTAAGTCTTTTTGGCCTGATATGGTCCCTCTCATCACAGATGAAAAGAATTAAGAGAACATAGACAAGGTTGTGCCCTATCCCTCCCTGAAGGAGATTCCCGAGGAGACAGCAAGGGAGCTGCTTCCACTGGTCTCCTGGGAGAGCCCCTCAGGTGGGGTCTTGTTCTACCCGGTTTTCCTGGTCTCCTGGATGGCAGCCATCAAAATGTTAGCCTGGCACTTTGGTTGACCAACTGCAATAGTTGGAAGTTTCTATTGGCAGCAGTTTACATTTTAATGTAAGCTTTAGTGAACATGGTTAAAAAGCTCGTCAGCCATTTTTTTTCCAAATTTGACTATAAAACATTTGAGCAGGATGTCCAGGCTGCCCAAAGACAATGTGGTGGTCCTGGAGGAGGCCATCTGACCTCGAAAGCTGGCCATTCTCTCTCAGAGAATTGAGGGAGAGAAAAGATGTCACAGCAGGTCCTGTGGACTCGGCCCTTCTCTGGAATTCCTGGAAATTGGTCAATATGCGTTGAAGGGTGTGCAGGACCAACACGAGGGAGACCGACCCACGTCCACACTCAAGGCAGCAAAAAACAGAAAAGGACAAACAAAAACGTCCCAGTAGCCGGTGTTCCCGAGTTCCCCGAGAGTGAGCATCCCAGGCGGCCGCAGGCCGGGTTGGCCACGGAGGGAAGGAGCCTGCGCCACCGAGATGGCCTTGGAGGCTACTTCCCTTTCTCCACCAGGTGCGAGTCCCAATGTGGTCAAAGAGGGACTCTCCGCGGGAAACCAGGGCGGTGGGAGGAGGAATCCGCGGCCCCTGCTAACGTGGCCATCACTGAACTGTTCTTCCAGGAGAAGGGCATTCGCTGCGCCCCGACGTGTCCCCGGCGTCACCAGCACCCGCGAGCTCACTGGGGTTCGCGCTCAGGACGGGGGACCTGCTGGCACACAGCGGAGGGCGCAGCTCAGAACAGTCCCAGGACCCAACATCCGACTGAAAACCCGAGGCTGGACAAACGCCCGACGCCGCCCAGCCACGCACGCTCGGACGAAGCCATCGCCCCGGTGTTGGGTTCCAACCAGCCACAGCGGGACAGGGCCTCCAGGGACCGGCAACCCGGGACGCGGTCGGCTTCGTGGACTCACCGGACTTGGGAGGACAAGGAGTGGGGCTCAGGCGCTCTAATTCAGCCTGCGGAAGGCACGAGGCGCGACGCAGCGAGGCAGGGCATCCGGCCACAGAGGCGCGGCCGCCGCCCTGGCCACGAGGGCAGAGGGCGCCAGTGGACTGCGCTGGGCAAGGGTGAGCGCCCGCGCGGTGAACCAAAAGGCTGGCGACAGCGGCGGCGCGGCCACCGAGAACACCCGCGCACGGATCGACTAGCTGAGCGGCAACCGAGTGAGAGTGCGCGAGAGAAAACGGTGCCGCTGGGCTCCTGCAAAGGACCGCAACTGGCCTGGACGCCAGCGACGAATTTCCGCTATGGCCCTCCGTGGTGCTGTCACCGAGAATCTGGAGACACGAAGACAAGAGTGGTACTGCGCCCCAGGCTCAGTGCAGATGTGTGCTCTGGCAGAAAACCGTCGGGGGCGCGCTGCTGGTCAGAGAGCCACTGGGAACGCCGGGAACTTGGACCAGGAACGTGGTGCCAGCGGGCCTGGGACAGAGAAAGGGACCATCGAGGGTGCAGAGAACCGCGATGCCACCTGCGGGCGGGCGCTGGACCCGCCTAGGGCCCCGCACATAGCGGACGCCTTTGTCCAGGCCAAAGGCAACTATGGCCTCTGGCTCCATCAGCGGTGCAGCGGGTAAAACTAGGCCAGCGCTGAGAAGGGAGCGGCAATTCCATGAACCTGGGCTGGTTTCAGAATGGGACAGGTGTTCCAGAGAGACATCGTGCACAGAACTTTCACAGATGAGAAGCTCCAGGTTACCAGTCCTGCAGGATGCACGGCACCTCGGGTTATGATGCAGCTGAGACTGAAACATGGGACCTCATGGGGAGGAATGTTTGGAGAGAAGGTAGAGATTAATTCTGCAGTCTTGACTTGGATTCTCAGCTGCCTGTTTTGTTTCTCTACTGCTGAATGCCTAAGTAAGAAGGAGTAAGTGGAAGAGAGAGAGACAGAGAGAGAGGGAGAGAGAGAGAGAGAGAGAGAGAGAGAGAGAGAGGAGGCTTTAGACTTTAAATATCAAATAACCAAATATGGTTCAGAATCAAATTCTTATCTCAACCTTTAATAGACTTAAGTGTCATTTAAGTTTTCTAAGCCACAGGTGGTAGTCATTGTTCAATCTGTGAAGTGAGGACCAAGATCGTTCAAATTTCAAAAAGTAGCTTTTAGGATTGTAAGAAATCATACAGGTGACTGGATCAGCTGCTGGGAGGCTGAGATAGAAGGAGTGAATGTTTGGAGCCAGGCTGAGCAACTGAGAGAGACCCTGTCTCCAAAGGATTAAAAACCTAGGAGATGTAGCTTTAGTATAAGTGCTCTGTCTTCCATTCCCAGTAGTGGAGAAGAAAAAAGGAATTAAAAGTAAAGTGACAGTTCCTGAGACATAATACAACTAGTAACCTTCGAAAAGATAGAATCATCCTTATGTGGTCAAACTGTTAACACCAGAAGCAAAACCCCAATGAAGGACCAATGCATACCTGTGACCCTTTAAAGATCGCCCTAAACGTAAGAGGATTTTTTACATCCTGTACCAGATCCGCATTATTTTTTTTTTCTCTTTGAGAAAGGGTGTTCCTAAATTTTCCTGCTCTTCTAGAACTTGAAATTCTCCCACCTCAGCCTTCTGAATAGCTGGGATCACAAGCATGGCCCACTGCTGCTTGGCTATCAGGTTCACTTAAAAATGGACAGAAACATACATTATTTAGCATCTCATAGGTCCACAGTCTTCTCTGTTTTACCTTCAATGTCATAAACCTTCCACAAATATTCACTTAAGCATATACAGACTGCTTACTTTTGCCAGCTATTCTGAAAATAGCTGCCAATTTGGCACGTTCTCTTTCAAATATGGAAATTTTTTTTAAAAAGTTACCTGGAATGTGGAACTACCTAATAATGTGCTTATTAGGGACTGGGAAGGGTGTGAGGGAAGATGGTAGAAGAGTGGATGGAAGCAGCAATGCACTCCGTATGTATGTGTGGAAATGTAACATGAATCCCTTCCATGTGTACAGTGCTTACGTGTCAATAAACAAATTTTAAAATCACCACATACAAAAAAAAAAAAGAAAAGAAAAGGACAAACAAACACAGAACAGGTAAGACACCAAAGACAATGACAAGTGCCCACTCCTGATTTCTGCCCAGAGGGCCTGGGAACGACTTGCCAGTCCCGGACTCGAGAAGTAATGCTGCGTCCAGCCTTCCTCAGAGTCCCCAGATGCGGGTCCACCAGAAACAGACTGACTCGTCCCCGGGGGGCAGAAACAGGTGACTCTGGGAGAATTTAGCTCAGTCCTGGGTTGGGAATCCACACACCATGCAGCCTGGGGCTGAGGAACGTCACCCAGAGGCCTTCCCTAGGAGCACCGCTGTGGCCTCTCCCCTCCGCAGGAGTTCCCAGGTCAGGGGTGGGCGGTGGTTACCCACCAGGCAGCCAGGATCTCGCTGGGGCCTCCAAATGTTATGGGGTCAACTTAAGAACAGACCGATCACCACTGAGAAGTCCAACATTGAGAGTCTTTATTAAGCCGGCCGGCTGACTGTCTCACAAGATGCCCCCCAAAATGGCTATCGGGAGAACAGCCCAGACTACAGGGTTGCAGGGGTTCTTATACCAAAAACCACATCAATCCAAAGTGTCTGTTGCTGTGATTCAACATTACAAACTAACATCGTGGGATCAGAACTCGTCAGCAGAGGGTGAAGTGGGTTAAATGACCTCAGTAGGTACAAACTAAAGAATGGTTACAACACCTAGACAATGGCTGTTGAGAGCACCGTTGACATGCTACATTGTTTAGGAAACTGGGAATGCAACAGAATAATTTTTCATTTTAGGAGAATTGCCATTTCCACATTTTGTATTGCCAAAATGTCATGCTAAGCAACTGTAGATGGGTACACAGGCGGGGGACTTCCCATGGGAGAAGGATTTCCTACATAAATGAAAATATCAGACAAATGTAGTTAGCAGTATGAACCATGTCTTTTGCTGCAAGAAATATCTTAGAAGCAATGGGATATGACGATACATTATGGACATTTAGTAGAAATCAACACTTTATTGTCTGACCACCTAGAAAACGGTTTGTGAGTTGGAATTTTAAGCATATATTCCTTTTGATTGATTGCTTCAATTATATTCTTTGGATCCATCTCTTTATTTAAATTTTAATTGTTGCATGCTTATTTGTCCAAATGCCAATTCTGAGACCACACAATAACACATACAACCAACAACACAATAAACAGGTGTGCACACACACCAAAAGGAAAGGAAGCAGATTTTGTGACTATTTTATTTGGAGCCCCCAGGTAGGAGGCAGTGTGATTGATAAAGATTAAGCCTCTATTCAATTTAACCTATTAGAAATTAAATTAGAGCCCAGCAGACTCTGATATTATGACGTAATCATGGGACAGGCCTGTCCAACTGGAGACACCAGCTATGAAACCCAGCAGCCAAGATGGACACTGACATCAAAGGTTTCAGGTAGCGGCTCTCTGTCCTCCATGGTTATCAGACTCATTCCCAACAAGACCACGTCTCTGTCCTCCTTAGGACTCATTAAAGGAATTTTTGAATGTATTCAAGAGCAAACCCTGGAGAAACTGGCTTCTGAACAAAGAGGGTAAACTTTTAGAGTTAGAAAAAATAATACTGACCAGAAAATACATTAATATGTATAGAATTTCAAAAAGCAGGAGTTTTCTTAAAAAAATTTAAATGGCCTCAATGCTAACATCACCATCAGGTCGGAGTGTGCTTTTCACAAAGATAAGAGTCAGTTAAGATCTCAACAACGTGGAATTCTGTGAGGGCCTCAGGAAAGAAATTTAAAATCCTGGCTGAAGAACGCATGCGCACTCAGAACCCTCACTTCTCTCTTTCTGTGCTCGGCTTTGGGAGGAACTGGCTATAAAGCAGCTGGAAACAGGTGAGAGGCCAGCCACGCCCTGTGAATGTAGAAGGGGACACTTTCCCTCTTGTCTTCACACGATCTCGCAGGCCTTGTAAACCCTGCAGCTCTGTAACTCACAGTGTTACATGTGAGCCTAGGAGAGATGAGAGCCAGCAGAAGCCAAGAGGGAAGGGAAGTGGGGTGATGCTCTTCCTCTGGGAGACCTTCTCTTCAGCGGGTGACCTAGTCCACGTGCTCTCTGCACAGCCCTGTTTTCCTTCTCCTTGCTCCAGCTGCGAGCCTACCTTCAACCCGGGTGCCCGTCGCCCACGACATTACACTGCACTCCTTCTGCAGGAAACCAGGGGCAGGTTGTAGTAGTCAGTGCACACTTCCTGACACGTGCTCTCTGCCACACTGCCGCTCTTCCTCAGCAGAGCCCTAAGCACAGACACGCCCTGACCCTTTCTGAGGACCCTGCGTTTCCCACGTCTCACCTGCCTCTGACCACTGCCCCTCCACCTCACCTGCGAGGGATTTTGTGGCTTCTACAGTGCAACTCCGGGAGTGGACCTGTTCTAATGGCTGCAGAAAGTTCCCCTGTGTCCTGATCCCTAGGGCCACCAACTGTCACAACCAGCTTGACCGACCTGCCCAGTCCACAAGGGGTGAGGCGGGACTGGAAGATAAAGACTCAGAGACACAGCTCTTGAAGACTAAGCTGGGGTCTGGTGGAGCTCTGCCCTCTGATGGAGATGCAGCTCTAAAGAGTCTCACCAGCAATCTTTATGCATACAGGTCTCATTTCAGGTTAAAGACCATGCAACAGTGATTCTTTCTACTCAGCAACGTCACAGAGACCAGGACATCCCTGCAGCTTTTCCCAGTTGCAATCCACAGTGCAGAGTGCACCGTGAGGAGCTTGGTGCGGCTCTCAGGAAAGCCCGTTGTTAAAGTCACTGTAAGGTGGCAGGGACCCGGGAAGCGAGCTGCTGAGACACTGTGGCTGTCTAGCTTGAGAGTTCCTTCCTTCCCGGAGCTGCGAGCCTGAGGTCAAGGTCAGAGCCCACAGGACCCTTGCACAGCCTCCTCACGCAGGGCACTGCCACAGCAGCTGGGCATCCTGTGGCCTTGCACAGGAACACCCCCAGGCACCAGGCACGCCACACCATGAGGCCACCAGAGACCCCAGTCCCAGTCACTGCTGGACCACCCTCTGTCACTGCTCTCCACTCACCACCTCAGGGGACACTTGTACCCTGTCACAGCACCTCAGGGGACACTCAGGACACCTGTCAAAGGACACTAGAAGACATGCATGACCATGTCACACCACCTCATGGGACAACAATGACCCCTATCCCACAGCGAAACAGGGAACATTCATGACAATTAGAACGTGGCCACACAGGGGACACGCGTGGCACCTGTCACCAGCACTCCCGGGACACTAGGGATGCCCGTCACCACCTTCTCCAAAAGTGTCAAAATTCTACAGAATAAAACGTCACTTCCGCCCCCACAACAAGGAAAGTCTGCTGGGTGGCACTGTGCCTCCTCAGGCCACAGGACAAACGCGACCTGCAGACGTAGTGCCCTTGGAGGCACCTGAGGTGGACCTCCGTGAGGTTTCCGTGATGCCCGCAGAAGGGGACACAGCAGGGGACAAGGGGACAGTTCAAGTCACCGCCTGGGAGAAATCACCACAGGGAAAGGGCCTGGGTGGGCGTGGGGCCCAGGGATCCGGCGGAGGCTTGGCAGGTGGGCTCCCCACCCCTCTGGCCTCACATCCTCTCAGGAGGACAACGAGGCAGCCGGGGGACACGTGGCTGGGGCCACAGGGTGGGGGACCGGACACGAGAGGGACCTGCCTGCGTCCACGGCGTCCCCACATGGGCACAGGGGACGAATGCTGGGCTGGCTGCAACGGGAGGCGTGGTCGGGAGTCGCCAGTCCTTCAGGGAGGGTTGAGAACGGGCGACGCACACGGGAGGGACACTGGGCCAGGGCTGCACGTCCACCCCGCACACCGTCCTCACGGCGGCTCTGCCACACTGACCGATGGAGACCAGCCCCGCCTCACACCACGTGCCCAGCCTGGCCATCCTGGACCAGGGTGCCTGCCCACCCTGCCCACGGGGCTGGGCACTGAGCACAGCTGCGGCCACAGCCACGCCCGCGTCACTTCCTGCACTGCTGGCTGCCCACACGTCCCCTCCTCCCTGGGACAGCCAAGACACCAGGACGTCACCACCGTCCTCGCCTGTGCACCGGGCGTTCCGCTTCACCACGCCGACCCTGACACAGAGCTCAGCCCGCCTCGTCCTCCCTGTGCGCTCATGTGCGTCACGACGTAGAGGTGCGACCTCCCCACAATGGACCTGACCGCCGACACCAGAACAGCTGCACCTGGGTCCTCGCCAGCTCCCGCCTCCCTGCCCAGGCAGCCCCACCCCGCTGTCCTGCCCGCGCCCAGCCTTGCTCTGTCCAGGGCTCAGGCCACCTGTGCTCCTGTGTCTGGGCCCTTCAGCAGCAGTGTGCAGAGCCCGTCCTGCCGTGCTGGGCACCACCGCTTCCTCCTCAGGGCCAGGACCTTCCTGGGACGGGCAGCCACGTGCAGCCTGCCCCTCCCGGGACATGGACGTGGACCTGGCTCCCACCGCTGGGTCTGAGGCTTCCCTGACCCTCGCTCTCCCTGTGGGGGACAGGTGCTCAGTCTCCCGCGCCCTGTGCAGCAGTGGGACCACCAGGCCCTGGGAGCTCCGCGTCCACCTTTCCAGGAAGTGCCAGACGGGTCTTCCCTGCGTCCACCAGCCTGCAGGGGTCTGACGCCTGCCCCTCCCACAGTGCTCCTCCTGCTGCTGCGGCCGCCCACTTCAGCCCGTTTCTGCCTCTTGTCACTGTGAAACCTCGAGCACTGAGCACACACAGGACCGTCCACCACGGCCCCGGGCCCATCCTCCATGATGGCCGTCAGCACCCTGTTGAGTCCTCCCCTCTCAGGGCCCCTCTGGTGTCCAGCGCTCACAGAAGTGCTGAGCCCGGTACGCCCGGCCCCGGTGTCCTCTGCCCTGGGCGTCCAGGTGCTGGTCTGCGGGAAGCCCTCCTGCGGGGCCCCGGGGCCCTGCCTGTCCCGCTGCGTCCCCATCCGGGCCTCAGCCAGGCCGGGGTGCTCTGCTCAGGCCTCAGCAGGATGATGTAGCACTTGGGGAGGAAGATGCCCCCCAGGAGTCCCGCCGTGGAGGCCAGGATGGAGAAGACCTCCACGGCCACGGTGGACTTGCCCCGGGCACTGTGGTACAGGGGCAGGAAGGCCAGCCAGACGCTGCAGAAGAGCAGCATGCCGAAGGTCAGGAGCCTGGTCTCGTTGAAGGCAGCAGGCAGGCCCCTGGCCAGGAAGGCCACAGAGAAGGTGGCCCCCGCCAGGAGGCCCAGGTAGCCCAGCACGCAGGAGAAGGCCAGGCCGGAGCCCTCCTGGCAGCGCAGGACCACCAGCCTGGGCTCCGAGCGCACGTCCCTGTCTGGGAACGGCGGGGAGGTGCCCAGCCACAGCCCGCACAGAGCCACCTGCGTCAGGGAGGCCACGAGGACCAGCGAGGAGGAGGCACGGGGGCCCAGGCACGCCCGCGCCCTGGACCCGGGCCTGGTGACCCTGAAGGCCAGGGCCACGGTCAGCGTCTTGGCCAGGACGCAGGAGACGGCCACGGTGAACAGCACGGCGAAGGTGGTCTGGCGCAGGAGGCAGGCGACGGCGGTGGGGCGGCCCAGGAAGAGCAGGGGACACAGGGCGCACAGTGCCAGGGAGGCCAGCAGCGTGTGGCTCAGGGCCCTGTTGTTGGCCCTGACCACGGGCGAGTCCCGGTGCCGCAGGAACAGCCCGAGGACCAGCAGCGCCAGGCCGGCCAGGCAGACCGCCGCAGCGGCCAGCGCCAGTCCCAGGGGCTCCTCAAAGGCCAGGAAGGCCTCTGTCCTGGGCAGGCAGCGGTCTCTGGCCGGGCTCGGGTACTGCTCCTCGGGGCAGGGAAGGCAGCGCGGCACGTCTGTGGGACACAGGCCGAGGCCACCGCGGTCACACCACCGCCTTCCACGGACAGCGCTCGGTCACCCGAATGGGCGGCCAACTCAGACGGGGCAGGGGCCACAGGTACCACCTGGACAGTCTCCCCAGCCGGGCAGGAACTGACCTCGGGAAGGGCCCAGGGCTCACCCTGTCCCCAGGATCCACGTGAGCAGGTCCTAACCCAGCACCTCAGGACAGGCCTGTGCTGAGACGGGGACAGTGCAGACCAGGAGGGCCAAGGGGAGGGCCTGCGCCTGCTGCCTGCTGTCCTCTGGGAAGGGGAGGACTACCTGCTGTCCCCTGGGAAGAGGGAGGACTGCCTGCTGTCCCCTGTAAGGGGGAGGACTGCCTGCTGTCCCCTGGGAAGGGGGAGGACTGCCTGTTGTCCCCTGGGAAGGGGGAGGACTGCCTGCTGCCCCTGGGAAGGGGGAGGACTGCCTGCTGTCCCCTGGGAAGGGGGAGGACTGCCTGCTGTCCCCTGGGAAGGGGGAGGACTGCCTGCTGTCCCCTGGGAAGGGGGAGGACTGCCTGTTGTCCCCTGGGAAAGGGGAGGACTATCTGCTGTCCCCTGGGAAGAGGGAGGACTGCCTGCTGTCCCCTGGGAAAGGGGAGGACTATCTGCTGTCCCCTGGGAAGGGGGAGGACTGCCTGCTGTCCCCTGGGAAGGGGGAGGACTGCCTGCTGTCCCCTGGGAAGGGGGAGGACTGCCTGTTGTCCCCTGGGAAAGGGGAGGACTATCTGCTGTCCCCTGGGAAGGGGGAGGACTGCCTGCTGTCCCCTGGGAAAGGGGAGGACTATCTGCTGTCCCCTGGGAAGGGGGAGGACTGCCTGCTGTCCGCTGGGAAGGGGGAGGACTGCCTGCTGTCCCCTGGGAAGGGGGAGGACTGCCTGCTGTCCTCTGACAAGGGAATGGCACATAGACACCCAGGGAGGACAGAGAGGACAGGAGTCAGTGCCCACAGTGTCCAGCAGGCGGGCAGGTCCTGGCCAACTGTGGGCACAGACAAGGGTGTGGTGCCGCAGCTCCCTGGACTGGCAACCTGAGAGGCCGGCAGGGCCTTGAGGGCCCCTGGGTCCAGGGTCCTCCCTCCCTCACCTGTGTGCTCTGCAAAGTGTCCCTCGGGGCAGGGGCTGCACTCGAAACAGCAGTGGGGGGCTCCCTGTCGGGGGGTCTGGCTGAACCCTGGAACGCAACTCCTGCTGCACACGGAGCTGGGCACCTGGGGACGAAGAGCAGGGAGTCACCAGCGACCCGCCAGGGCACGGGTGGCCAGTGGGGCCTCCTGCCTGCGGAAGCAACCACAGTGCATCCCGCCCACGACACAGGTGTCTCTCTGCCCACCAGAGCCAGATGGGACGGGCCCAGCCCTGCAGTGAGTGAGTGGACCTGCCAAGGGCTCCACCTGGACACCTGGACAAAGGAGCAGAGCTGGCCAGACAGTGTGTAGTGGGCCTTCCCAGGTTCCAGGACCTGCCCTAGACACTGCGGATCTGAGCACACACACCACACACTCACACACAGAAGTGCACACTCACACACTGACCCCAGGCACACTCACACAGAGACACATGCACATTCACACATGCAGACACCGGGGACACTCACACACACAGAACCCATGCACACTCACACAAAACCATGCACACTCACACACACAGACACATGCACACACACACACACAGAACCCATGCACACTCACACACTGACCCCAGGCACATTCACACACAGACACATGCACCCTCACACACGCTGACCTCGGACACACTCACACACACAGACCCCATGTACACTCACACAGAACCATGCAACTCACACACACAGTCATGCACACACACACACACAGACACCATGCACACACACAGAGAACCATGCACACTCACACACACACATGCACCCTCACACACACGCACACTCACACACAGAACCCTGCACACACACACATGCACACTCACACACACGCACACTCACACACACGCACACTCACACACACATGCACACTCACACAAACATGCACACTCACACAAACATGCACACTAACACAGAGAACCATGCACACTCACACACACACATGCACACTCACACACACACATGCACACTCACACACATGCACACTCACACACATGCACAGTCACACACATGCAGAACACACTCACACACAGAGACATGCAAGGCCATTCCACACCTACAGCTGAAGATGACTCTCTCCTCTGGGTGGGAACCAGCCTGCCAGGCGGGGCCAGCCGTCCACCACTGAGCTGCCACCCAGTCCTCCTGAGACTGGGCCTCACCACGTGCCCAGGCTGGCGTGGGCTGAGGGATCCTGCTGCCTCAGCCCCTGAGCAGCTGGGATCACGGGGTGGACCCTAGGCCTGGCTGACCCTTCCAGTCACACTCAGCAGAGGCCTGTCCCCTAAGGACGGGGCCACAGGGCTCACCCGCCTGGCTGAAGCTCCCTGGTGCCACCTAGCGCCAAGGACATGTCACGCATGTGCTGGGGACAAGGACCCTGGCCTCCGAGGTTCCCTCCAGCTCCAGTGTTCCAGGACCCCATTCCAAGTACCTGGGAGGCTCACCTGGAGGTTCTCCTGCAGGTGGACGGTCATGCTGCTCCCCGAGGAGCCTCGAGGGTCGATCTGGCCTACGTGGACCAAGTGGAATGAGCCCTCGGGGGTCTTCTGCCCTCGCACAATGTCAAATTTGGACACCAAATCCCCGTTGGCATCAAACGTGACCTCTGTGTCGTCCGGGGTCTTGAAGCGCACCTTCCTGAGGGGCTGGAGCAGCTGGGGAAGGAAGGGCCATGCTGTAGACTGGCCGAGGATGGTCCCTGGGCCTGGCACAAGCCAAGGCCACTGCCCTAGCGCTCAGCGGGCACAGCTCCACGCAGGGCCGACCCGTCGCTGGTCACATGGGCACTAAGCCTGCAGAGTGAGCAGGGCCCACGCACGTCTTAGAGCTTAACTCCGGTTGAAGCAGAGGGAGGTTTCCTACGGATGGTGAGTGTGAGTCCAGAGCACACTTGACGACAAGCCAGCCGCACACCTCACTTGACCCTGTTGCCCTGGATGGAGGAACCCACCCACATGCTCACACCCAGCTCCAGGGCCGCCTGGGCTGGGACAGCCTCAGCCTTCCCATCACACGCCTGGGCAGGCCACCCTGGCGGGGCTTCCAACGCGAGGCTCTGCCCAGTAGAGGGCACGTCCATGGCCTTCTCCCAGGCAGGCTAGGTCCAGCTGCCTGGCCATTCCTGCCTCTTCCCACACTGGGCCTTGCACTCCCACTGTGCCTGCCCTGCCTGCCCCACACCTGCTTGGCAGCCGCTTGCCACCCTCCACCTGAGAGCTCACAGGTCTCCCCAGATAGAGGACCTCCCTGGTCCACACCTCCACCACCCCCAGCTCTGCTCTGTCCCCCTCACAGCACACGGCGGCCCTGGACCCACATGGGCTTCATCTCGCTCTCTGCCCACACCCGACACTCACCACTCAGCACCCGGTGCTCAGCCGAACCGGTCCTGGGCTCTGGAGGGTGTCTGCACACAGCAGAGGCCCAGGCGGCCTGAGAGGACCTGCCCAGGGCACCCCGTCCTCAGCCACAGCACCTTGGGATTCCCTCCATCCAGCAGCCGGCGCAGAGACATCCCCGCTCACCTCAGGTGGGGCCTCTGGCCTGCACCCCAGTGACCAGGTCAACGCCCTCCTGCTGCCTCCTGTCCCCGTGTCCACCAGAAGGAGCTGCTACCCAGGCCTCAGCATCACGCCTTGGTGAGGAAGTCAAATCTCTAGACACCTCCAGACACTGGGACTGGCCAGCAAGGCTGAGGTGACCACTTCTTGGTTCTGCATGGAGGCCAGGAGACTCCTGCCTGACGCCTTCCTCTCTCAGTGACTGTGCATCCCTGCTCCCAAGGATGACGCTGGGACAGAGACGCGACCGGGAATGGGTTGCCTTGATGGCCCCTGGTGAGCAGCTCTCCTAGGACGCCATCCTCTGCACACAGGCCAGGGGCTGCGGCCCACCCGGCTCACCACCGCCTGCAGGGCTGATCCATGCACTTGGGCACCATCCTCTCGGTGGAGGTCCCAACAGCCCTGGCCATTGACCTGCTCTCTCCTCTCTTGTGCTGAGTCTCTGGAAATTCACAGGTGGTGCTGGGGCAGCCAGGTAAATTCAGCAGACTCAGCCTTGGACTCCACAGGGAAGGGGGCTCTGGAAGGTTTCCCTGGGGGTTTACTGGGAGGTTTACCTGGAACTTGAATTCCGCTAGGATCCCGGCTGTGCTAAGGGAGCGACACCGCGGCCCCGTGACTCACCTGTGCTCGGGTGGTGGGGGGCTCTGGGTCCCCTGCAGTGCTCCTGCCAGGGCGCAGACAGCAGGCCTGCGGCTGAGGAGTGCGTCTCGCTCCAGCCCTGCAGTGAGCACACCAGCACCCTCCACCCTCTGCTCACCTGCCAGGACAGGACGTGCCCAGGGTCTGCACGGGCCCCAGCCCAGTGCTCACAGCCCAGCAGGTCCTGGAGGGCATGGGCGATGCTGTACACGGGGGTGTATGCGATGTCCATTTTTTGAATCTCCCAGAAAGGGTCCTCGGTGCTTTGCAGACGTTCATTCCCTGAGCAGAGCTGGACACCACTTGCCACTGAGCCATTCTTGGGAGGCCACGTACACCCAAAGTTGACCTCCCAGAACCTCTCTATGAACATGTCCTCTGGGGTCCGACTCGGGTGCAGGTGAGCCAAGAACTCAGGGAAGCCAGGCACATGGCTACTATGACTCATAAGGCCAAAGGCTCCCTGCAGGACCTCAGAGGCGCCTGGCATGCTCAGGGCTATGGCCATGTGCACACTGTCCTTGCTGACCCAGACCTGGCCCGAGACCCGCAGGCCCAGCAAGCCCTGCAGGATGAGCAGGAAGCTCAAGTTGTTGAGGAAGACCAGAACCACCGTGGCAGTGCAGACCTGCATCCTCTGGACAATGGCGTCTGTGTCCTCCAGGGACTGCTGGGCAGGCACGTAGAGATGGGCCTCAATGCAGATGCCAGCCTGGCTCAGCTCCCGGGCAGCCAGTGAGCTGGCCTGCTGCCCATAGTCATCATCCTGGGCCAGAATGTCCACCCAGGTCCATCCCAACCGGACCACCAGCTGGGTCACCGCATAACACGATGTGAGGTCACTGGCCAGCGTCCGAAGGAAGGACGGGAACTGGGCCTTGTCACTGAGGATGGGCAGCGTGGATGAGTGACTGATCTGCAGGGAAGGGCCGGGCAGTGGCAGAGAGAAGGTCAGCACCAGGACTCAGGCCAGGCCCCCAGGATTGAAGAGTGGAAGGAGGACAGCCAGAGAGAGGGAGTGGCCAGTGTGCCCCTTAGCCCTGCAGGGTTCCCCACGACTGTCCGTGGAAGTCCTGCACCTCAGCAGCAATCCCTGCACACTCGGGGCAGCAGGTACCCCAAGCTGGAGCAGAGCTGGGGCATGAGCTTCTCCCGGAAATATGAGTGGTGTCTGCCCTACGGCCCAGGGCGCGTCCACCCCATGCCAAGAGGGGTCTTGTGAGGGTGTGGGGCTGGTGGGAGGAGGCCCCCATCATGATGGGCAGGACAGGAATGGACCAGCTCAGAGTGCCAGGGACCAGACCTGGAGCCTCAGCCTGGAGAGGAAGCCCACCAGGGACCAGCCTCCAAGAGCAGCCGAGGTGGGGCAGCTCCAGGACCAGAGCCCAGGACACCATGCTGGGACTCCAGGGGACCAGCCCCTCAGTGAGGGGACGCCCGCCCAGCAGGCCCAGAGACTCAGCCCAGTGCAGGACAGAGCAATTCCCACCAGCTGAGGGCTTCTACTCCAGGTCGTGGACACCTGCCCAGCAGGGAGGACAAACAGCAGGCTCTGGGAAGCACCGAGACCCCCAGAGACCACACACAGGCAGCCTTCCGCCAGCGAGCCATGCTCACACCCAGGAGGACGGGAGGCACACAGGCCCACACCTGGACGTGGACGGCAAGGGGCACCCGCAGCCAGAGAGCACGGTTCACACGCCCAGGACGGGACGGGCGGCCAGCACTGGGGACCCTGCACAGGACGCAGCACCCATTGGCAAGGAGAGGAGGGAGGGGCTGATCTGCACCACAGGGAGCCTGCAGGACCCTGGGGAGTGAGGACCTGGGGAGCAGAGGTCACACTGGGAAACCCTGGCCAAGCGGACCCACACGGACAGGGCAGGAAGGGCCTGCCTCAGGTGGGGGGCTGGAGCGGCAGCTGCTGGTCTGGGCTGTGCAGGGAGAGCCCTGCTCTCCCACCCTCAGCTGACCACCACACACCCTGAGCTGAGAGCCACTGAGTCGCCCACCTCAAGGTGTGAACTGTGGCCAGGATCACCTTCATCACGGTCAGGACTGAGGATGAGGAGGCTGGGGGCCACCAGAGTGTGACTAGGGAAGGTTGGCAGGTGACACTGTGGCACGAGTCAGGGGCTGCCTGGCCTCAAGTCCAGCTCCTGGACCTGGGTGGGGACTGCCTGGCCTCAAGTCCAGCTCCTGGACCTGGGTGGAGACTGCCTGGCCTCAAGTCCAGCTCCTGGACCTGGGTGGGGACTGCCTGGCCTCAAATCCAGCTCCTGGACCTGGGTGGGGACTGCCTGGCCTCAAATCCAGCTCCTTGACCTGGGTGGGGACTGCCTGGCCTCAAGTCCAGCTCCTGGACATGGGTCGGGAATGCCTGGCCTCAAGTCCAGCTCCTGGACCTGGGTGGGGATTGCCTGGCCTCAAGTCCAGCTCCTGGACATGGGTCGGGACTGCCTGGCCTCAAGTCCAGCTCCTGGACCTGGGTCGGGACTGCCTGGCCTCAAATCCAGCTCCTGGACCTGGGTGGGGACTGCCTGGCCTCAAATCCAGCTCCTGGACCTGGGTGGGGACTGCCTGGCCTCAAATCCAGCTCCTGGACCTGGGTGGGGATTGCCTGGCCTCAAATCCAGCTCCTGGACCTGGGTGGGGACTGCCTGGCCTCAAGTCCAGCTCCTGGACCTGGGTGGAGACTGCCTGACCTCAAGTCCAGCTCCTGGACCTGGGTGGGGACTGCCTGGCCTGAAGTCCAGCTCCTGGACCTGAGGTGGGGACTGCCTGGCCTCAAGTCCAGCTCCTGGACCTGGGTGGGGACTGCCTGGCCTCAAGTCCAGCTCCTGGACCTGGGTGGGGACTGCCTGGCCTCAAGTCCAGCTCCTGGATCTGGGTGGGGACTGCCTGGCCTCAAGTCCAGCTCCTGGACCTGGGTGGGGACTGCCTGACCTCAAGTCCAGCTCCTGGATCTGGGTGGGGACTGCCTGACCTCAAGTCCAGCTCCTGGATCTGGGTGGGGACTGCCTGGACTCAAGTCCAGCTCCTGGACCTGGGTCGGGACTGCATGGCCTCAAGTCCAGCTCCTGGACCTGAGGTGGGGACTGCCTGGCCTGAAGTCCAGCTCCTAGACCTGGGTAGGGACTGCCTGGCCTCAAGTCCGGCTCCTGGACCTGGGTGGGGACTGCCTGGCCTCAAGTCCAGCTCCTGGACCTGGGGTGGGGTGAGTTGGTCCTGGCCCTATTCCTCCTCTGATCCCCAGCTACCTCACTGACCATTTGGATTGCACTTGTCTCAAGAGAAGCTTACCTGGAGGACAGTACTGGACAGAGAGCAGGGAGGTAAAAGGAACCAGCCACAGAGCAGAGTGGTCAGTACCCTTCCAGACACCCTTGCCCTTGCTGCCCTGCTGAGGGTCAGCTCTCGTGAAGGCTCTGGGGAGACTCACCTGGGGAAACTTGTAGAGCCCCAGAAGCCTGGCCATGGCCATGGACAGGGCTGACCGCGTGTCCCCGACCACGGCCACCCTGGGCAGGCGGGGTCCGCAGGCGTAGTTGGGGATGGGCTCCTCCTGCCCCGTGAGAAAGCTCATCATCTCAAACACGGCTCCGTGCACTGAGCACCCAGAGTTGCGGATGGAGAAGCCCAGGGTCAGGTTGGGCAGCAGGTGGACGCTCCTGTTGATCTCCTCCACGGCAAACACAAAGCTCTGGGCCACCAGGTAGCTCCACAGGGACAGGCTGAGTGGAAAAGCCCATGTTCACACTGCCCAGCGGGCAGACAGCGGGACCGTGTGCCCCTGCCGCTCCCAGGTTGGACGAAGGGCAGGGACAGGCACATGCCCAGGGACCTGACGACCCACAGGCGGCCCCCAGAACCCCTGCAGGGGAGGAAGGGAGGACAAAGCCCACAGCCCTCAGCTGGACACACAGGAGGCTGACTCAAGAGTCTCAGAACCTCCAGGAAAGCCACCTCAAATGTCCACCTCACCAAGGGCAGGATCTGGACTCTGAGCTCGTCCCTCCCTGGTGGACCCCTGTGCCAGCGCAACACAGAGTGCCCACACCACCGTTCACGCTGCTCACTTTAACCTGAGGGCCATGTGAGACACGGAGCCTCCTGGGCCTCCTTTCCAGTCAGGTGGGGAAGGAGGCAGGTCCTGGGGAGGACAGTCGGCATTTTCTTCTGCCCCTTCTGGGCCTGGGCAGGGCACCAGGGGCTCTAACGCTGACCACACCAGCCCTTGTGTGTTCTGTGTTGAGGCAGGGTCTGGCCCAGTCGCCGGGGTGGCCCTAAAGGGCATCCTCCAGGCTCACGAGCACCTGGCTGGGGTCCCAGCACAGTGCCCTCGAGACACGAGGCAGACTTTTAGTAATGCTGAGCCCACCATTTAAATACGGCCAGGAGGACCGGGCTGGACCCTGAGAGCAGAGGCACACGCGATCTGAGTCCAGGGAGGACACAGGACACAGGCAGACAGGACCCACAGGGCCACATGCACAGCAGTGTCACCAGAGGGGTTAATGTCACCTCTGCTGGGTACCCACCCTGTTTTCACACAGCAGGTGCATGAGACCCGTGCCTGGCCAGTGGGGCCATCAGGAGGACAGTGACACAGCACCCAGGCCTCAGAGCCTGGTCAAACCTGGACAGGGAGAGGTTGAGTAGGCTGGGGACCACCCACCAGCCTGGACACACAAGGACTGACCCTGAGGAAGACTAGGACCACCCACCAGCCTGGACACACAAGGACTGACCCTGAGGAAGACTGGGGACCACCCACCAGCCTGGACACACAAGGACTGACCCTGAGGAAGACTGGGGACCACCCACCAGCCTGGACACACAAGGACTGAACCTGAGGAAGACTAGGGACCACCCACCAGCCTGGACACACAAGCACTGACCCTGAGGAAGGCCAGGGACCACCCATCAGCCTGGACACACAAGGACTGACCCTGAGGAAACTGGGGACCCCCCACCAGACTGGACACACAAGGACTGAACCTGAGGAAGACTAGGGACCACCCACCAGCCTGGACACACAAGGACTGACCCTGAGGAAACTGGGGACCACCCACCAGCCTGGACACACAAGGACTGACCCTGAGGAAGCCAGGTGACCACCCACCACCTGAACACACAGGACGGACCGTGAGGAAGCCAGGTGACCACCCACCAGCCTGGACACACAGGATGACCCTGAGGAAGCCAGGTGACCACCCACCAGCCAGGACACACAGGATGACCCTGAGGATGCAAGGTGACCACCCACCAGCCTGGACACACAGGATGACCCTGGCGATGCCCTCTACATCCCCCTTGCCCTCGGCTCTCCCGCCCAGCACCCGGGCACTTACTCTGAGGAGGCCCGTCCCACGGGAGGAGCAGTGAAATTGAACAGGGTGACCTCATCGAAACACAAGATGGAGAAGCTGCCCCCCACCACCACGTCCCCCGGTCGGTCGAAACGGGAGCTCGAGCCTGGCAGGCGCCAGCTGAATGGCCCAGAGAGGGTGACGCTGGGGCGAGGGCCCAGGACGGCAGGCAGCAGGGCCCACAGCCACATGCCCGCAGGGTCAGGACGGCCAGTGCCGTGGCAGCCCCCGTGTGGAACTGTGTCCTGCAGTGACAGCGCCTTTTACCTGGATCTACCTGGACCAGACGCCTGGGCTGAGGCTCATCTGCACCAGCAGCCTCCAGGCCCTGGGGAGACGGGACCCGGGCTGCAATGGGGGCCACCAAGCCCCAGGCCTATTACAAGTTTCTCTCTCCTCCCCTGGCTCCCCGGCGCCCTGCGGCTGGGGCTGGGCTCTGGCGTCCTCTGTCCGCCTGGGAGGGCCCCCTGGGTCCTGCTTGCTTTCTGAGGGACTGCAGGCCCAGGAGCAGCTGCTCTGGGTCCCCAGGACACTGCTCTGCAGAGGGGCCCAGGAGGCCCAAAGCCCTGAACCCGGAGCGTGTGAGCCCTGGAGAGGGGCGTGTCCTCCAGCTGCAGGTGGCCAGGCCCAGCAGGCAGCAACAGGGCTCCTTGGGATCCAAGGCCCTCAGCGCCCACTCTGAGGCCAGGGCCCAGGTCCAGGCAGGAGGGAGGCTGGGCTGGTTGAGGCTGGACGGGCGCAGCCTGGGGCGCTCTGGAGAAGAAGGCTGCCCTGCGACCTTGGAGGCAGGGAGGCAGTCGGCACCCGGTGAGGCCGGGTCACACCAGCAGGGTGGGGTATGGTGGTGGACACAGGGCCCCCGTCCCTTGCTGGTCACTGGTGGGGACAGGGATGGTGCCGCCCCTCTGAGGCAGCACTGCAGATCCTCCAAATGACACCCAGGTGTGGCGGCTCGGCCCGGCCCCTTCCCACTGCACACCCTGGGCAGGACATCCCAGGGCTCAGGAACTCCATAGCCACTACAGAGCACGAGGGGGGACCAGATGTCCACGGGCCGGCCTGCAGTGTCCACTGGTCAGGGGGCCTCCAATGGAAGGGCATCGTCCAGGAGAGGAGCGGGGTGCTGAAGCTGCTCCACCTGCCCACACCAGGATCACCCAGGTCCAAGAAGACACGTCAGCCACCTACGCTGACCACACTGCCCTGCAGCCTCTTGAACAGGCAGCTCCACAGGGACAGAGCTCGGTCAGTGCTGACCAGAGGCTGCAAGTGTTGTAGAGGGGCCCTGGGGGCCATCGGGGTCATGGAGCCGTGCTGGCAATCGGCAGGAGCCAGGCGGCACTGCTGGACACCGCTGACCCTGGGCAACAGATCACGGTCACCCTGTAATGAGTGTACTGGTCCCTACAGCAGTGGAGACAGCTGTCCCTAATCCCATAGGGGGAACTAAGACAGGGGCCGCTCGTTTAGATCAATGTAGTAGCGCCCGATGTCCTTCCTGCCTCCCCTTCACAATAGAACACCTGGGGATGAGGTGGACAGTAACACAGAAGTCGTCCCACTTGGTGACCTCGAACAGCTGAGGGGCCAGGCATGGAGTTACTCCTGACATACAAGCAAACCATGTTCCCTCGGGGGCCGCAGCATGCTGCTCATGTGGGCCTGAGGAAATCCCAAGGGCTGCAGTGGACGTGCAAGAATAAGCAGTAGAGAAAACATGATTCACGTGTTTCAGTCTTATCTTTGGAGGGTGGTGGGAGTCTCTGAGGGCTGTCCCTTTTCTGTTGTCTTGCCTCAGATGTGATCGATCCACATTGTGAGCAAGTCTCCTCCATTTCAGCCGGGCATTTGTCCGTTTTCTGGAAACACTTTCACAGATGTAGTCTCCTGGCTGGAATGGGTGTTGGAAACCGTGCTCTCTTGGACTGGCTCTCTCCTAAGTTGAGCCTGTTGGAGAGACTTCACCACAGGTTGGAGCAGGGGCAGGTTCTTGGTAAGGGTGGAGGGAGGGCTCCGGAAGCATTAGCATTTCAATCTCTTGGACGTCGTTGGCCTCCAACTTCCTGGACCCAAACCGGCCTTTATTTTTAACCCAATTACCTGTCTATATCGGCTGTCTTTTGATTTCTTTTATTATTACCCCTCTAATTTTAGGGACATCTTACTACTGTAAGGAAAACGGGCAATGAGCGCTCTTGATGCTTCAAGCTGAGGGAGGACACAAGGGATGGAGCATGCACTTTGGACCCCCTTTTAAGAAATTGAGGCTGTCTGGGGTAAACGTCTGGTTCCATGAAAGGACAAAAAGATATGAATACTGAAATGAGAGTGATACAAAATAAATATTGTAGCATCTGGAACATGTCACTGAGTATCATTAAGATGACAGAAATCAATAATCTCTCACCAGGAGGTGCGAGAACTGAGATACTGTTCCCGTAACAAGGCCTAATAGAGTCTAACAAGGCTGGAGAGAATAAGGCCTTCATTTGTAAATCTTTAGCACTGTCGGACTTACCAGGAATGTAAACACAGCGTTTAGTTCAGTTACCTAATGTCATCTGATGTTTGTAAAACATGATCTCTTGGCATGATCTCTTTGTTTACTAGAGATCCCTTTACTTTTGTTACCTGGGCTACAGAATCATGCTAGCAAACACTGATGGAGTCTACCTGTACAGGAGGTTAGGAGGATCTGTAGGCTTTAAACTGACTAAAAACATATAACTCTAGTAGTTTCTCTTGATAGTTGTCAGGCATTTCTGTCTAAGGATCTCTTTTGTCTCCTCCAGTTTTACTTATTTTGGGGGCTAACACAAGTGTACATCTCAAGGTACATTAAAGTAACTATTGTTTAGTTTCTAAAATGTCCAGGAATGACTGTGTTTTGGTTTTAACTGTTTTGCTAGGTGCTTAAGATCAAGCTGGTCAAATTGACCTTGTTCCTGTCTGCTGTTAAGGGTCAGCTGAGTTCCCACAGGGTCACTCTTGGGGAACTTGAGAGCAGCTTCTTAACTCCTTTAGTGCCATTCACCTGGCAGGGTCTCCTTGACGAGGTGGCTCTTTTGGAAGCATCAGGGATGTCTCCCTTTCCCAAGGACCCTCCTCTGCAGCAGGTGCACTGATTGGCCTTTTATCCTCCAGTGCTCTCATTAATCCCCCTGATCCGGAGGTCGTGTGGCCCAGAGTTGCAGAGTTTCTTAGAGAAGTTCTCTTGTTCCCTGGGTTCAGGCTGACTCTGAGGGAAAGAGCCAAATACTGATTCTCTTGGCCCTTTTATTTTAATCTCAGTCTATAAATGTGTTCTTAAACTTCCAGCATTCAGTCTCCCCAGTCGTACAGTAAGAGTGCTGGGCTTTTACTCTAATGTCTATGACTTGACAGTCATTTACCCACATTTAATAATTGGGGTCTATATTATCTGTCCTATACATGATGGCTTATGATTTCAAATTAACTCAATTTTTTTGTTTTTGAAGCATTACTTCAGCAAAACACTAATCCAGCAACAGTTAAAGAGTTTACAAGGCAAATACAAAATGGAATTAACAGCAGTGAAAGCATATTTCCTTGTGTAATAGCTATCTTGAATTTTGACTGAGCTATATATTATATCCCCTGTTGGAGATCACAGTCATTTTACAACAAAAACCAATCGTTTGAATATGACTTTGAATGAGATGAAGTCTGGCTTATTCTGGAGCCACTGTAACATGTAGTAAGGTGGGAGGCAGGGCCTTATCTCAGGTAAGGGGGGCTCTTCATAAATCTTAGGTAAAGTGGTCAAGTTCTCAAGCTGCTCTTTGTCTTCTTTTTAAATACCATTTTATAAATTTTTCATATATTATTTCCTAAGTCTATATGAATGTTAGTTAACACAATACAATATTACATCTTAAAAGCGGAGAGAGTTTTAACTTTCCTTTTGCATAATAAAGTGATAAAATGCTTTCCTGTTTCATGATATTAACATTTAAACAGAGCAGGCGCTCATTATCTTTTAGAAATACATTTACATTTTTGTCCCAGTGTAGAAGGTGACATAAGGTTCAGGTCCAGATACAGAACACTAAATGCTATAAATAAATCCCCAATAAAATTTTCTATTCTGATAAGTTTAAAATTACCATTACAACCTTACATTGGAGAACACCAGTTTGATAAAATGTTCCTTTAAACCATTCCCTATAAAGATTTTATACCCAGAAGATAGGAACACATTTAATATATAAAGAAGAGTAATAGCATTACAGTTACATTAATATCTTCATATTAACCAAGTTGAGTTTTTAAAGAAAATTTACACTTTGCAATGTGGTACAATGCTCCAAAATAACAGGCGCTGTTTAGCCAGAGTTGTACAAACCCCAATTTTTACGACCAGCTCTTCTAGAGAATAAAATTAGCAGGCATGATGCTAACAGAAAATTGATATTTTAAGAATTATTTGTCATTTTACATATGGACTGAACTTTGGTTTATATCAGTGCATTAATATTTGACCTTACAGAATAAGCTCGAATAGTTCACTGTTGTTTAATTATACGTACACACAAACCTTTTAAAATTTACCCTTAATTTATGCTTTTTGATCCCTTAATTAGACACTCTTGTTGTTTACATGGATGTATTACACTTTTATTTTATCACATAACGATTTTCTTACCTAGAAACAATTTTTACTAATTATATTTTTATATTTAGAACCATTTAAATTTTTAAATCTGTTGATCCCCTTTTTAAAATATATATTTTGAAACAACCCTTGTAAATTTCTGAATTGAGATTAATTACTCCATTTTCATAAGGTGAAATACTTGGTGATTTATGGAACTCTATTTAAATATAGTTCATACTTTTGGACCCTCTGTATAGAATAATACCTGTTGAGAACATTAGTAACCTTGTTTTCAATGATAACATAAAGTAATCTTAAACCCTCTTTTTATTTACCAATTTATGAAAACACCAAAATTGTTTAAGTATGTTATCCTGTGGAATTTAAGGAGTTACGAGTACTGGATGTTATCTTTAACAGTTAACATTTGAACTCCTGAAGTCAATCCATGATTAATCCCATATAAGTCAAATCTAGTTTAGTTTTTTTTAAAAAATGCCAAGAGATCACAGAAGTGTATTGGACAGCATCAACCTTTTCTTCCCAGTTGAAGAAAAATTTAGAAAACACAGATATTAGACATTTTTTAAAATTAACATATTACGGGGCTGGGGAGATAGCTCAGTTGGTAAAGTGCTTGCCTTGTAAGCACAAGGCCCTGGGTTCGATCCCCAGCACCCAAAAAAAAAAAAAAAAAATTAACATATTACTAGTTGTGTGACCACCTAGAAAAACTTGTGAGTTAGCAAGTTTTAAAGACAGCTTTTCTTTTAATTGTTTACCCAATTTAAATTGAACTTTTTAAATCATGTAAAGTTATGATATTTGGATCCTTCTTTTTCATTATTTTAATTGATGAGCTCACATGTCAATTTTGGAACCAAACATATGTGGACATGATAATACACATATACATAAAAGAGATGGACAAAGGCCTCATAGCTTATTTTTTAAAACCCATTAGACTGAGAGTTGACCCTTGTAAACTGGTCTCTGAATGAAACAGAGCATTAAGAAAACTTTATACTTCAATAAAATGTCTGATCAAAAATTAACTTAGGTGCACCAGATCAAAAATTATGAACTCAAAAAACTAGAATTTTAAGTCTTTTTGGCTTGATGTGGTCCCTCTCATCACAGATGAAAAGAATTAAGAGAACATAGACAAGGTTGTGCCCTATCCCTCCCTGAAGGAGATTCCCGAGGAGACAGCAAGGGAGCTGCTTCCACTGGTCTCCTGGGAGAGCCCCTCAGGTGGGGTCTTGTTCTACCCGGTTTTCCTGGTCTCTTGGATGGCAGCCATCAAAATGTTAGCCTGGCACTTTGGTTGACCAACTGCAATAGTTGGAAGTTTCTATTGGCAGCAGTTTACATTTTAATGTAAGCTTTAGTGAACATGGTTAAACACCTGTCTTAATCTTTCATTTTTTTTCAAATTTGACTATAAAACATTTGATCAGGATGTCCAGGCTGCCCAAAGACAATGTGGTGGTCCCCGAGGAGGCCATCTGACCTCGAAAGCTGGCCATTCTCTCTCAGAGAATTGAGGGAGAGAAAAGATGTCACAGCGGGTCCTGTGCACTCGGCCCTTCTCTGGAATTCCTGGAAATTGGTCAATATGCGTTGAAGGGTGTGCAGGACCAACACGAGGGAGACCGACCCACGTCCACACTCAAGGCAGCAAAAAACAGAAAAGAACAAACAAAAACGTCCCAGTAGCCGGTGTTCCCGAGTTCCCAGAGAGTGAGCATCCCAGGCGGCCGCAGGCCGGGTTGGCCACGGAGGGAAGGAGCCTGCGCCACCGAGATGGCCTTGGAGGCCACTTCCCTTTCTCCGCCAGGTGCGAGTCCCAATGTGGTCAAAGAGGGACTCTCCGCGGGAAACCAGGGCGGTGGGAGGAGGAATCCGCGGCCCGTGCTAACGTGGCCATCACTGAACTGTTCTTCCAGGAGAAGGGCATTCGCTGCGCCCCGACGTGTCCCCAGCGTAACCAGCACCCGCGAGCGCACTGGGGTTCGCGCTCAGGATGGCAGACCTGCTGGCACACAGCGGCGGGAGCAGCTCAGCCGAGTCCCAGGACCCAACATCCGACTGAAAACCCGAGGCTGGACAAACGCCCGACGCCGCCGAGCTGCGCGAACCAAAAGACTGGCGACAGCGGCGCGGCCACCGAGAACACCCGCGCACGGATCGACTAGCTGAGCAGCGACCGAGCGAGAGTGCGCGAGAGAAAACGGTGCCGCTGGGCTCGTGCAAAGGACCGCAACTGGCCTGGACGCCAGCGACGAATTTCCGCTATGGCGCCTCCGCGGTGCTGTCACCGAGAATCTGGAGACAAGAAGACAAGAGCGGTACTGCGCCCCAGGCTCGGTGCAGATGTGTGCTCTGGCAGAAAACCGTCGGGGGCGCGCTGCTGGTCAGAGAGCCACTGGGAATGCCGGGAAGGCAGCAGGGACCTGGGAAGCGAGCTGCTGAGACACTGTGGCTGTCTAGCTTGAGAGTTCCTTCCTTCCCAGAGCTATGAGCCTGAGGTCAAGGTCAGAGCCCACAGGACCCTTGCACAGCCTCCTCATGCAGGGCACTGCCACAGCAGCTGGGCATCCTGTGCCCTTGCACAGGAACACCCCCAGGCACCAGGCACACCACACCATGAGGCCACCAGAGACCCCAGTCCCAGTCACTGCTGGACCACCCTCTGTCACTGCTCTCCACTCACCACTTCATGGGACACTCGTACCCTGTCACAGCACATTGTGGAACCTCATGACTCTGTCACACCACCTCAGGGGACTCTCAGGACACCTGTCACAGCACCTCAGGGGACACTTGTGACCCCTCTCACCAGCACCTCAGGGGACATGTGTGGCCCTGTCACAGCACCTCAGGGGACACTTGTGACCCCTATCATACAGCAACTCAGGACACTCAGGACACCTGTTATGTGGTCACATGAGGACACTCGTGGGACCCAGCACTCAGGGGACACTGGTGAGGCCTGTCACAGCAGCAGCGGGGGCCACATGGCTCAGCACACACATTCCCACGCCATGAACATGACATGCTCCTCACAAGTCCCTCACTTCCCACCCTGGGCTGTGTGTGCAGCCTGAAGTTGTCTCTGTGCAGATGTTGACACCTGTTCACTCTTTATGATGCACTGGTGTGGATCCTGGGGTAGATGATGAAACCACCATTTAATCACTTAGTCCACTATTCAAAACATTCATGACACCTTTCTACAATTTTTTCCTTATTTCTAGAGTACAGGGTTCATCGCTGAGTTTTTCCAAACTGTCAAACATCTAAAGAAAAGAAAACCTCTCACACAACAAGGAAGCCTGTTAAGTGGCCCTGTGGACTGTGCAGCTCACTCAAACCCTCAGGCCCACTGGCCAAAACGTGGATCTGCACACTTGCTGTCCTTGGTGGCACCTGTTGCACCTTCATGACACTTCCGTGATGCCAGAGAGACAGGAGACACAGCAGGGGACAAGGGGACAGTTCAGAGTCACCGCCTGGGAGAAATCACCACACAGAAAAGGCCTGGGTGGACCTGGGGGCCACGGAGCTGGCAGGGGCTTGGTGGGCGAGCTCCCCACCCCTGTGGCCTCACATCCTCTCAGGAGGACGACGAGGCAGCCTGGGGGACACGAGCTGCTGGCTCTGGCCTCAGGGTGGGTGTGCAGGTTGTGCCTGCATCCAGGGTGTCCCAACCTGGGTACAGCTGACATTTTGCACCAAATCATTCTTTGTGGTCAGGGGCTATCTAGTGTAATACAGAATGTTCAGCAGGATTTCTGGGCCCAGTCAGGTGACACCAAAATCACACCCCTCGCCCTACCCATAACATCTCCAGACATTGCCAAATGTCTGGTGCGGTGGAGAACTGAGGCGCACCAGTGCCTCAGAGAGTCCAAGAGACCCTGCCCCGTGGGCTGGAGTCCTCACAGACAGGCATGGCGAGGGGCTGAGCTGCGCACCTGTGCTCATCAGTCCCGTAGTTTCTAGTATGTTCTCACAGCTGCATAAGCATCCCCACCATCTCATTCCAGAACATACATATCACCCCAAAAACAACCCCATTCTTCTCCTCCAAGCCCCCAAGCAACCAGTCATTCTTCTGTTAGCTAATCTATTTTTGAAACTGGTATTTTCAGTTAGAGCTCATTTGGGACAAAGTTGTCTGCTGCTTACAAGAAGTTTGGAAATCTCTGCCTGGCTCTAGGCCTCTCCCAGTGGATCTCAGGTTCAGGTGGCCAGTGACGGCTGGTGTCTCTCACCCCGACTCCAGAGAGAGAATAAATCAATAGCAACATTTCCCAAGTGGTTCAGAGATACAAATGCACAAATGAGCCACCACTGGCCTGAAGGGCCATGCCAGTTTTAACTACTGAGAAAACAAACCAGGGACCCAGGCCACTCCAAGGGCTCATTTGCAGGAAGGAGAATAATAAGCCCTCTGCACCCTACTTCTATCTTCCCACCTGTGGCTTTTGTGCACAGTGAGTGCAGCATGCAACACTCCAAGGACCAGCAGGAGGGGATGCGCCCTGAGCACTCAGCTAAGGCAACCAGTCCCCAGTCCTCCCAGGAATTCCTACTTCCAGGCCCTTACACTTACTGCAAGTCACTTCTGTATTTACTGAAAGGAGCCAGCCGCACTGTGGACTCTGGAAAGGTCAAAGCCCTGTCAGTTCACTGGCTGACATGACCTCTCAGTGCCCAGAAGATTCGGCCTACACAGGCATTCCCCAGCAGCCCCCTGGTGGATGCTCAGGCTAGGGCTCCAGCTCCTGGAGGGGGATTCCCATCTCCTTCCCCCACTCACCCTCCAGCTTCCTCATCTCCACACTGGGCAGCTCCAACAGTCCCTGCTCAGTCCCAGAGCCATGGAGCCTACCTGAATCATTTTCTCAGTCCTCATTACATTTTTCAAATGAATCACTCTTTAGCAGACGTGCAAATATACCATGGGAACCATATTACAATATACTATTAGTATTTAACAACAAATTCAGTGTTAGTATTCAGCATTACAACATTCCAAACGTATGTCAGGACATAATTATAAGACATACTGCTAGTACTTAATATGGTACACAGCATTAGTATTTAGCATAAGCATACATTAAATACAAAACACTGTTCATCTGAAATTCAAATTTAGGTTGGCACTGTCTTGTTTTTTTTTTAACCCTATTATAGCACTTACTTATATTGTAGACTATATTAAATTACTTACATAAAATATATATTCTTTTCAATATACGCAGGAGGAGACAGACTAATAATAGAAAAGTGAGGCAGTCGAGGTGGTGCACGCCTATAATCACAGCTGCCCAGGAGGCCGAGGCAAGAAGAGCGTGAGTTCAAGGTCAGCCTCAGCAATTTAGTGAGGCCTTAGGACGCGACTCAATGAGACCCTGCCTCTAAATAAAATATATAAAAGGGCCGGGGATGTGGCTCAGAGGTTAGGCGCCCCTGGGTTCAATTCCCGGTGCAAAAAATAATAATAATAATACCAATACTAGGAAAGTGCTCGTCGTGGGTCTGGGATTTCAGTCTAACTGGCTCTCTGCGTTCTATTCACTAAATCTATCCGCGCTGACATGGGACATTAAGTTACACGGAAGCCGCTGTGTTCCGAGGTGCTTGTGAACGAGCCGAATCTGAAACACACCAGCGCTCCGGGGCTGGCCGGCGAGTCCCTGTCATCTGCGGCCCGGGTCCCGACCGAAGCACGCCACCTGGAGCCCGCGGCGCCGCGCACAAGGACCCCAGCTCACGCCCGCTGCAAAGGCGCGCGGGCACGAGCCGCCACTCCGAGAGGCAGGGCGCCCGCCCCGCTCTGCCCCCTGGTGGCCGCCGGGAGCATCCTCCTGCGGCTAAGTGACCCGTTGCCACGGCGACCAAATAGGGAGTCGGGTTTGCGCTGGAGCCGGCAGGGCGGGGCGGGGCAGGTGTTTTCCGATTGGCCCTCTTAGCCTCGTGCGTCACAGCCCGCCCCTGCAGGGAGTCCCCTGTGCGTCACAGGGGCGGGGCCCGAGGGGAGGCGGGGCCCGAGGGGAGGCGGGGCCCGGAGGCGGGGACCTGGGGAGGCGGGGCCCGGGGAGGCGGGGCCCGGGGAGGCGGGGCCCGAGGGGAGGCGGGGCCCTGGGGAGGCGGGGCCCCGGGGAGGCGGGGCCCTGGGGGCGGGGCCCGAGGGGAGGCGGGGCCCGGAGGCGGGGCCCCACTCTGCTCCTGGTCGCTGGGCGTGGGGACGCTGGGCGCGGTTTGGCGCTCGTCCCTGGCTGGCCGCGCTGGCACCTGGGTTGCCTACCAAGCGGTCGCGACCAGAGCGGGCCCAGCGCGCGCTTTCCGCCAACCAACCAGCGATTCCGCCGTGGTTCTTGGCGCTCGGCGGGCGGCCCGCTCCGCTTGCCCGGGTGTAGATGCTAAGGGGCAGGAACGGGGGGCGGAGGTCCGCGCCCGGGCGGATGTGGGAGCACCTCACACTCCGGCCCCGCTGGTCCGAGCCCCCATCCCAGGCCGCCGCCCCCACACCCACCGCAGCCAGCCGACTGTCACCGACCGCGGAGCCCGCCTCCGGCGCCTTCGGCCAGGAGTGCCACTGGACCGGTCGGTCCTGGACCCCCGAGGGCGCTGAGGGCTGCGGGTGGCTCATCCTTCCCTGAGCGCCGGACAGCAGGACAGTGAGACCTTAGGGCACAGGAAACTGCTCGAGCTGTGAAATGGACCCCGTTTCAAAATAGAACATATCCAAGTATGACTACAGGGTAAGAGTATTTTTCCAGTGGCCCCTGCAGAGGTGACCAGGATTATGAACTGGTCAGGGTGAAGGTGGCAGGCTGCAGGCTCCTCTGCACCTCCTTCTCCCCGGTTGTAAATCCACACACGAGAGCCTTCGACGAGTGACAAGCGCAGCAGAGATTTCAGGAGGGAGAGTCACACGTGCCTCTTGTGCTTGTCACATGCCAGCATTTTCCCATGTTGGCAATAAACCTTGTTAATTTATTACTGATTATCCTTAATGTGGGATTTTGTTGTTTCTTCCGTGGTGATGGTCACATGTGGTCACACCACCAACTGGAGGAGACCCAGAGAAGTGTGAGGTACACAAAGCTCATCATGGTTGGCCGCCCAGCACCTTTCGGAAGACACTTGGATGTACCATATCCCATTTTCTCCTGAACCTCATTCTGCACTTGGCTATCTGCTCCTGAGTGGGTTATGATGCTGCGTGTTTTTGTACAGTTGAATACTGTTAATTTGATGGGGATCCCACTTCACAGTGAATCTTGGTGCCTAAATCCTTGTCCATGTTTTGAATTAATTTCTACACTGCAAACTTCTGAAATGTTTTGTGTGGGTACTGGGTATTGAATCCAGGGGCACTTAACCATTGAACCACATCCCCAGCCCTTTTTAATTTTTATTTTGAGACAGGATCTCACTACATAGCTCATGGCCTCACTTAGTTGCCGAGGCCAGCTTTGAACTTGTAATCCTGTTTCAGCCTCCTGAGCTGCTGTGGAATGTTCTTGATATACAAGTCGCCATAGTGCTTTCCAGAAAGGCCTTAAGGGTTTAAGCTCTCACCAGTGTGTCATCACTGAACATAGCTGTTCATGTTAATTGTTAACATCTTCTTTGTTCATAGGTCACTGTAGTGAGCTTGCAGAATGCAGAGTTTAGTTTTTCATTGCCCCACCCACAGTTTCTCTTTTAGTCTCTCCCCAGTTCCCCTTGCTCTCATGGTCTCCTTTCTGAGCCCAGACTTGACAGAAAAGGCAAAGAAGACAGCAAAGACCCCAGGCCTGGGAGGAGGCCTCTACCACGCCACCAGTTGTCATGAGGCACACCTGGCTGACTACACTTACATGCCATTTCAACATGAAGTTCAGCTCCTTCACCTGTGACCAGGGCTACTGAGTTGGGCAGCACATGCAGTGCCTGGGCAACACAAAGGAGTTCTGGAGCGTTAAGTCTTCTAGGGTGGGTGCAGACCCCTCCCACAGAGTCAGGGTGGTTGTGGGAGACACAGGTCTTCAGCCATCCCAGAACCCCAGCGTCTTGAGAATGCTAAGCAGAGTCACAGAGGGTCTGGGAAGGAATGAGTCTGACCCTTGTGCCCCAGCCCCCAGGCCTCCATTTCCTGGGGTCAGTCCTCCAGAACAGACTCTTTCTTCAGTGGTAAAGTCAACAAAAGTGCAGACATTGGACACTGGGAGGTCAAAAAGAGCAAGTGTGAACTGTGAGAGCCAGTGGTGGTGAGTGGGAAGGGAGAGGGAAGGGAGCACCAGGCAGGGACACTGAGGGAGGAAGAGTGGATGAGAGTGGCCATTCTGTGTGCAGATGCCATAGCCAACCACAACCCAGAGAAACAGGGCTGGAAAGGAGGGACAGACCCTCCCATTGCCTGTGAGCCACCGTTGTGGAGCTTGGCTTTTCACCATCATTGGTGTAGCCACAGGTTCCAATGACCTTTGCCCATCAGTTCATACCAGCTACAGGTCCAGTGGTTCACATGTCTCCAAGCCCTGGGCTCAAGAATGCCTTGCAGTCTGCAGGAAAGTGTTTGCAGGTCTTCACCCAACTAGAAAGGGCCACTATGCCACAGCCCCACAGCCCAGCATGGCTGGCCCCGAGAGACCAGGGGGTGCTGCCCAAGCAGTCTCCACCTTTCCCAAACACACCAAAGGTAGCCATGGAGGCACACAAGGGTGAGTCAGGAGTGCCTCAGGGCCCCCCTTGGGGAGGCCCTTCCAGTGTGCTAAGCATAGTGTAATCTTCATCTGGGTCACACACTTCATGAAGTGCCAGAAGAACCACTTTAAGGAGGGGGCCCTTCCTGTGTCTCTAGTGTGAAAACTTCCTGCACAACTCTGTCCTCAAAGGAATACCACCTGCCAGTTGGCATAGTGGCACACAGATATAATCCTAGCAACTCAGGAGGCTTAGGCAGGAGGATCACAAGTTTGAGGCCAGCATAGTCAACTTAGTGAGACCTTGGCTCAAAATAAAAAAATAAAAAGGGCTAGGAATGTAACTAGGTGGTAGAATGCCCTGGGTTCAATCTGTATACCCACCCACCAGTTCCCCCCACAACCCCCCAAAAAGAGATAGAGACAGTGCCTCACCATGTTGCCCCAGGCTGGCTCAGAACTCCTGGCTCCAGGAATCCTTCAGCCTCTGTTCCCTGA
This sequence comes from Sciurus carolinensis, assembly GCF_902686445.1. Lineage (NCBI taxonomy): Eukaryota > Metazoa > Chordata > Mammalia > Rodentia > Sciuridae > Sciurus > Sciurus carolinensis. The sequence goes on along the minus strand of NC_062228.1, from coordinate 66,787,653 downwards.
GTGGTTGGGACTATAGTGCATGCCTCTGTACCCAGCTTGCCCCTGGTTTTCATTTCACTGTAGATATCACAGAGGGAGGCGAGGGCAAAAGCAGGCCAGGGGCAGCCCCAACTCTGAGGATGTAGCAGGACCCTACCCACCATCCTCCTGTCAGGTCACTCGGGCCAGCCACCCACCTGGGAACCCGGCAGTTTGGGCACTTTTTCCTTCTTTGAACGTACAAGGCACATACATTCTTTTTAAAGAGAAAACCTAGTATGTGTCTCTGCTTTGTTTGTGTCAGTGTATTGACTGTGAGACATCATCTTTTCATGATCACCACTGTTGCAGGCCTTCTGAAATGTAGTCTTTAACTCGTGTGTGAGCCAGCCAAGCCTTTTCAAGTGTCTGTTTGTAAAGAAAACATAACCAGACAGGGCTTTTTTCTGGAACACAGGAATTCTTACCATTTCTGTTTTCAGAGTTGTTTTACTCCGAGAAAAAAATCGCCTTGTTTTGAAACTTTTTCTCAGCTTCAAATAAAGTTTGCAAGTCTTGAATAATGGGCAAGAGCTGGGGCTGGGGCTGGGGCTGTGGCAGAGCGTTCACCTAGCATGTGTGAGGCACTGGGTTCGATCCTCAGCACCACATAAAAATAGATGAATAAAGGCATAATGTCCATCTACCAGTAAAAAATTTCTAAAAGTGGGGGTCAGGAGCTTGGAGCTCAGCTTGGTCTTCTTAGACCCTCCCCCTCATTGCTCCAAAGCTGTGTGATGTATGTTGGACAGAATGAGCAAGTACCCGGCTCTGTTCGCCCTGCGTCTGGGGCGCGGCAGGCTTTGGTGAATGTTCAGAAGATGTCGATGAAGTAAAGGAGGGTACATCAGCTTTGAATATTAAGTTGCTGTTCAAATGCAGTTTCGATGACTACATAGCAGAGTGTGAAACAGTTGCAAATGCTCGCATCGTGCACGTGATGCGTTTCATACCACGTAATAAGAGGGGCCTGAGAACCGTGCATGGCCGGGCCATCTGTTCGGCATCTCGGTGAAAGCTTGTTTTAAAATGTGTGATCGTGTTATTAACCACTGCTTGCTTTACCACCTTGAAGTCCACGGTGCCCTTTCCGGTACGAGGCCGAACGCAGGCGCTGGGGGCGGGCGGGCGCTTGCCGGGCCACACCGTCACCGCCTTGCTGGCTGCCCTCCAGCCAACTTAGTCCTGGGGTTGGTCATGCATTGGAAGGGCGGGTGGCATCAGAGGGCCGCTGGCTGGGTACTCCTGGCCGGGACCGAACTAGAACGCGCAAGCGCAGAGTCGCCCTTCGGCAGTGGTGGTGCGACACCGCCCACGCAGGCGCAGTTGCGGCTGGCGGCGGCCTCGGCGTCCGCGGCGCGGGGCGGGCGGGTTCTGGCGGGGAGGTGGCCTGGGCAGATGCGGCCGGAGCCACGTGTGGCCTTCCTCGGCGCCTGCCGCCGCGCGGGCGCCGTCCCTCCTGTGGGCCGCCTCGCCCTGCGTCCCGCGGGAAGTGCAGGAGAAAGACTTAGCCCGGGCGGGCTGAGAGGCCGAGCTCGGATTCCGAGCCTCGCTGCCGAGGCCGGAAGGCCCGGGGCAGGGCGGGCGAGCCGGGGGCGCCGAGGGCGCCGGGCGCGGGCCGCTGGGAGAGGCGGTCCGGCGGCGGCCCCGGCCTTTGTCTCGGGGGTGGCGTGAGTGGGCCGGGGAGTTCCCGGCGGGCGGGCCTCGGCCGCTGCCCGGACGCCCCGGGTGGAGGACGACGCAGGCCGAGACCCGCCCTTCCTGAGCGGCTCCTGCCCCCGAGGGGTGGGCGACTCCCGGAGCCCGGAGTTTGGCCCCAGCCTGGGACCCCGAGAGCAAACTGGGCGCGCCGCCCAGGTCACCCCCTGACGGCCAGAGCGACCCGCAGGGCAGGCGAGGGGAGTAGGAGACTCCTGTCACCGGAACCGCGGGGGACTTGGGACGTCCTCTCACCTGGGCCCGGGAGCTCCGTTGGGGCGCACGGGGCCCTGTGAGCGCGCCCACCAAAGCAGACTTCCCTCCCGCAGCAGCCACGTCGCCTCTTCCCTGGGGCCCCGCTCCACCTCTGCTCCTTGCCCGCCTTAATTCCTGCAGTCCCCACCTGGCCTTCCAAGCTGGATGCTGGGCCATTTTATGGATGAGGGAAACCGAGGCACACCCAAGGGTGCTGGGGACCGCAGCGCTATCCGACTTCCTGTCCGTGATAGATAACCATCCTGGAGATTACCTGCAGCCTTGCTGGGGAAGGTGCCCTCTGGCCCTCGCTTTCTCTGTCTGAGGAGTGAGTAGTCAAGTGCAGAGAGCACCCTCCATAGTACCTGGAGAAGCACTCAGCACCCGGCTGTGCTCTGAAATGCCAAGCTGAGGTTTGCCTGGGTGCTGGACTCCCGCATCCCACAACCAGAGCCCTTTCCCCAGCATTCAGGAGCTTTAGGCTTGACATCCGTGGTCCCTGCAGTGACTAACCCAGGTGCTTACATCCGCCTTCCCCCACAGAACTGGACCTGACTGTTCCCACAAGGGGCCAGAATAACAGGGAATGGCCCTGGGCTCCTCACCACCAGGGCCCAGGAAGTATGCCTCTATCCTCGAATTTGGTCTCCCAGGACCCCACCCCACTAGCCCGCTGTGGCTCCAGGCCTTGCACTGTGGTTCCCGCCAGGAGTGCACTTCAGCCAACTCCACCCCGTCCCACAGGTGGCTCTCACCCGAGGCTGTGAGTTCATGGCTAACAGATCGTCTGGACTTCCAGCTGTGGTGGCAAGAAGGCCAAGGTGCTGGCAGTTTGGTGATTCTGACTCCAAGTTGACACCTTGAATGTGGCCACCTCTGCAAGGAAAGGAGCCCTAAGGCAGGAGCAGAGCAATAAAGGAACTTGCCCTTTCCTGATGGCATTAATCATGCCCACAGAGCTGCTGGAAGAAACTAGCCTCTCTGAGGAGTGTCGGAAAATACATGGAAGGGTGTGATAATCACAGGAAGTGCCCAAGAACCCCACCTTTTCTGAAGACTGTGCTTGTTACTCTAATATTTAAATGCCTGAAATTAAACAGTGGGGTCCTGCTGGAAAGGGTTTTCCCAGAGCCTTCAGAGTGCGCCAGTGCGGAGACCCTAAGCAGAGAACTTGGCTGCTATGTGGGAATTATAACCTAAGACCTGAAGTAACTAGTGGGATTGTTTCATGACACTGTTTGGGGAGGCTCCGTAAGTGGCAGTAGGTAACTGACAGGTGGAAGGAAGAACGGGTTCTGTGCCAGGGTTGGCATCTTCCCAAGACTTTTTTTAAATGATTTTTTAAGGGTGTTGTTTCCTTAATTACATGTGTACAGGTTCCTAATCTCAAAATCCAAGTCTGAAACTCACTCAAAAAGCTTTGAATTTTGAAGCCTTTTGGATTTGATTTTCAGATTAGGTATGCCTAGCCTATGAAAGTATGCAAATAATCCAAACTCTGAGACGCATCTAGTCCTAAGCATTTTGGGTCAGTGTCTAGGTGTAATTTTGGCCACCAGGGGTAGACAGGTACACCCTCCCCAGGCCCAGATCCAGCGAACCCCACCTAACATGCCCACGGCTGCCTGGCACTTCTATCAGTTCTTAAGAGACTTTCTCCATCCAAATTCTTGGAAGACAGGATAAGATACTATTCCTAAACCAATGAGGTCCCCAGGCCACAGGAAACTGACCCCAACCTCCAGACCCCATCTAGCCTGGCCAATGTGCACGCTCACCAGGTGCCCCCACCAGCAGGCAGTGTCGGGTCTGAGTCAGCGGAGGACACTCATGTTTCAGAAGCCAGGGACCTTCGAGGACGTGGCTGTGGACTTCACCCAGGAGAAGTGGGGGCAACTGGAACCTGCCCAGAGGACCCTGTACCACCGTGTGATGCTGGAGAACTTTCGTGCTCCTGGTCTCTGTGGGTAAGGTCACACCTGTGTCTCCAGCGGTCTGCTTACAGCAGGAGTTGATTCTCCTGGGTTTAAAATGAGGCCAGGGCTTGGCTTTGTTTCCTTTATTTTTTTCTTCCGTACTAGGGATTGAATCCAGGGGTGCTCTACCAGAGCTACTCCGCACTCCTCTTTATTTTTCCTTTTGACACAGGGTCTGTTTTGCAGAGGCTGGCCTCACTCTTGCATCCCCCTGCCTTAGCCTCCTCAGTGGCTAAGATTACAGGTGTATGCCACCTTGCCTGGCTAGGACTCAGCTTTAAAGGCAATACTTGAGCTATATCTTGAGCTTCAAGAACTGGACAGTTTTAGTGTGGGAAATATCATATAGGATTAGCATCAACAAGTTACAGATCCAACCTCAAAACCCCAGAAGCAGAGAAGTGGGCTGAGGGAGACAAGCTGGTCCCCTGGTGGCAGAATCCCAGTGTGGTGCTCTTGGGAGCACCCACCCTGCTTCTTCACCTGGTGGGCTGCTCTGAGGAACCCCGCTAGCTCCTAAGCAGCAGGGACGTGGCTCCCAGTTCTGCAGGCTGGCAGGTGCGGGCAGGCCCCGTGTCTGGTGCAGGCTGTCACCACGGTGCCTCTGCGGCAGCCGCACAGCAGAGCCGGGCAGGGAGCGCTGGGGCCCTCCTGGGCACTAGCTCTGTGCACAGGCATCCTCGCTGCAGAGGCCTCCCTCCCACTGCCATCAGCGAGTGACCCAGACGGGCTCTCGGGTGACACAGCAGCTCCCAGGGTGCCTTTCCTGGACGCAAGACCAGTGGACTGGGCAGTCCGTGTCCAGCCATCTAGCCAAAGCCCCAGTGTCACTGTCACCAGCTGAAAAGGGAGGAAGCAGAGCACTGAGGTCCACGCAGGGCCGAGTGTGGACATGGAGTCCCGTAGGCACACTGGGCTGTTAACAGGACAGCTGCAGCACTGGGGACCTGGAAGACAAGGTGGAGTGGGCAGGGCTCACAGGTCTCGCCGAGCAGGACGTTGGTTCCCAGGGCCAGAGGTCCTCTCCCTGCTGTGGGCATGTGCCCAGGCGAGACAGGAGCCTTGCAGGGCCCATCCACCTGCACCTCCAGGCTTCCTCTGCTCCTGCTTTCACAGCAAACTGACCAGTCCCCAGTGACACCCACCGGCAGGGACTGAACTGCCAGCCTCAAGGCACTTGGCTGCTTGGTCGGGAGAGCACGGCTGGTAAGTAGTGAGATGGCGGGAGCAGAAGCCCGGCTGGAGACGTCGAGGCAGCAGTGCTCCGCAGAGGACCTGAGGCGCCACAGCAGGAGCGCCTGCCCTGACAACCTGTCCTCTGCAGTTCAAGTCAATGTCGTTGGCCGACCAGGCATCCGAGGGCCGGGATCCAGGCTGGCCATTCTGCTCTTGTCCTTCGGCTCTGCTCTCCTCCAGCAGGCCCATCACCTGGTTCTAAGAGGCCTGGCCAGCGTGGGAGGGTCAGAGCGGAGTCCTGGCCTCAGCAGCAGCCAGCCCTCACCAGTGTAGCTCCCCGTCGCTGTGTGGCAAATCACGGGCTCAGAGGCTGAAAGAAGAGCGGATGCTCTCAGCTCGGGAGATCAGCGTCCAGGCGGGCCTCTGGGCCATGTCAGGGTGCGCCAGGGCGAGCCCGGGGGCTCTGGGGAGGAGTTCTTTCTGCCTTGTCCAGCCATGGAGGCCACTGCGCTCGTGGGCAGAGGCCATGGTCATCTCCAGAGTTGGCAGGGGCTAGTCCCTCCCTCACTTTGTCCTCCTTGCCTTGTGTGGGTTGGGTGTAGACATCCTGGGAGCCGTTATTCAACTAACCTCACACAACTGCCTTGTTTTCTTCACGGGGGCACAACATATGGGGAAGGTGCCCACCTAACTCATAGCCAGTCTGCGCCACGGCTGCGTGGAAAGGGCGGTTCCGGGACAGGGGGCAGGGGCACACCGCCCCTTCCTCGGGGTCTGTTGAGGCACAGTGGTTACCGAGCTGGGATCCGAGCTCGTGAGACAGACGAGCCAGGTCAAAGCACCCCACCGCACCAAGGTCACACTCCTGTCCTCTCTGTGTGGCCGCCAGGCTGTCTGGTTTCTTCACGGCCGAGCAGAGGCACCGCAGTGCTGTGCTTAGGGGAAGGAGCCAGACGGTGCTACAGCGGGCCTGGGCCCTTCCAAGGGGCCCTGGTGTGTCTGGGACCTGTCCCTGGGCCCTTCCATGTGGCCTGGAGTATCTGGGACCCGTCCCTGGGCTGTCTCCTGGCTCCTTTCCCCAGCCCCCTCCTCTCACTCCATGGAAGCTGCAGCCACCCTCCTCCTATTCCTTCCCTGGTTTGCAAAACACTTAAAACCTTACTTATAAGTGGAAAAAGTCACTTGTACTTCAAACTTTCCGAAATCGTCAGTGTGACCCTAAGTACTACAAACTCTTTCCCCCTAGAGAGGGATTCAGGAACTTTCCCACTTTTTTTGGTTTCTTTCAGACTTAGAAACCAGACAAGAAACCGAGCTGTCTGCTCCACAGGAAAGCACCTCAGAAGAGCTGTCCAGCAGTTTTGTTCTGGTGCAGAGACTCCTGTGGGGTAGTCTGCAGCCATTCCCAGGGGAGGACACAGCTGGTCCCAGGAAGCGGAGTCCTGAGAGACTAGCCAGCCTCGCGTCCCAGGCAGCCTTCCAGCCTGGGCAGGAGCAGCAGAGGAATGGGCCTGGAGAGACCTGAGTCTGAGCCCTGACCTCCCAACTCAACCAGTGACTCCTGAAAAGCAGGAACCCCACATGTGGAGGGTACCCAGAAAGAGAGGGAAGCTGAACTCAAAGGCAAGTGCCCAACAGAAAATCAGTGCACAGGAGAAGCTCTACAGATGCCAGGCACGTGGACAAGCCTGTGGTCAGTGCTCAGAACTCGTCAGACACCACAGCGCACACACAGGAGAGAGGCCTCACGCGTGCCACGAGTGTGGGAGAGGCTTCCGGAACAGCTCGGCACTTGCCAAGCACCAGCGCACGCACACCGGGGAGAAGCCCTACGGGTGTCGGGACTGCGGGAAGACCTTCCGGCAGAGCACCACCTCACTAGGCACCGGAGGACCCACACGGGGAGAAGCCCTGACAGGGCGGGGAGTGCAGCAAGGCCGCAGGCACCGCTGCTCACTGACCAGGCCCCAGAGGACCCACACTGGGCAGACTGCGGCAGGCGTGCTGGCCCGGGAAGCCTCAGCCGCAGCTGATCCTCAGACGTGCCTCTTCATTCCCACAAGAAACCAGCCATGTGGCTGCCACACAGCACCCGCCTCAGGCATGCGCCAGATCCACAGGCAGAAGGGACTAGCACCAGCAAGGTTTCGGGAAACGTGGAATGACCACACAGGACCCTGAGCCTCGAGTGCCCTTGAGTGCTACGCCAACTTGGGACCTACAAAAGAGGGGAGCACATGTGGTGATGCTGGGTGTCCAAGGATCCAACAGGTTCTGAACCAGAGAGGTTCAGAGGGCGAGAAACTCAACACAGCTTTCACGTAGGAAAACCAAATGAAGTCAGAATTTGCTGCTGTTGCACATTAATTCTTGAAGGGATGCTTATGAATGGCTCAGGTTGACTGATGTTCCTGAAGAACGGCAGCATGTTCCAAAAATGAGAATGGCGTCTTTGTGGAATCGCCTCGGACACCTGACGGTCCAAAGCTGATTTGTGTGTGAGTTGTTGGTCAGGGTGTTTGACAGCCAACCCCAGAGGTTTTTAATTCCATGTGCCAATGTATCAGCATACTGTGAACCGCTGACACGTTCTCTCGTTTGTGACTTGACTTTTATGTGCGCGGGGGTTGGAAAGCAGTGTTCAGGTTCTGAGCTGGCTGCCTTCCTGCAGCTCTCACTGCGGGACCTCAGGACCGCGGGGCCTTGGGGCCCCGGGCGGCAGTGCTGTGCTGCTGCTTCACAGAGGGAGGAGGCACTCTGGCCTCGCTGCCTCCATGCTCAGCAGCACCTCACACCGGTACTTCGTTTTGTAAGATTTCTCTGGGGAAATGTTCAAGTGAATCCTTTTCTGAAATGTGTCTTCATCAGTTCTTCATCCTGGTGTTCATTAACCTTTTATTTTTATGTTTAATTTAAAAGCTCAAGTATTTCGTTAAACCCTGGATCAACAATAGCAGTATCCCTGACAACTGTGACCTTTCAGTGGCTGTTGCCGCCACTGGAAATAGCACTGGCGGGCGGGCGGGCGGGCAGTGATGCAGCCTGTGCTCCCAGTGAGCGGAGGCAGGAGGATTACAAGGTCAAGATCAACCTGGGCAACTTAGCAAGCCCCTGTCTGAAAATAGTAAAAAAGGGCAGACAATGTGGCTCACTGGCAGAGCACCCCTGGGTTCCCCAGTAACGGGGAAAGAGAATATTTGCCTTGTCTGGTTTGGATCCTGTCATCAGTTGAGCTTGCGTCAGTTTGATTTTCTTAATTACTGTGCTGGCATGTACATTTCTAGTCAACTTGAAATTGCCTGGGGGAAAGTGTTGCAAATAGTCTTCTAATACTGTTCCCTGGTGGCTTGTGAAAAGCCTTTAGGGAATTAATTTCAGTTTTGTTGTGGTCACTTGCAGGGCTGGGTGGGACCCAGGGCTTCGTGGATACCAAGCAAGCGCTCTACCATGGGCTGCACCCGTCTTTCACTGTCCTTTATAAAAGCTGGTAAAAGGGGCTGGCCAACAGAGACAAGCTGCCTAGGTAGCTCTGAATACTCCAGCTCCATTCCGAAAGCAAGAAGCTGGGCCACAACGTGCATGCCTCTGATTCTCGTTACTCAGGAGGCTGAGGCAGGAAGATCACAAGTTTGTGGCCAGCTTTGGCAACTTGGTGAGACTGTCTCAAAATAAAACACTAAAAGGGCTGAGGGTGTAGCTCAGTGGTAGAGCACCCCTGGGTTCCATCCCCAGCATCACCAAAAAAAAGAAATAGTTAAAATTAGCCTAATATTTAGCCCTATTCATCCCACATTACCATTGTGACATGTCAACATGGAAACATATCGAGCTACTTTGCCTCTGCAGTGTCTGAAACCTAGTGTGCACTTACACTCGGTGCCTCTCACTAGCCACGCTTCCAGTGCTCACAGCACAAGGCTGGCCAGGAGCAGCGGTGACTCTGCTCTCTGGTCAGCTGTCCTGACCTTTCCTTTGGGATGGGAATCTGCGTTCTCTGAGCTTCTGTCCTTGGGGTTTGGTTTTTTGGTACTGGGGATTGAATCCAGGGGCACTTAACCACTGAGCACATCCCAGCTGTATTTTGTAATTTTATTTAGAGACAGGGTCTTGCCGAGTTGCCCAGCACATCTGCCTTCTTCGAAGACAGTCACATGCCTGTAATGCCAGCCTCAGCAATTTAGCAAGGCCCTAAGCAACTCAGACAGACACCTGTCTCTAAATAAAATACAAAAAGGGTGGGGGCTGGGGGTGTGGCTTGTTGGCCAAGCATACCTGGGTTCAATCCCTGGTACCAAAAAAAAAAAAGGCAGGTGTGCCTGAGGTCACCACAGGCTCCGCTCCTGGGTCCAGCATGGAAACATGTAGCAGTTCAGAAATCCTGAGTCCACCTGACAAGACAGGTGGCCAGGGAGAAGGGAGTGCTGGCTTGCAGCAGAGAGCCAGGGGTGGCTGGTGCTGGAAAGTGGCCACTTTGTGACCACTAGGCAAGGACTGGTTCAGGCAGGAATCAGAGGAGGGATTCTGATGAGCAGGAGGTAAACACCTTGACCAGGGAGGGCAGCACGGCCAGCACCCCGAGAAGGCCCCTGGCGGGGTACGCATGTAAGTGGGGCCTGCGAGGGGCACGCGGCCATGGTGCTGCTCTCAGCTCTGTCCCTTTACGTCTCAAGTTACTTCAAATGAAAGATTGGTAAGCAGTGTACACAGAAGCCGTCACCTACAGCCACCAAGGAGACAGAGGCGGACTGCGAGCTGGGCTTTGTGGAGACAGATGTCATCGGTGACCCTGACAGTGGGATGCCTGAGACCTCCAGGGGCAGCGGGAGTTGGGTGGACAGGTCACGCTGGGAATGAGGGTTGGAAGTCTATTCCGGCTTTTTTCTTGCCAGAACCACACTCGGCGTGAAGGTGAGTCAGGCCGAGGGGAACCCAGCTCAGTAACTGGCAGAGACAGGCACCATGCCAGAAGTCGGTCTCTGGGCCTGTACGGGCGATGGGCCAGCCTCGTTTCTCTCCCAGGACCAGAGAGTGGAAGCGGACAGTTCGGCTTCTGCAATGTGCCAGGGGTGCTGTGCTGATGGAGCCTGGGTCCCCGAGTCAGAGCGAGAAGCGGGGCCCCTCCCACCAGCAGCAGTCAGGATGAGGAGCGGTGATGAGTGAAGAAATAAATACTTTATTACATCAAGCCTCTGACTTGGGGTGTCACAACTCGCTGGCTCAGACACAGACAGGAGGAGGCACCCTTACCTACAGGGAGCAGTTACATCTATGCTCAGGCAACAGAAACAACACTCTAATCTGAGATCAAGCGCAGAATCAGGGCACCTCACCTGGCCCAAGGGGTCCAGTTCCCTGTGCTCAGGCAGGCGGACACTTCGGGCCTGTTGGTGTGCCCAGCCTGCTGCGATCGCCCCTGGTAAGACTTCACGTGGAGGCCAGTTCTCATCCTCGGGACACAGCCTTTACTCTGGGGTGCACACTGACCACTGCAGTTACTCCGCTGCTCAGCGATGCTCTGGCCACCCACTAACTTGAATTCACGCTTCACTAATGGGCTGGAACCCATGGTCTGAAAACCCTGCACTACAGGCTCCAGCTGATTCGTGGTCTTCGTAAGCCACTCCACACAGGTGCAGACGGTGAGCTGAACGAGGGAAGTTTCTGCTTTGACATCACATACTTACGAGAGGCCAGAACATCTGGCAACAATTCTGCCTGAACAACAGGGAGCTCAAACAGGAGCAGTCGACGTGAAGGGGACTTGGAGACGGTGCCCACAGATCACACACACCGAGGGAGGACACTGCACATGGCCCACAGCCGGACGCCGCGGTGCAGGCTGGCTGCAGGGCTGGGTCGGCGGGCGCCCACGACAGTACCTGCCGGGATGCTGAGGGTTCCCCTGGAGGCTTCTGCTCTGGCTGCCTCGGCCACCTTCGCCCACTCAGGAAACAAGCTGACGTGTATCCAAAGACCGCAGGAAGCCCACCCCACAGGTCTGGAAGGAGCCCCAGCCAGTCACTGCCACTTCAAGGACACGCAGCGTGGTGGCTGGTGTCCACGCCCCGGGCCCACCCTCCACACACCAGGAAGCCTCCGACCCCCGCTGGAGCGAGCTCACTTGTGGTGCCGCAGGGCAGGTGCAGAGGCTCCCGTGGGCCTCTGATCCGGCTGGCCGGAGGGCGTTCCTAGCAGCCCTGGCAGGCGCAGAGCTTCTTGCTGCCATGGCTCCTGTGATGCTCCATGAGGTGGGAGAGCCACGCAAAGGTCTCCCCGCACTCGCTGCAGGGGTAGGGCTTCCCTCCGGACACTCCAGGCTCCTCGGCCTCAGGACCGCCTGAGGCAGAGGTGCCCGCGTCCTGCCCGGCCGGGGGCTTCTCATCCTGGCCATCAGGCTCAGTGGTGTCCCCAGGCTGGCGGCTGCTCTGGCGGGCGGCACGCTCGGGGCCCTGGGCACCCTCGTCCTCAGGGTGGGGCCGCTTGGTCCCGGTGCCTTGCTGCGGGCTGTCTGGACGTGCTTCGCCCTTGTCCTCCGAGGGGCAGAGGGCTCTCTGCTTCTGGGAGGGGCTGACGCGGCCCGAATCCTCACCCACGGCCTCAGGCGCTGTCGGGGACTGCTGCTCCTCCTCTGGGGTGGTATCCATCGGAGGGTCCCCGGGAGCGTCCCCCGCCAGCCTCTCTGCCGGCGCTTCCTGCGAGCCACCTTCCTCACCCGCGGTGCCTGCCTCGCGTATGTCCTCCGTGCCCTCCTCTGGCTTCCCAGCGCCTGAAATAAGCCGCACATGAGCAGCCCTGACGGCCAGCACGCGGGGCTGGACACGGCCCAAGCAGAACCGAGGGATGAACACCCGAGCGCAGAGGCCTGAGCAGGGAAGAAGGGCGTGGGTGCAGGCGCTCCCGGCAGCCTCTGCCGCCCTCCTCAAGCTCACACGACTGCGTGGCAGTGTGTGGCCGTCCCCAGGGGACCACCCTCCTCAGATGACCCTGGGTGTCAGCGGAGCTCACCGCTGCCTGGAAGAAATGGCGCCTCCTTCCTGTCTTGCAGCCAAGTGGCCAGGAGACCACCAGCACAAGCAGGCGGTGCGCAGGCCTCCTCCGCCTGCTGCTGGGAGGGGACCGTGGGAGCAGCCGCCCTGGCTGCAGGACCGGCATGGAGGCCACAGAGCTGTGGAGTGGGGGTAGGGACCAGACGGCCCCCTGGAAAGCCCGCTGGCTGCGCAGGGCCTGACCCGTCCCCAGGAGCCACACCTTCGGGTGCTGCACACTGGCGAGGCCTTGTGCCCACAGACCTGGCGAGCACCTGCACTCGAGTGTGCCCCCGAGACCTAGCTGCGCTGGGGAGGCCCGGCTGGCACCGGGAGAGGCCAACAGCCATGGACAAGCCCCTGGTAGTGGTGAGACCACCAGGGAGCCCCGGGTGACTGCAGAGGTCAACGCGACCCTGAAGACCCCAGCAGCCCCACAACCCACACCTACAGTTAGCTCTGCCGTTCTTCTGCCCAGCTCTTACAGCGGCTGTCACGCAGCAAGTGACGCCCGAGCAAGGACCCCACCAGCCTCCACTCCACCCAGCTCGCACCTGCTAAAGGGCCCTCACCTGGGAGGCTGCCTCCTGACCCCTCGCCTTCCACCAAGGGTTGCTCCTCTGCCTCCAGGCTGGATGCAGCATCGGGCTGGGCAAACTGGTACCCTGAGGTTAAACAAGCAATAAGAGACACGGACACGGAGAACTGGGGTCCCAAGAACAAGGAGAACTGGAGGAGGACAGTGTGCTGGGTGAGGCTGGAGGCCCATGGGGCCAAGGGAGTGGAGCCTGGGGACCCGACTGAAGGTGTGAGAACAGACTGGCGGGCATGTGCTCAGTGTGCACAAACGAAAACAAAGGCAGACTCAGAACCACACAGGGCCCAGGACCCTCCCTGCAAAGGAGGCCCAAGGATGAGAAGCCCCTCTGTACCACGAAGCGGGGGGCGTGAGGCTCAGAGCTTTCAGAGGCTGCGGTCCCACAGGCAGGGGCTGCGATGGAACCCAGGACCCAGGCAGCACTCCCAAGTGCGGACCAGGAGGGGGGACCCTGACAAGAGCCCAAGTCCAGACTCAAGACACCTCAGCGTCCCCAGGGAAGCCCAGCCCGCTGTTCTACAGAGCACACGGGGCAGCTGCGGGAGGCAGGCTCACCCCACAGGAGCAGCTTCCTGTAGCTCCTCAGGTTCTCCTCTGCAGTGTCCAGGTGGGCCCACTCCTCCGAGTGCAGAGGTTCCTCCGGAAACGACTCTGACGGCTGAACGGCAAGCAGTCCAGCAGGGCCTCAGTCAGCCCAGGACCAGGTCTGGCGGGACCCCCTGCACTGTGGAGCCACCTCCCCGGTCCACCCTCAGGCCTGCGCAGAACAGGCGTCTCAGCACCCGGGCCCAACCCTCGCTATGGGAGGGTGCTAATGCCAGGAAGAGCAGGCTGAGGGACCGGGCAGGCCCGCCCAGCGCCCGAGGCCCACCTACCGTCCGCTCGGCTTTGGCCTCAGTCTTCTCTCCCCCAGAGCTCCCCTGGTCCAGGAGCATGGGCTCCAGGGCAGGCCAGGCCGGGAGAAGGCACGGCAGCGCTGCGGAGACAAACACGGCTCCTGCGTCTCCAGGACAGGTGGACTCACGGCCTCCCACACAGGCCTGCACCCCACAGAGCACAGCGACCCCCAAAACGCCAGCTCAAGCATGAAGAAGGCAGTGCTCTCTGATGCCCCCTAGAGGGGCAGGGGCCTCAGGCAGCGGTCAGAGGAGGGCTGGCAGGCACTGTGCACCTGGCACCACAGGCGCCAGAACAGCGCACGGCGGAACCTGTCTGCAGCCCGGCCCACCCAGCACTGCCTGGGAGGACCGCGCTGTGAGCAGCAGGGAGACTGGCAGCCGACCTTCTGCAGACAGGCGTGATGCGCAGAATGGCAGGCGGGGACACACAGGGACCCTGCTTTCAGAGGGCAGGAGGAGGTACTGGGACCCGGCCAGGGCATTTAACCCGAGCCACATCCCCAGCCCTCTGCGTCTTTTATTTTGAGACAGGGTCTTGCTAAGTTGCTGAGGCTGGTCTCTAGCTTGCAATCCTCCTTCCGAGGCCTCCCGAGCCACGGGAGCACCAGTGTGTGCCACCACCGTGCCCTGCGAGAGATCGCTTTTCTCCTTACAGATCAGTGCTCCTTCACCTCTTGTTCACGAGGACGTGCGGGACGGGTCCCGCTTGCACAACGGACTTTGACGCCCCTCTCCCTGGCCTCCCTCTGGCTCCCTCCCCGCCTAAGACCCAGCTGGTCACTCACGAGTATCGGGAGGCACTGGGATATCCTCAAGGTCTCTGGGGCTTCCTAGCCCACCTGGTAGCAGCAGGGGGTCGGGGTGCCTCTCATATACTCCCTCACTCAAACCAGAAGACGACCCAGCCGGGGAACACAACAGCATCCCTGTTCACAACCAAGAGCAGCAAGCAGTCAGGACACAGGCTGACAGCCAGACTCTGGGGAGGGCCAGGCATGGACACAGGGTTCTGGCCCAAGCCCATGGGCTCCTGGGCCCCATCACCACCCATCCCTCAGACCTGGAGAGATGAGATCTCTAGCCAGCGATACACCCAGAATATTTACCCAGTTTTTATGAGGCTGGTCACTGCCTTTGCCCTCCATTTCTCCTGTTTCCTAACATCTGGAAAGTAGAAGTAAGGGCAGGAGCCCAAGCAGCTGTCCCAGACCATGAGGCAACCCTGATGGAAATGGTAGTGGGCAGAATAGCAGGAACTTGGATCCCTGCTGACTGAGAAACAGCCTCTCCAACTCAGGGCTGCTTGTTCCTATGCCTCTTCCATGTGGGGCAACGACTCTCTGCACACCTGTGGCTGGGTCTGATCTCTACACCACAGGTTCCTGCCCTCCCCAGCCGCTCCGTTTCCTCTGGGCGGCAGCCTCACCTGGCTCCTCCAGGACGTCCGTGAGGCCCTCCACCAGAGAGGCCGCCTTCTTGCAATTCTCAGGGTACTGGGCTACCACCCAGGGGCGGACCCTGTCGGGCAGGATGCCCAGGAACTGCTCCAGCACCAGCATCTCCAGGATCTGCTCCTTGGAGCAGGCCTCGGGGCGCAGCCACTGGCGACACAGCTCGTGAAGCCGGGCCAGGGTCTGGTGGGGCCCGGCCGCCTCCTGGTAGACAAACTCCCGGAAGCGCAGGCGGGAGAACTCGAGGTCTGCAGGGGTCCTCTCAGGGACGGTCTCAGGCTCCTCTTGCTGGACCGTGTCTACAGACCCATCCGTGTCTGCAGACCCTTCTGTGGGCACTTCTGGGGGGGTCGGGGAGCTTCGGGGGGAGGCCAACACCTTCTCCAGAGGCAGCATCTTCCCAGACATGCACTGGCAACAGGACTGCGTGGAGCCGAGGGCTGAGGCGCCGGGGCGAGGGGGCCAGGAAAGGTGACTGCCTCTGCGGAGGACAGCAGCAATGCCAGGGTCCCAGGGACGCAGCCGGTGACAGGATCCGGCACCTGCAGAGGACGGCAGAGAGACCACCCTGCAGCGACCTGAACCAGCAACAAAGCGTGTCTGGGCACAACACGGCCGCCAGGCCCCCACCGGCTGTGTCCAGCACTCTGCGTGGGCCTTTTAATGATTTTTTAGTTGCAGACAGACATGACACCTTTATTTCATTCATCCATTCATATGCAGTGCTGAGGATCAAACCCAGGGCCTCACACATGCCGGGCAGGTGCTGTGCTGTGCCCCAGAGCCACAATCCCAACCCAATCTGTTGTCAGATATCAGCTGAACTCCAGTTTTGTATTTATTAAAAACTAAAAGTGGGAAGGGCAGAGTACACACGGATACTACCAGGACATTTTAAAAAACCAGTCATGAGTAAGACAAATAAGGATTACTGGACAGCCTCAGTTCTGACCCTGACTATAAACGCCTTCAAACACCACTCGCAGTGGGGCACGGTGGTGCACTCCTACAACCAGCCTCCCAGCGCTCAGGAGGCTGAGGCAGGATTTCGAGGCAGGGTCAGTGAGATGCTGACTCTAAATAAAATACAAAACTAGGGCTGGAATGTAGTTCAGGGGTCGAGTGTTTCCGAGTTCAATCCCCAGTACCTCCCCAAAACACCCCCACTCACTTCAATTATGTGGGTCATACACACATGCAGGTCACATGACGTCAGACTGAACTGCTGGTCTGTTTAACACGTAACAATACCACTATGAGCCAGGCACTGAAATGCACACCAGTAACCCCAGCCTGTGCAATTTAGGAGTTATTACCCTTTCTCAAAATAAAAGGTCTGGGGACGCAGCTCAGAGGAAAAGTGCTTGCCGAGCACGTGTGAGACCCAGGTTCAATCATAGGATGGGGGAGTGGGAGGAAGCATTATGGGTTTAACCTCCCAATAATATGGAGGGGAGAGGTGTTGGGATTCCTCCTATCATTGAAACAACGAGAAACCTAAAATAACACTTAGATATAAAGTAGGCACGGGCAGCCCACGTCTGTCTCTGGAAGTGGACAGCTCTGCAGATACCAGGTGAGAGTCATCACAAGTTGGCTAGGAGTGGGGATGGCAGGGCAGAAGGACAAGATGAGACGTGGGTCTGACCAGTCGTCCCCTCCCCCTTAACTCCTCAGTACAGAGGGGCAGCTGCCACAGGACACGGCGAATCCTTCAAGAGAAGCCAGAAGCCAGAACCCAGGACCTCAGGTGAAGCCACCTAACTGAACCTGCTGGCCAATGATGGCCAAGCTGGAGATGGCAGGCCACACTGGCCTGGGCCTGCATGTCCTCCCATGGCCCACTCCTCCGGGACCGGGGCCTGAAGACCACAGCCAACAGGAGGAAGACCTCGCTGACGTCACCAGGACAGGCAGACAGCGGCCAGCCCACGTGGGAGGACGCAGAAAGCCGCCCTGGTGGACCACGGGGACAACCACTTTCCTTCCAGGCGCGTCCTTCCAGGAATTCAAGAAGACCTCACACCAGCACGGCTGGAGCAGGAACGCTCTCTCAGCGTCCCAGTCACAGAGGAAGCCCCGCTGCGGGCTGCTGCTGACCCCGTGCTGCTGCCCGCTCAGCCGAGCTGGTCTGTTCAGGTACTCTTCCACCAGCAGACAGGAACAGGGGCCTGTTGGCTGGGTGCAGGGCTGCTGGACTCTACTGAGCAGCTTCCAGGAGGTGAATGCAGAGACAGAAGTGGATCAGTGGTTTATGAGGATGTGACTTTCCAGGCAGGAAATGACCACTAATGGTTATAGGACTTCTTTTTGGGGTGAAATGTACTGAAATTAACTGGTAATGGCTGCACAACTCTGAATCACTAAAAACCAATCAACAGTTCACTTTAAAAAGGAGAACTTTATGTTTCATAAATTATATCTGAATAAAGATGTTTTTAAAAAAGAAGAAAAGCCAGGCACACTGGTGCACACCTGTACTCCCAGCTACTAGGGAGGCTGAGGCAGGAGGACCTCAAGGCTGAAGCCAGCCCAGGCAACTTAGCAAGATCATGCCTCAAAATAAAAATAAAAAAAAAAGGGGGGCAGGGCTGCGGATGTAGTTCAGTGGTAGAGCATTTGCCTGGAGTGTATAAGGCCCTGGAGTCCATTCCCAATGCCAGCAAAGAGCATTTACAGATTAAGGCCAGAATTCTAAGTGCTGTAAGAAAACATCCCATACAAGTTCCATTTCCCTCAAGAAAAAAGACCCTGGCCACCAAAACCACCATCACCACCACCATCGCCATCACCACGTGTAACATGGCCATCCCATCACCACCACAATCGCCATCACCACCACCATCACCATAGTTACCACCATCACCATCACCACCACCATCACCATAGTCACCACCATCACCATCACCACCACCACACGTAACATGGCCATCCCATTACCATCCTTGCCCTACTATACACCACCCTCTATGGCAGTGCCCACCAGGTGCCCTTCCTCGGGTCCCTTCTCTGCCTCCTGCACTGAGGACCCACAGAACACAGCACCCCACTTCGTAGTTCAGCACTTTCTCACAACACCCTCATCTCTGTGGGTGGGTAAACTGCCTGCCTTTCCATTTTTTTTTCTGACCTTTTCTGTTAGATAATTCATGAGCTGCCACCCTCCATCCTGCCACTGTCCCCATCTGTGCCTCTCTTCACTTCAGTCTCTGACCACACATTATGCTCTAATGTTTCTTATCAATTCAACCATGTCTTTCTTTTTCTTTTTTTTTTTGTACTGGGAATTGAACCCAGGGGTGCTTAAACACTGAGCCACATCCCTAGCCCCTTTTTTTTTTTTTTTTTTTTTTAATTAGAGACAGGGTCTTGCTGAGTTGCTGAGGCTGGCTTTGAACTCATGATCCTCCTGCCTTAGCCTCCAGAGCCACTGGGATTACAGGCATACGCAACCGCACCTGGCTTCATTTCTAAACAATGTCTGAGGGCTGGGCTGCGGCTCAGTGGTAGAGCACTTCCCTAGCATGTGTGAGGCAGTGGGTTCCATCCTCAGCACCATGTAAAAACTTAATTAATTAAAGGTACTGAGTCCATCTAAAACTAAAAAAATAATAATTTTTTTAAATTACTGAGCTCAGAAATTTGCTTAATCCATTCTGTCCCCTCATCCTGGATGTGTAACACCTATAAAAACTTAAATATAGCATAAAATATACATGACGGTATGATAATTATGATGTTACTTAAAACAATAACGTAAGCTGTAGATCACAAATGCCGACCTATTTTAATCCACCTGAGTCCACTCACTGAAGTGTTCACAGAAGTGGAAACCTAGGACTTGGTGGGCTAGAAGGTCTCCTCCTCTACCTCAGGGTTAGACATGCATCCTCATTCACCTCCTGGGGCAGCAGGCAAGTGCGAGGGTCAGAGGGGCCAGCCGTGGTGGAGGCCTCGCAGTGCCCTGGGCTGGGCAGAGCCCTAGGTGCCTCCCCAGAACTCTAAGCACCTGGGGATCCTCACCACAGGCCCTCTATTAGGCTCTCCCTCCATGCTCAGTCTAGCAAGCCCTACCACACCCGCCACTGCTCTCAGGGCCCTGTCAAAATAATGCCCCTGTACCAGTTGTCATAGCCACAGGGCTGGGGGCCATGGAAGGACACCAGCCTCACTGGGTCTCTCCCTGGACTCGCCCACAGATGACTTATGCACCGTAAAGGGGGAATGTACCTTCAAAACAAAACACATGGAGTAGGGGCTCACCGCGAGCACTCCACTGCCTTCTGCGGCCCCTCAAAGAACACCCTTTCTCTGGCGGGTCACACAGAACCAAAGGTACTGTACAACTGCCCTGGGCTTCCCCGAGCCTCGGGGTCAGAAATACCAAAGAAGCAAC
Source organism: Sciurus carolinensis (assembly GCF_902686445.1). Lineage (NCBI taxonomy): Eukaryota > Metazoa > Chordata > Mammalia > Rodentia > Sciuridae > Sciurus > Sciurus carolinensis. Next base: position 66,768,161 of record NC_062228.1, on the reverse strand, counting down.
ATACCCAAGGATCAGAAGGAGACCAACTCAATGCTACAGGGGTTCTACCCGGCATGTCGGGATAGGAGAGGACAGAGGTCAGTCCAGACTGCTGTGAGATCCCACCTGACCTCCAAACAGCCCTCCCCAGCAGGCAGAGAGTGGAGAGGAGGGGTCAGGGAAAGCAGAGACACACAAGAGAGGGGACTCTGCAGAGGAGGGTGGAGCGAGAAGGAAGGAGGACAGGAGGTGAGGACAAAGGACAAAGCACAGGCGCGTTGGGCAAAAATACACTGGGAGTGTTCTACAACATTTACTTAGAATCCTCCTATTAAAGTTAAGACCTAAAGGAAAAACAACAACAAACAGTCCTCAGTGGTGCCTGGCTCCCCCTGCTGCCCCTCAAAGGATAGCATCTGAAAGACTGATGCTCTCCATCCCACCCCAAGTCCCTAGATTAGTGCCCAGATTGGGAACCTTCTTTCCCAAAAAAGGGGTCCCTGGCGGGAGGATGGCACTTAATTCAAGCAGAACCCACCTGAAGGAGGATGGGGACAAGCAGGTATCTGGACACGTGCGAGTCAGCGCCCGCCCCTGGCAGGGCAGACGCCACCCCAGAGCAACTAGCATGTACCCTGGGTACAGGGGACTCACCCCCAGAACTCTGCACCCCTTCCCCACTCCCACCCGGAGTGCCTCAGCCTGCCTTCCCCTCAACCAGGCGCACCCTTAGCCCTGCATCTCGCAGACACCCAGGACAGGCACGGTCCAGCCCTCCAGCTGCACACTGCCCACTTCCAACTGCCCCCTCCTGGGGGACTCTGCCCTCCACCCTACCCAATTCCAACACCCAGCAGGGAGCGAGTGCCTCCAACCCCTCATCCGCCCACGCCTCTCAATCCGCCCCTTCCCTGCGCCACTCAGGCACCCAGGGCCGCAGTCCATCCCCACCACACTCCCGCCCCGAGGGCCCCGCCCCAGCCCCAAGTTCGGGAGTCGCTCGCACCCGAGGGCCCCGCCCGGGTACGACGCTCGGGGGTCGCGCTCGCACCCGAGGGCCCCGCCCTCCCGCCCGGGCACGACGCTCCGGGGTCGCGCTCCCACCCGAGGGCCCCGCCCTCCCGCCCGAGCACGACGCTCGGGGGTCGCGCTCGCACCCGAGGGCCCCCGCCCGCCCACCCCGACAGCACTTATCCCCTTGCCGCTCGGGTTAGCGCCCGGCCCCCTCCCCGCGGCGCAGCACATGGACCCGACGTTTACAGAAGGCTCTGGAGAGCGCAGCCCGGCGGCCGGACCCACCTGCTGCGCAGCGAAGCTAGGAGGGCCCCAGCGCCCCAAACAGCACCGCGATGGCCGCCGCGGCTCCGCGCGTGCGCGCGGCGGACTGCGGGGCCCCCCCCCCCATAATGCTGTGGGGCGGCATCGCGACAGGAGCCAGCCAATCAGAGCAGGGCTCTCTCGCATCGCCCCTCCCCTTGCGCCTGCGTCACTTCCGATACCATGGCAACTGGCAAACGAACGGCTATTTAAGCGCTCCGGACCACCTGAAATCTGAGAGGCGGAGACAAAAGACCGGGAAAGATGGGGGTAGAAGAATGTCGCTGGGAGCGTCAGCCACCAGAAGAGCCGGGGCGCCACACACAGAGAGCCCACGCACCGAGCCGCGGTCGGAGCGCTCAGTCCCAGAGCGACGCCACTCCGGCGGGCCGGGAGGGCCGGAGTAGGAAGCCGCTTGCCTTGCGTGTGCCGCAGACAGCTGACGAGGATGTCGCCCGCTCACCTGGAGCGAGTTTGCATGTTGCTCCGAACAGTATTTCACTGTGTGTACTTTTTGTCTACGTACAACAGCACCTTTTTTTTATTCAGTGGAGAATTTTACCTCATATAACACAATCGGGACAAAGATTAGTTCCGCTGCCCGCTGGGCATTTAGTCAGACCTTCCCCACCCACGCCGCCTTGTGTAGTCCCAGGTGCAGGTTGTCTCTACCGGTTGTCATGAAAATGTAACTGAGTCTGACTGTTCACTGGAGGTGTTTCACCTGGGATCTTCAGTGCGCGTCAACAGTTTGTTCCTTTTTATTTAGTAGTACTCAATAGTATACAATGATTTTTTACTCCCTTGGCTGAAGGACATTGAGTTTTCAATATTTTGCTACTAGAAATAAAGGTTCTATGGACATTCATGAACGGTTTGTGTGTTGACTTTTGGGGGATAAATGCATAAAAATGCAACCTCTAGGATGTACATCAGTGTTGTTTAAAAATTAAATAATAAAAAAAATAAAAAACTGCCATACTCTTCCAAAGTAGCTGGACCATTTTACATTCCCATCACCAACATATCTATGAATCAGTTTCTCCACATTTTTACTGGCATTTGGTGTTATCACATATTTTAGCCATTCTGTGTAGTGAAATCTCACCTTGGTTTTGATTTACATTTCCCTAATGGCTAATAATGTTGAGTGTATTTCTTGGTTACTTGTCATCTGTGTATCCTCTTCAGTGCAATACCTGAGCAATTCTTTTGCCCATTTTCTGATTTAAAAAAAATATTTTGAGGTATTTATATATGCAAACTTAAGTTCTTTTTTTTTAAATGTTTAAAAGGATAAGTTTTTATTTTATGTACAGTGTGCAATAAAACCTCAATTGTGATAAAAAAAACTAAAGAGAAATGACTGTCTTATAGTCATCTAAAGTATGGAATCAGGACTCAAAAATCTTATAAAGATGTCAGACCCTGATAGACACGTCAAATTTCAAACATTTAACAAGGGAATAAATGAAGTCAATCTTACTCATTAGCATAGATGTCAAAATCTTATTTTTTAAAAAAGTGATACATATAATTTGTGCCTATTTATGTTACCATTTTTGTTGTTGTTGTTGTTTTGTTTTGGTACAGAGGATCAAATCCAGGGGATCTCTATGACTGAGCTACATTCCCAGCACTTTTTTAAAAATCTTGAGATAGGATCTAAATTGCTGAGGCTGGCCTCAAAAATTGCTGGAATTACAGGCATGTGCCACCACACCTGGCACCGTATGATGTTTTGATACAGTGTACACTGATGTTTAAATTGGTGTAAACATACCTATTTCCTGAAACGTACCTTTTTTCTTTTTTGGAACCAGGGATTGAACCCAGTAGTGCCTAACCACTGAGCCACATCCCCAGGCCTTTATTTTATATAGGGACAGGGTCTTGCTGAGGTGCTTAGGGCCTCACTAAATTGCTGAGACTGACTTTGAACCCCCAATTCTCCTGTCTCAGCCTCCAGAGCTGTTGGGATTACAGGTGCGTGCCACCATGCCTGTCTATCATTTCCTTATGATGAAATCAAAGTTTTTTCTTCCTAGCTTTTTTGAAATATACATTATTGTCATCTATGGTCATCACTTGGTGCACCATAACACCAAAACTTCTAACTATAATTTAGTACCCATTTATCAACCTTTACCCATTCCTCTACCCCTAGATGCTAGATTCTTAGTAGAGGCTGGGTGAGAACCCTGAAGGGAAAATGTTTTAGACTTTTGCACCTGCTGTTCTTTGCAGGCTACTCTTGCTACCTTCGAGCTGTTTGGTTTTGAACGCCATGCTGTAGGTCAGGCTTTTTGAGGCCACTTGAAACTATGTGGCTTTCCCACCATTTGACCCAGCTATCCCACTCCTTGGTCTATACCCAAAGAACTTAAAATCAGCATACTACAGTGATGCAGTCACATCAATGTGCACAGCAGATCAATTCACAATAGCCAGACCATGGAACCAACCTAGATGCCCTTCAACTGATGAATGGATAAAGAAACTGTGGCATATATACACAATGGAATTTTTTTTTTTTTTTTTGTGGTGCCGGGAATCGAACCCAGGGCCTTGTACTTGCAAGGCAAGCACTCTACCGACTGAGCTATCTCCCCAGCCCCACAATGGAATTTTTACTCAGCCATAAAGAATAAAATTATGGCATTTGCTGGCAAGTGGAGTTGGAGAATATCATGCTAAGTGAAACAGGCCAAGCCCAAAAAACCAAAGTCAAATGTTTTCTCTGATAAGTGCATGACAATATATAACAAGGGTGGGTGGCAGGGGGAAGAGAAGAATGAAGGAACTTTGGATGGTGTAGAGGAAAATGGGATGAGAGGGGGTGGGGGAAGGAAAGATAGAATGAGACAGACGGTATTACCCTATGTATATGTATGATTACATAAATGACGTGAATCTACATTGTGTACAACCATAGAAATGAAAAGTTGTACCCCATTTGTGTACAATGAATCAAAATGCAGTCTGTAAAAATAAAAATTTAAATTAAAAAAGAAAAAAATTGGGGTTTAATAAAAAAGTAAAAAAGAAAGTATATGACTTTAACACCTGAGAAGGCTGTGTCTCGATCAGAAGAAAACAAAACCCTAAAGACAGTTTTTTTTTTTTTTAATTGCTATTTTATTTCTTATGTGGATGCTTCTGGAGAGGGCTTGGCCTGCTGTGTGAGTGACTGGGAGCTGGCCTATTTGGCACTACTTCTTGGTTCTGCATTCCCTTTTCCCTGAGGTGAGCTCCTGTAGACCCTTCATCCCAGAGCTGCTGTCGGGGTTGCTCTGAAGTCCCTTGCTTCATATATTGCCCCAGAGGTGATGATAGTGAACTGTCAACCATTAGGGGAGGCACTGGCTGCAGCTGAGTGAACAGGGACTTTCCATGAGTTTGAGGAAACTGACCCTGCAGGTGCAACTAAGGGGAGGGCAGCTGCTGCCCTAGATCCCTATGACTGGTCCACTGGCAGCTGTTGGTGGAATAGCATCTGCTTGAGAATTCTGAGGGGTTGATGCTGCTGCAGCTGACATTCCACTTCAGCTGCTGATCTTGTGATATTGGGCAAGGACAGTGGTCCTCCTCTTCCCACTGCCTCACTTCATTATGCTCACTGCGAGCATAATGCCAAAGGGAGGAACTGGCATCCTGGCTTTCTTTGATCTCATTCCCATTCTTGTCAAAAGGCTGCACAGAAGACATAGAAGGATGAAGGCATATGCTGAACTACATCCCGAAACTGTTAGCAAAAGGCCCACTTTCTGTGTCATCTCCATACTCCACAGTATAGCCTGGTTGATTTCCAGTGCCTGCCACCATGGAGGTGTTGTAGCCCACCTGTTGGCAAGGAAGCCCTTGTGTCTTCAGAAAAGAGCAGCTGGAACACACCTGTGGACCGAGAAACCCTTGTTCCCAGAGAGTAGCAACTGGAGTCCATGTGTTGACAGAAAATCTCTTGTCTTCCGAGAGGAGCAGTTGGAGCACAACTGTGGACTGGGAAGCCCTTGCTTCCACAGACAGAAGCAGCTTGAGCACATCTGTTCACTGGTGACCTCTTGTTTATCCAGAGTTGAGCCACCAGCTATGCCTGTCAGAACTTTCTGGTCACAGAAGAAACTCTGCTCAGTGGTATAGCTGGGAGCCTCAGCCTGGTTGCTTAAAGGTTGACGGGTTTGGACTTGGTAATTTTGTTGTTTCCACATAGCAAATATTCTTTGCCTCTCTTCAGGTGAAAGTCGGGCTCTATTATTCTGAAACCAGTTGTTAATTACATGCACTGGACAATGGAATTTTACAGCCAGTTCTTCTCTTGTTGTAAAGTCCGGGTAAGGAGTCCGTGTAAATATTTCATGAAGTTCTTGCAATTCTTTCTTAGAAAACTTATGTCAATGTTTTGTTTTTCCACTTTTCTTTGATTCAGTACTGTTGTTTATATCATCCTTGTCATCTTTGGAAGCCATGAAAAATTCTAGTTCAGGGTCTTTTCAAGTGACAAAGCGATGAACTCAAGTAGCAGACTGATAAATACTTGGGACTTGATTTACCGTTTTCTTCTTCTGGTACTGGAGACTCACACACTGGGTTAGTGCCCTACCATCCTGTTTTCTGACCCCTAATCTAAACTTAAGTTCTTTACCAGTTATATATTTTGGAAACAACATCTCCTAGTCTGTTGCCTTAACAGGCTCTCTAGCACAACAAAGAATTTTAACTTAGATGACAACCACTAGCTATTTTTCCTTTTATGGATCATGCGTTAGGTGTCAATTTTAACAACTGTCTAGTCCTAAGTCTTGAAGGATTCCTCCTATATAGTTCCTAAAAGTTTTACAGTAGTCTTACCTTTTTCATTTAAGTCCATCACCAATTTCATTTTTGAGTAACACTTAAGGTTTACGTTGAGGTTCATTTTTCCACTATGGTTGCTGAGGTGTCTTGTTCTCTACACAAATGAATAGTTTGTTCCAAAACCAACAATTTTAAACACTCACTGGGTGTCCAAGTGTTCAATCCTTTTCACACACTCTACCCAGAATCAGCGCAAGCTGGAAAGCAAAGCCTCAGTCCCGTTTCAAACTCCACAAGCTACCTACTTCCCACCATTTTTGGGGAGGTGGGGGAGTACTGAGAATTTAACCCAGGAGTACTTAACCACTGAGCCACACCCCCAGCCCTTTTTATTTTTTCTTTTGAGACAGGGTCTTGCTGAGTTGCATAGGGTCTCGCTAAATTACTGAAACTGGCCTTGAACTTGTGATCCTTTTGCCTCAGCCTCCTGAGTCACTGGGATTACAGGCATGAGTCACTGTGTCTAGCTACAGGCTACCCACCCTTGTACTAGGGGCCCCGAGGTCCCCATCTCAGGTTTAAGAAGTTGCTAGAACTCACAGAACATAGGAAAACAATTATATTTACCAGTTTATTACAAAGGGTACAAATCAGGGGCAGCTAAATAGAAGAAATACACAGGAAAAAGTTTAGCTGACATGCCCTCAGAGCACACAATGTGTTCACCAACCCAGAAGCTCCGAATCTCAGGGGGCTCTCAACCAGCACCCATCCTGACACTAGGTAGGCACCCCACCCAAGACATCTCACTAACAAAACTCCAGTGCAGTTCTAAGGGCTTCTCCCATGAAGAAATGCCAATGCCAGTAGCTCTGTGTCAGCTAACAGGGACAAAGACAAAATGGGTCTCATTAAACCACAAATGCCCAGTTGCTCTAGCACCATTAGTTGAAAAGCAATCTTCATCAAAGTGCTTTTGTTCCTTTATCAAAAAATCTGCTGGTACACGCCCTACAATCCCAGCAACTCAGGAGACAGAGGCTAGAGGATCACAAGTTCAAGGCCTGTCTCTAAATTAAAAATTCTAAAGGGCCAGGAATGTAGTTCAGTGGTACAGAGCTTGCCTAGCATGGGGAAGCCCTGGGTTTAAGTCCCAGTACTTAAAAAAAAAAAAAAAAAAAAAATTGCTGGTGTGATGGGCTGACAGACCTGGCACCATGAGCATGTTACAGGCCAGACTCTGGGGGAAATGACTAAGCAGACTCCATGTTGCTCTGAGACTCCATGTTACGTACCCGCCTCTGTGCCCATCATCAGTTACTTGGTGTGACATACTTAATAATATACAATGGCAACTCCTATGTAGTAAAAAATTGCTCCTAAACAATGTACCATGTGAACAGTGATGTGTGGATGTTAGCAACCATTCTTTAGTTTGTACCTAGGTAAGGGTCATTTTGACCCACTTCCCCCTCTGTCGATGATCTCATGATGTTAGTGTGTAATTTCGAATCACAGCAACAGACACTTATGATTAATGTGATTTTTGGTATAAGAACCCCTACAACCCTGTGGTTGGGGCTGTTCTCCCAATAGCCATTTTTTGGGGGCATTGTGTGAGACAGTCAGCCGGCCGGCTTAATAAAGACTTCTCAGATTTGGACTTCTCAGTGGTGATCGCTCTGTTCTTAAGTTGCGCCCATAACACTGGGAGTGTATCTGTGGGTCTATTCCTGGATTCTCTATTTTGTTTTCATACAATTTTACACCATTTCTTTTTCTTTAATTATAACTGGAGTTCCTATATAGGCCTTCTAAGATAGGAATTTACTATTTAAATGAGTACTATTAGCTATCGGGCACACTGTTCTCTTTTATAAACAAAAGGCCCAAATGCACCCAAGAATACACATGTGCACACACACTACACTAACCCTGAAGATGCTTCCACACAAGCCCCGGAAGGACAGAGTCTCCCTCCTTAAGAAGACAGCTCAGATCCTACACACGCTTCTGTGCTGTGTGCTTCCCTTCACATTTCCAGCACTTTCAATCTTGCAACAAAATCCTAACATGACAGCTGACAAAGGCCACAAGGAAGAAATCAGGTAACACAATATCCACAAGGTGGGATGGCAAAGCCAAGGTCACCATGAAGCTTTGGACTAAGCACTGTGCTGACCTCAGAGAAGCCCATGTTAACTGTGACCCTCCAGCACCGCCTTTCCCTTGAGTCCTCAAATGGATGACTCACTGGTCACTCAGTCCCTCCGCCCTGTGCCACTGCTTCTTCAAATCCAAGACAGAAGTGAGGCTAAGACATTTTATGTGCTAGTAAGAGAAAAGCTTGAAAATTTAAATCAAGTCACTGACTAACCTAATTTCAGAAATGTTAAAATGTAAAACAAACACATTTAGAAGAAATTAAATGGGTTGAGTCCTCAGGGTTCCATATCAGGACTAACTTCTACAACTTACAATGGGTTTATGTACCAACAAGCCCACGGCAAGTTGACAAATGTTATCAGTTAATGATGCATTCACTACACTCTGCCTCCAGAAAACATCACAGCTCAGAACACTTACATCTAACGGCTGGGTGGTCATTTTGTGATAGAGTTTTCCTCAGAGCAGAGAAAAAGATGAGGCCATCAGGATCAACCTCAGCCTGGCACAACTCAGTTACTACATTGCTGCAACTCTGTAGTACAAAAGCAGAATGCCTAACTAGAAATATGTATCACCTCATATGGAAAACAAAGAACTGAAGCAGCAGATGTTTCTTTCATTTTTTTTTTATCTCTAACAACTCCTGCTAACTGCCGCCTTGCTTGTGGAACTACAGTGGGAGAAGTTGGGGACAGGGAGGAGTCTGGGCTGCTTGAGCGGGAAGTCTCACTACATAAAAGACACTGAGAACCAAGAGCTGGGCTCAGACTTCAGAGTAGAAACTCCTCTGGGAGCCAGAGTAATAAACCTGAGTGCCTCCACTCTGTGGCTTGGTGCTCCCCACGGTCTGTGACCCACAACAGTTTAACACAAAGCCAAGGTCACAATGAAGCTTTCCATTGAGCACTGTGCTGACCATAAACACCATTCGGCTGGCTGAGCTTGCTCTTGTCATTTTTTCTAGAAATGTCAAGAGCCTGAATGTGGGTTTGTAGTGGGCCAAACCTGCGTGAAGGGTTGCCTCCAGAACTCCACTTGACAGCTGCAGCTTGACAAGCAGAACGCAGCAGGCACCAGGTCACTAGTAACTGCTCAGGGCAGAAGAGGAGAAGCCAAAGGTCACTGACGATTCCACCTGTTTCTTTCCAATTTTTAGGTAGACACTAGGAAATGTGAAGTTGCATATGTGGCTTAAACTGTACTTCCATCAGACAAAGCCGCTGGGGAGCTCAGCTATCTGGAAGCGTTCCCACAGAGTGTAGCTATTGACTACCTCCAGTGTGAGTTCACTTATCACACTACGGTGAGCATCCTCTTAAAAGAGGGTTTCCACATAACCACTCTATACTGCCTAATTCCAAAATGATTTCTTGCAACTCAAGAATTCCAGCAAGACTTTACTAAAACCTTAAACTTACTATGTAACTGATGCAAACAAAGGCAAAAGCTCCAGTGTAATGCTTCCCACTTCATTCCATTCATTGCCTTTTGTTTTGTTTTGTGACTAGAGATTAAACTCTGGGTCAAGAATTTAAGAAGAAGTGGCAAACCCTCTGCCATTCAACCACGTTCCCAGCCTCAGGTTTTGATTTTCTAAAAATAGTTTTTGAATAAGCATTTCCACATCACACAATACCAGGAAGAAATGCAGTGGAACATCTGTCTCCCCTGGCTTTCCTGTCCCTTCTCTTAATTCACTGTGATGTTTTGGCTGCACATTTGGCAAAGGTCAAACCTTCCCTCCTGGTTTTAACTTTCAAAAATCTGCTATAGTTCTAAGGTCTCTCTCCAACAGCAGCAGAAGAGGTCACCTAGCTTCTTACAAAGAGACACTGTCTCAAGGGTTTCTGTTCCAAGAAGAAAATGAGCTGCTCTATTTTCAAGGAGCTGCTCCTCAGCATGAAGTTCTAAGAATAAGAAAATCTGACATCCGCATCTGTTGAGTCCCTATAGTGTCACCCAGTGTACCGGTTCTGCTATTCTGGTGACCATTCCAAGTGGATGCACTGGTAGAGGTCTCCTGAGTCCATCTTCTTGGTCAGAAGCTTTGCCACACTGATTACACTCACAGGGCTTCTTGCCAGTATGAGTCCTCTGCTGCTGGAGGAGGACAGCCATGTTCCTGAAAGGTTTCCAACACTGGTTACAGCCACAGGTTTCTCGCCAGAAAGAATACCCAGGCACCTGATGAGGTATGTGCTCTTAATGAATGCTTCCACACTCTCCCCACTGGCAGGGTTTCTCTCCACTACGGATTCTGTGCTGCACCATGAGTGGCCAAAGCAGCCGAAGAATTTTCTGCATTCCACACACTTGTATGCTTCTCCTCCAGTAAGAATCCTGTTTAGAGAGGTCTGAGCCATCAATGAAGGCTGTTCTACACCCAGCCGCAGAGGGCTTCTCTCCCATGTGGATCCTCAGATGGAAAAACTGGACCTTTTCATGCTGATTTGATGCATAGTTCTTCTCCAGGATGAGATCTGACACACAACAAGAGGGTGGCTGGAGGACCCTCACTGCACACTTCCACGGGGCTCCCCCCCGTGTGAGAAGGCAGGGTTGTCACTAGGCCCCCCACCTTCACAGCAGCTGCAGGCTCCTCTCCTGTGAGAAGGCAGGGCTGTCACTAGACCCTCCACCTTCACAGCAGCTGCAGGCTGCTCTCCTGTGAGAAGGCAGGGCTGTCACTAGACCCTCCACCTTCACAGCAGCTGCAGGCTGCTCTCCTGTGAGAAGGCAGGGCTGTCACTAGACCCTCCACCTTCACAGCAGCTGCAGGCTGCTCTCCTGTGAGAAGGCAGGGCTGTCACTAGACCCTCCACCTTCACAGCAGCTGCAGGCTCCTCTCCTGTGAGAAGGCAGGGCTGTCACTAGGCCCTCCACCTTCACAGCAGCTGCAGGCTCCTCTCCTGTGAGAAGGCAGGGCTGTCACTAGGCCCTCCACCTTCACAGCAGCTGCAGGCTCCTCCCCTGTGAGAAGGCAGGGCTGTCACTAGGCCCTCCACCTTCACAGCAGCTGCAGGCTCCTCTCCTGTGAGAAGGCAGGGCTGTCACTAGGCTCTCCACCTTCACAGCAGCTGCAGGCTCCTCTCCTGTGAGAAGGCAGGGCTGTCACTAGACCCTCCACCTTCACAGCAGCTGCAGGCTCCTCTCCTGTGAGAAGGCAGGGCTGTCACTAGACCCTCCACCTTCACAGCAGCTGCAGGCTCCTCTCCTGTGAGAAGGCAGGGCTGTCACTAGACCCTCCACCTTCACAGCAGCTGCAGGCTCCTCCCCTGTGAGAAGGCAGGGCTGACACTAGGCCCTCCACCTTCACAGCAGCTCCTCTCCCATGCAGACTCTTCCATGCAATCAGGAGGTAGTTCTGGATGTTCTCCAGTCATAAGCACAAGGTCTCTCTCCACCATGAGTCTGGTGCCCAGAGAATGAGATCAACATCTGAAGGACGATCTACGTACATCACAGACTAGGTGTTCCTCCAGAGGTGTTCCTCTTCTGTTCACCAGGGGCATGCCCTGGTCCAACAGCATCTCCTCTCCCTCCCCTCCGTGTGGTGCCCTTGGCTGACATCAATCCTGTCCGCTGCGGTGTGCAGAACTGGAAGAAGGTACCCCTCTCTACACTGTGACGGTGCGTCTCCCTCTAGATCTCACAAAGGACGCCATGTGGAACCTGCTGGCACTGCTCTACATCACCACCTGTCACGCAAGCCACTGCCAGAGCCCTGCTGACAACCACCTACGAAGTGAGACACCTGACGTCTGAGCCTCATTCACAGAAACCCTTTGAAGCAAGACTCTCCAGGTCCTCTCCTAACACACTCCTGGGGTTCTAAGGAGCATTTCCACCTGGGCCTCACATTCCCAGATTCCTCCTAATGCAGATAAACAGCGATTGCCCCTGATGACTCTTCCATTTTCACAAAATTAGATGGTTCTTCTGAATAACACCCTGAGTTCACACTTCCATTTGACATTTGTCTCCAGACTGGAGGGAGAGGGAGAAAATATCTGAATCTTTTCCAAAACTGAAAAAAAAGAAAAGCAATGAAAACCCCACCAAGAAAAGCACCCCAGCTAGAAACGGAATGGTGGCATGCAGATACTGCGAGTGGCCAGGCTAAGTGGCCAGGCTAAGTGGCCAGGCGAGTCTCTGCTAACGTGACTCCGCTGACCCCAGAACAGAGAGGCGCCACCTGCAGGCACACAGCCAAGAGAAACGTGTGCATGCGTCCAGAGCCAACGCGGTCGTGACAGTCTGTGACAGACAACCCAGTGTCCACCCACTGGAGCAGATGAATAAACCACTGCTTATTTGCAGGACGGAACAATACACATCAACAAAAATGAGTGACTCCAAGCATAAAGACAACAGAGCAAATCCCTAGAGAAAGACTAGAGTGCCCGGCATGCGCTGTGGAAGATCTCGAGTGTGCCTGGACTCGAGTGACATGCAAAGTGGTCTGTCCCTGCACTTACAATTTTATCAAGTCTATTATGTTTCCACAGAATGTCTGAAAAAAATCTAAGAATGTGCATGCATATCCCACCAAAGAAATTAGCCAGGCATACGTAGATTTTTTTCATAGAGAATAAAAATAGCTTCTTTTTTAAATTGAGGTATAATAAATACAGTAATTACAACTCACTGAGTCTTTAAATGTGTCTCCCTCAGTTTCCCTACAAATGCACACCTGCACACCTAGACAACACAAATATCATGATGGAAAGCACCTCACCACCTCTTGCAGGGAACCACCCCGTGACCTCCATTTCAGACTGATTTGCTCAGCTCTAAACTCTAGGTGTACAGGAGCACCCCATCTGCATCCTGCAGTGTGGGGCTTGAGTCATTCAGCAGTAGTTCTCAGTACTGTGTTGCTGGACTATACCAAACACTTAAGGAATTAGCATTCTCAAATTCTTACAAAAAAATGAGGGTACACGTTCTAATTCATTCCACAAAGCCAGCGTTCACTGGAAACCAAACCAGACTAACATATAAGGGGGGAATAAAGAACCAATATCCCTTATGAATATGGATGCAAAAAAAAAAAAAAAAACTCAACAAAACACTAGCAAACTGAATTCACCAGTATATTAAAGGGATTATACACCACAACCACATGGGACTCACTTTTAGAATGCAAGAATGGTTCAAACACAAATTAATAAACACATCACATTAATAGAACACAAAAAATATCATTTCAAATGATGTAGAATAAGCACAGGATAAATTCAACACCCTTTCCTGATAAAAACACAACAAAAGAAAAAAGTAAAGAATAACAAAAAAGCATCACCCAACAAACTAGGCATAAAGAAAAGTACCTCAACACGTAAAGGCCACAGAGGACATGACCACACTGATATCATGCTCACTTGTGAAAGACGGGTGTTTTCCTCTAAGATCAGAAAAAGACAAGCGTGCCTGCCTCCACCTCTCTAGCCAAACTGGGAGCAGGCATACACCTTTCATCCCAGCAACTCAGGAGGTTGAGGCAGGAGGACTGCAAGGTTGAGGCCAGCAATGGGAACCTTAGTGAGACCCTGTCTCAAAATAAAATACAAAACAGCCCTGGGTTCAATACCCAGTACCACACAAAATGAGGCGGGGGGGGAGTTCTAGCCAGAACAATGAAGCAAGAAATAAAAGGCATTTCTACTGAAAGGGAAGAAGTAAAATCCCAGACAACCCCAGACTTGATGACTGAATTTATGATTCTTCAACTTTTATGAGGGTGGAAAGTGATACACACTGAATGGAAACAGCACTTTGAATTTTTATTTCTCCTAGTCAGCAATATGCACTCTCATATGCTGGGCAGCAGCAGTGAGCCACAGCTCCCAGAGTGTGAGAGAAACAACTGACATGCGACAGTGTATTAAATATATTTTCAGCCTAGGGTAATTCAATGAGATGTAACAGCATAAACCAAAAGGCAACTGGTACCTCTACTCACAGGTGATAATTTTTTTTATTCATTTATTCATTTATCCATTTATTCATTTATTCATTTATTTATTTAGTGCTGGGAATCAAACCCAGAGCCTTGTGTTTATGAGGCAAGCACTCTACCGACTGAGCTATCTCCCCAGCCCAGGTGACAATTTTACGTATTAGAAAACACTAAGCCGGGCACAGTGGCACACACCTGTACTCCCAGTAGCTCAGAAGGCTGAGGCAGGAGGATCCCAAGTTCAAAGCCAGTGTCAGCAACTTTTTTGTAAAGCCCTAAGCAACTCAGCAAGATCCTGTTTCTAAATAAAGTATTTAAAAAAAGAGCTGGGGAAGGCTGGGGCTGTAGCTCAGTGGCAGAACGCTTGCCTAGCATGTGAGAAACACTGGGTTGATCCTCAGCACCAAGTAAAAATAAACTAAATAAAGACAAGCTGTCCATCTACAACTACTAAGAAAATTAAAAAAGAAAAAAGAGCTGGGGATATGGCTCAATGGTTAATTGCACCTGGGTTCAATACCCAGCACCAAAAAAGAAAAAAAACAAAACGAAACACTGAAGATCATCCACACAGGACCTGTTAGAACCAATGAGTAAATCTGGACAAGCTGCAGAATACAAAACCAACACAGAAAAATCAGTTGCATTTCTATACACTAACAATGAACAATCCAGAAAGGAAATCACAGAAAAAACTGGGGCTGGGGAGATAGCTCAGTTGGTAGAGTGCTTGCCTTGCAAGCCAAAGGCCCTGGGTTCAATCCCTGCACCACAGGGGATTGCACCACTGTAGCTCTGTAACCAAGGAGGTAGGACTTATGCACTGAAAACTACAACGACTTGCTGAAGGAAATTAAAGAACATACAAATAAATGTAAAGACATCCCTTTTGTGAACTGGAAGACAATACTGTTGTCAATACTGCCCACAGTAATCTACAGATTCCAGGTAATCCCTATTGAAATGGCAATGATACTTTTTGCAGAAATAGAAACATCCAACTTAAATTCATATGCAATCTCAAGGGACATCAAACAGTCAAACAATCTTGAAGAAAGCAAAAACAAAACCACAGCAACAAAAGCAAAGCTGAGGTTTCACACTTCCTGATTTCGAAATTTTAAAAGTAACAGTAATCAAAACAGCATGGTGGCAAAAAGACAGGCATGAAGACAAGCAGAATGCAGAAAGCATGGAAATAAGCCCAGCTACGTGTGGTTAAATGAAAATGACTTTCTGCTTTTCTTTCTTTTTCTTTTTCTTTTCTTTTCTTTTTTTTTTTTTTTTTTTTTTTTTTTTTTTTTGGTATCAGGGATTGAATCCAGGGGCAAAGACTCTGCTGCTGAGATACATCACCAGCCCTTTTGAGACAGGACCTAGCTAAATTATTCAGGCTGGCTTGAATCAGATCTTCCCTCCTCAGCCTCTGAGTACCTGGGACCATAGGCCTGCACCACCTTGGCAGGGAGTAAAATGGCTTTGGATAAGGGTCTAAGACCATTCTATAGGAAAGGGAAGTCTTTCAACAAATAGAGGTGGGAAAACTGGATATCCACGTGCAAAGGAATGAAGTCAACCCTTTCCTTACACTGTATACAAGATTCACTCAAAATGGATCATACTTTTATGGAAAGGTATACAATTGTAGAAAAAATATAGGAAAACTTTGATATCCAGGACTTAGACTTGACACCAAAAGAAGTAGCTATAGAAGAAAAAATGGACAACCTGGACCTCAATTGAAAGTAAAACTTTAAGCTGAATGTGGTGGTACACCCCTATAATTCCATCAGCTCAGGAGACTTAGGCACAAGTTCCAAGCCAGCCTCAGCAACTAAGCGAGGCTCTAAGCAACTTGGGAGCCCTATGTAAACGTATGATTACACAAATGGTATGCCTTGACTCTATGTACAAATAGAGAAACAACATGTATCCCATTTGTATACAATAATAAAAAAAAAATTGTATACTTGCTTTAAAAAATAAATAAATAAATAAATAAATAAAAATATTTTTAAAAGGGGCTAGGGATGTGGCTCAGAGGTTAAGCACCCTGAGTTCAATACCTGGTACCAAAAAAATAAACAAATAAAAGTAAAACTTTGGCCAGACACAGTGGCACATGCCTGTAAACCCAGCAATTTAGGAGGCTGAAGAAGGAGGATCACAATTTCTAAGTCAGCACTGGAAATTTAGTGAGATTCTGTATCAAAATAAAAAAAGGTTTGGGAGTATAGCTCAGTGATATAGTTCTTGCCTGGCACAAATTCCCATTATTGCAGGAGAAAGAAAACAAAAATTTAGGAGTACGGACCCAGAGAATGTAAAACAAATTACAGACTGGGAGAAAATATTTGCAAATCACATACCTGACAAAGGACTTATCTGGCATGTAAAGAACCTCAAAATTCAAAATAAACCTCTGAGTCTGCAGGTTCTGTATATGATCATGACTGACAGCTACAGCGTTCTTTTCACCATTTCCTGAAGAACAGAATATGACAACTGCTTACCTGGCATTCACACTGTCTCAGGTGCTGTAAGGAAGCTAGAGGAGATTAAAGTGAATGAGAGTGTGGTACAGGTGATGAATAAGCACCGCGCCTTTTCACAGAATGAAAACTTCACCTTTGATGGGCACTGAAGGTTGTGGGGTTTGTAGGAGGTTCTGGAACAAATCCCTCATGGATGACTACAGCTAAAACACAAGAAGCCAATCAGAAAATGAGCAAGAGACATGCCAATCACTTCACCACAGAGGCCATGACATGGCAAACAGGCACATAAAGAGATGTTCATGGACTGGGGATATAGCTCAGTTGGTAAAAAGCACAAGGCCCTGGGTTCAATCCCCAGCACCACCAAAAAGAAATAAAGAAAGAAAAAGAGGGCTGGGGAGATAGCTCAGCTGGTAGAGTACTTCCCTTGCAAGCACAAAGCCATGAGTTCAATCCCCAGCATCACAAAAAAAAAAAAAAAAAAAAAAAAAAAAAAAAAAGAAAAAGAGATGTTTATGATCGTTACACATTGGGAAACACTAATTAAAAGTATAATATCAAATGGCTTAATTAAGGGTTAGGGATATAACTCAGTAGAGTGCTTGCCTTGAAAGCACAAGGTCCTGAGCTCAATCCCCAAATACAAATGGCTAAATTAAAATACAGTATAACACCGAATGCTAGTGAGGATTCCAGGAGATAGAAATAATTCAACAATTTCTTTTCTTTTTCCTTTTTCTCCTTGGAACTGAAGATTGAACTCAGGGGCATTCTACCACTGAGTTACACACCTAGTACGTACATACGTACGTACTTATTTATTTATTTTAAACAGGGTCTCACTAAGCTGCTAATGGTCTAAGTTGCTGAGGCTGATCTCAAACTTGCAATCCTTCTGCCTCAGACTCCTGAATCACTGGAATTACAGATGTGCACCATCACACCCAACTCTGGCAGTTTCTTATAAAACGAAAAAACCAACATAGCCAGGCATAGTAGTTCACACCTGTAATCCCAGTGACTCAGAAGGCTGAGGCAGGAGGACTCTGAGTTCAAGGCCAGCCTTGGCAACTTAGTAAGGCCCTGTCTCAAAAAAAACAAAATAAAAAAGGCTGGGGATGTAGCTCAGTGGTAGAGTACCCCTGGGTTCAATCCCTAGTACTATGAAATAAAAGTGAACTTACTGTATGACGCAGCAAACACACTCTTAGGCAAAGACCCTAGGGAACTGAATACTTGCCAAGATTGACACAAAAGCCTGTGTACCAATGTTACAGGTGCTTTATTCACAGTAGTAAAAAACTGGAAAACATGGGGCTGGGATTAAGGCTCAGCAGTAGAGCACTTGCCTAGCACGTGTGAGGCACCGGGTTCTATCCTCAGCACCACATTAAAAATATTTTAAAAAATAAATAAAATAAAATAAAGGAGCTATTGATATACACAACTTGGATGGGACTGAAGGAAATCATGGTCAGTTAAAGAGCCCAAAGTTCAAACACATTTCATGACTCCATTTATGTAACATTTGTTAGATAACACGATTACAGACCTGGAGACCAGATCAGTGGTTGCCAGAGGCTAGGGGTGGGGTAGGGATGGCATAGGAAGAGAACAAGGCATCTTGCAGTGAGGTACAGTCAGGATCTTAATTGTTAGTTCATTACTAAAACCTGAATAAGCTAAGTTGTACAGAAATGTCAGTTTTCTGGTTTTGACACTGTCCTACAATGATGCAAATGTTCACAATGTGAAGGCTACGTGAAAGTACAGAGTATCTTCCTGTACATTTTTTTGTACCTTCTTGGGAATCTATAAGTATTTCAAATAAGGAGTTAAAAACAACACAATGCAAAACCCTTGAAGAGACTTGGTTCAAATATAGTATATTATTATTAGGGACAACTGAGAAATCTAAAAAGAGATGAATCGCCAGGTGCAGGGGTGCACACCTGTAATCCCAGTGGCTCAGGAGGTGAGGCAGGAGGATCCTGAGTTCAAGGCTAGCCTCAGCAAAAGCAAGGCGCTAAGCAACTCGCTGAGACCCTATCTCTAAAATACAAAATAGGGCTGGAGATGTGGCTCAGTGGTCCAGTGCCCCTGAGTTCAATCCCCAGTACGTGCCCGCCCCCCAAAAAAAAGAAAAGAAAAAAATTAATGCTCATTTTCTTAGATGTGATAACATTATTATGGCTGTGAAGAATGTCCTTATCCTTAGAATATATGTCCTGAAATATTTAAGGAAGTATTGCACTCGTATTTATTTTCACATGGTCATACAAAACACATAACGAAATATTCACTTAATATATATAAACACACATGCAAATATATTTATATACAAATATAAAAATACATGCATACACAAATACACATGTATGTACACTTATATACGTGTAATGCATACTCATGCATGTATACACATCAAAACACACAAAACACACATAAACATATATATGCATATACACACAAATATGTAAACATAGACAAATATGCTGCACTTAACACATATATTATCAACACATACATAACTGTTACCTATTACATGTATTCATTGCTAAACCTAAATGGTGGGCGATGGTGTTCAGGGCCCTTTCTCACACGTTTCTGTACAATATTTCAGAAATTTGTCAAAATAGAAAGTAGGCAAGGAACATGGAAATGCTCCCTGAAGTCATTACATCAAAGATCAGCATTCATAACAACCTAGTGGTTGTTCAACAACAGCTTCCTCAAAGGTATCCAGTAGATGGCTGCAAATGTCCCAGGGGGAGAATATGATGCTGGCCAGAAGCTGCAAGGAAACCAAGGAGTTAGCACCTCAGAAACACTAGGCCCTCAAGCTCTTTGTACACTAGGTTTCAATTTCAATGTTGCAGACAACAGAAAGGCCAGGAAGGTGTTCCTCTATGAACTAGGACCAGGGTAGGGCAGAGCTGATCCAACCACTCACACGTTCCCCTGATCACCTCTGCAATCTCTTGGCCTTGGGTTCAATTTCCAATTACAAACCAAAACCCTCACACTTATTAAGTACTCTTTCATCAGTTACACATATATGCAGGCCACCATGTAAATGTGTTTCTTTTAGTGCCTAGACTAACCAAGTTTGAAAGCCAAGTCTAGAAACCTCCTTTCCTGTTTTACAAGGACAATGTTCTAGATGTCACCTAAATCACTGCTGGAAGTGCTGAAAAACTGAAAATGTCTAACAAGTTCATCAATAGGGAAGGCAACAAATAAAACACAGTACTTTGCAAGGCAGAACACTACACAGTGGTGAAAACTGCACTGCTGAAAGCTCCATATAGTACTGCAGAGTTGTGAGAGAAGCAAATGGCAAAGATTCCAACTCCAAACACCCGTGCAAGCCATACCCCACAGTGCTTGAGGTGGTGGATGTTATAAAGGGAAAGATTCTCACAAGGTCCTGTATACACTAGGTACGTGTTTGCTAGCAGCACTGCACACCTCCTGTGATCTCATTTTCTAGAACAAAGGTTGGATCCCTGTGGTCACAGAGGTGGCTCTTTATCATTCACTCAGACAAAGCTGACTTACTGTGTGCCAGGCACTGTTCTCAGCACTGATGTTACTGTAGTGGATCTGACAGGTGCACTCTAGTGGAGGAGCCACACAAAGAACAAATGCAGAATCTGTTACTATCACTTTGCAAACGCAGCATGCACCCAGACCCGGATCAATTTTTTTTGAGTTAAAGCTGATATCCCTACCTCCCAATCTCTACCAACAGCCCACAACCCAGAAACCAAGTCAGGAATGCACTGCCCAAGGGGGCAGACAGGACTAAGTCAAGCTCTGTATGAACTGTCATACGGTGGCAAACAGTTCCTAGGCCAGCAGCTCCAGTCC
The DNA here is from genome assembly GCF_902686445.1 of Sciurus carolinensis. Classification (NCBI taxonomy): domain Eukaryota; kingdom Metazoa; phylum Chordata; class Mammalia; order Rodentia; family Sciuridae; genus Sciurus; species Sciurus carolinensis. Next base: position 66,747,569 of record NC_062228.1, on the reverse strand, counting down.
TGTGGCTTATGAGGATTCTGGCTGTTACTGAATGGAAGAAGCCTTGAGGAGTTAAGTAGAGGAGGGACGTGATTTAACAGGCTCCCATTGGCTCCTAGAGAACTGACCAAGTGAGAGGCAGAGGCAGAGGCAGAGGAGCAGCGAGGAGGTTCCCATAGTAGGAAGAAGGAATGTGCTAAAGTGGCTGAATTCTGCAAATTTCTTAGAAGGAGAAGCATAGGATTTTGAAGAGATGAAATGGGGTTAGAGCAGAGAGATACATCAAGGTGGATAATAAGGATTGCAAGCAGGAGGAGTCACCATTTACAGACTACAAAGACCAGACGTCCTCAAGAACCTGAGTGAGAACCCCAGAGCCTGAGATGCTGACCCCAGGAGTCAGCTTCTGATCATCAGAGGCAACCCAACCCACAATCGCAAGGGTGGGCAGGGAGACGAACTGGCTCCCAGGCAGGGAACGGTGAAAAGCCTGACTGGGAGCTTCGCAAGAGGAAAGAGGCATTGGCACACACCGCCAAACGTGCAGAGTGGAGGCAGGAACAGGGCTGCTGAGGAGGACAAAAAGACGGGAAAGCTCCTTGGGAGTACACACAGGAAACAGAACGGGTTGTTTAAGCCCAAGGCCTAGCAGCAGGGAGAAAAGCTGAGAGGAGGCGTGCGCCCTGGGGGAGAGACCGCAGATCTGCGCCCGCGCAGTCCAACACACGGGAGGCAGGAGGAGGGTCTACTCCATCGAGCCGACCGGAGCCAGGGCCCGCCGCCGGGGCCGGAGGCGCCATCTCGGCACCGCCCGGGAACCCCTGCGGGCACCCCCAGCCCCGACCCGCTGGAAAAGGCCCGCCGCGCGCTCTGGGACCGGCGCGCGGCCGCGCCGCCACCGGCCAGGCTTCGCCGCTCCCGACCCCGGGGCGCCTAAAATACCCAGTATGGGGCTCCACTCCGCGGCCCCGGGGGCCGGGGAACCAGCCCTGAAAGGCCGAGAGGCCAAGGGGCCGCGAGAGGGCGGACTCACCTCCAGCCCCACCAAGCCCACGTCGGCGCTTCGGTTTATACGCAGGCGCAGGCGCAGGCGCACGCGCGGGAACCCCGGGGGTTCCCGGAAACGACGCACGCCGGGGCGGTGTGAGCAGGGGCGACGGCGGGGGCGGGGCGGGGCGGGGCAGGGGGGGCGGGGGCGGGGCAGGGGCGAGGGCGGGGGCAGGGGCGAGGGCGGGGGCGGGGCGCGGATTGCCCAACGCGCATCCCCTAGGCCGCGGCGGGCATCCCGGCTTCCGTCCGCACGCTTGTTGCGTTTCCACCCACCGAAGGGCGCCGGAAAGTACGCCGGCTGCGCTCTGATCGGGGGGCGGCGCCCCTTGCGCCCCGAGCCACCTGCTGAGGACTGACGCCTACTCCCCCGTGCGCCGCGTCCCTGCCCACATTGCTGTTTTGTTTTAGCTTTGTATTTCTCCACCTTCTGCATCTGACTCCAGCCAAAGTTATCTGCTTTTTGCGACATTACCATTAGTCGCGGCCCATCCCCGTTTCTAGGACTGGCCCCTCTCTGCCCTGTGCCTCTTTCAGGCCCTCACACTCCCAGTTGGCCGGGCTGCAATCTACAGCGTTCCGTTAAAATTATGACGTTTGTTAAATACAATAAAGCAGACTTTATTCAAGAGGGCCTACTATAGGAAGGTTTTGTGGAAAGATTCATAGAGTGGACTCAACCCCAACTCCAACGAAGTCAAGTAAGGATTTAAGGAAGTAAGATGGGGGTCAGTAGACTAAAAATTACTAAAAGGATACATGACAGATAACAGCAACCCTTGCTACAACTCCAAAGGACTCCGGCTGAAGGCAGGCCAGGGTGCAGGACATCAAAGACGAAGGATGAAAAATTCAAATACCAAAGATGTTCAGATACAGGATGGGGTATTTTTGCTAAATTGACTCAGGACTCTTGCTCAAAGTAGATCCTACAAATCAGAGAGGGAAGGCCAAGGTTAGACCTTACAGAGCAGAGAGCTCAGAACTGCACAGAACACAAGGGAAGTCGTCGTGAGTGTACTGTTCTGAATGTGAGTCATGCTGTAATACATATGCACACATCTTGGGACAACCTTCTAGAGAACACAGGTCAGCCAGGGCCCCTCGCCCCTACACAGTCGCCCAACCGCAGGCAGGGTCCCTGGGAAACAGCACCACTACTTCATGATTCCAGAGGGCTTAGTGAAGGTCCCCACAGGCGTCCACCCCCATGTAGATCATCACCTTCAAATGTGCGGGGCCCATTTCTCCAGATGCTTTCCTAGGGCCTTCTCTTCCCTTCTGCCTACTCTCCTGCCTCCACCACCCATGTCTTCTCCCCTCTGTCTCTCAGGACTGAGGTTTCTAACTCTCTTCTAGCTGCCAGGGCTGGCGACCCACCCTCCTCTGTGACATAGCTAAAAGGGGCCAAGTCCAGGTCAGTCACTCATTTTCATCTTTCAAAAAGAAAGGCCACAGCTAAGATGCCAGAGTGAGAGAAGATACCCCTGGGAGAGACGGGCTACTGAAGCCCTTTTCTACCTGGTTCGAAAGCTTTGAGACCCTGGAATCACAGACCATGGAGACACCAGGTCACAGAGCTACAGGATGGGACACTGCAACACCAGGGACCTTGCTCACCTCAGTCCTGGGGTTGTCATTAACTCTTTGCTATCTGCTCAGCTATGCCTTTCCTTCTGGAATTCTTGTCTAGAGAGGCACTGTGGCAAGACTGCAAATAAAGAAAATGCATGAAGGTATCCTTTTGAACTCCTGAAACAAGGTAAAAGTCAGCCCAAAGTTTTGCCCACCCTCTGGATCAAAAGAAGGGCCATATGGTGAGGAAACCTGGGGATGGGATGGCTGAAAATGAGATGGGGGTATCACAGGTGAGATGAGTTTTACAGGAGCCAGGGAGCGCCTAAATACTGCTGCCTTCCTCCATTTTTCCTTCCCTTCCTCATCTCCTAACTGGCTTTCCTGTCTAAGAAGCAGGCATTCAGGGCACCTAAGGGGTGCACTTGAACAGGAATGGACTTGATGGGGTGAGCATAATGGGACACTTCTTCCTTCCTTTGGTCATCAGTGTTCATTAGAAAGCATGCTAAAGGGTCAGGATTTCTTGTGCACTCACTGACAATCATATAGCAAGATCACCTTTATAGAAATAAAAGGACACCTATACCTATCAAATTGCCAATCTTCATGAAGTTTGCTGGCACACTGCAGGACTACAGGACAGGCAGCAGTGAAGGCAGGTGGGGACTAGGCCACCCTCATACCCCTCTTTGGGGTTCATCTGATAGTACTTCCCGATAGGAAAGGGCACCCATGGAGAAGTCTGAAATACCTGACCAGGTTTCTAATTCATACAACTCATAGCTTAGCTCAGAGCAGTCTTTGCACTGACTCCCTCTTCACAGGGGCCAGAGAAGACAGGGGAAGGCAAAATTCCAAGGGATCCACTCAGGACACTGGGACTGTATCAAGCAGTCAGCCACCACAAGGCCTCAGAAAGGATGTACAAGGGTTGCCCCATAACTCTCTTTGCCCTCCTGTTCTCTGAGACCCAGGCTTTCCTCCACAATGACAACCCCACTCTATCCATGTTCCAAGGAAGGAAATGAATCCCCTGCCTAAGATGAGGGATGCTGATTCCAGAGATTCTTCTACCTGGATGCACCCCTAATGCTACGGCTTCCTGTGGCCCTAGCCTAGCCCCCGACTGGCAAAGAAGGCCCAAGAAACTCCTAATGCACATCCTCTTGGCTTTCCTTTTTAATTCATTATCAAATTATTAATGACTTGTAATAGAGGAAAAAGCCCAGGCACAATTCCAGTCTTCTAATGACCATCTGTTTATTTCTCCAACATCTACTTCTAATCTACATCCGTATGCACACACATCTTTACATGGACTGTAATGATGGTAAATCTCCTATTTTATGCCTTCTTTTTGTCACATCACAAGCATTTTCAACATGGCAACAAAACCTTTATAATTATTCAGAGTGGCTGTATGAAACGAATGGGAAGCGGCCTCCAAGAGCAGCAGTGCTGGGAGTGGGAAGTGATAATGCAAACCCGACAGCTCAGGATCTTGCTTCAACCAGTGAGTGGGTCATGTTTCCTGGAAGCAGCTGTCCATCCAGAGGAACCTGCTGTTGTCTTAAGAGGGATGACTTCACTGTCCACAGCACTCCTTGGTCTGGTTCCCCTTCTGGGGAGTCCACAGATTCCGAAAGGACTACAGCTCACACACACAGCAAATCTAACTGCAATTCTGTGCCACTGCAGGAGGAGCTCCCTGCGGGACGGCTCAACAGCATGCTTTGCTGGAATAAAAGCTCAGCATGAGCGCCTGCCAAAGTTTCTCTGCCTGGTCACACTCACAAGTTGAGTGTGAATATTCACTGTCACAGGATTCTTCCTACAAATTACTTACTGGACTCACACAAGCTCTTCCCAGGGTGAGCACCCTGATGTGAAGCGGGTGGATCTCTTCGGGAACTATCCTGCTCACATTCCCCCATTTTATTCCAGTGTCCCACTATCCTGTCCTGTACAGTCTCAGTCATTCCTGACGCCTCTTCCCCACTTATCATCATCCAGCGCTCTCTCCAGGAGTTCCCCGCTGACAGATGTAACAGGGCCATGGAATGTCTTGTCCATCGAGTCTCTGCTATCTCCAAGGATTCTTCTCTGCTAAGCAGGGAATGGTGCCATCAGACTAAGCGGGGAGAAGCACGGCCTCATGTCCACTATGTTTCTACAGGCTGGTCTTTGGGGTGTGCTCTCTGATGTCGGACAAGGGATGCCTTCCTTCTAAACAGTTTCCCACACTGAGGACACTGGCTGGGGCCTTCCCTGTCATGGAGTCTCTGATGTACTGCCAAATGAGAGTTCTGCTTGAAAGACTTTCCACATTCCACACACTGGTATGGAGTCTCCTTTGTGTGAACTCTCTGGTGCTTGGTCAGGCAGGAGCTGTCCCTGAAAGCCTTGCCACACTGATTACACTCATAGGGTTTCTCACCAGTATGAGTCCTCTGGTGCCGGATGAGGCCAGCAATGTTCCTGAAAAGCTTCTGACACTGGTTGCAGCCATATGGCTTCTCACCAGTATGAATCCTCTGGTGCCTGATGAGGTACGCACTTTCAATGAACGTTTTACCACACTCTTTACATTCATAGGGTTTCTCCCCAGAATGGATTTTTTGATGCACAATGAGGTGGGAGTTACGGTTGAAGGATTTCCCACACTCCACACACTCAAAGGGCTTCTCTCCGGTATGAGTCCTCTCGTGCTGAGTGAGATATGAGCCATCTCGGAAAGCCTTTCCACATTTGCTACACTCGTAGGGCTTCTCACCAGTGTGGATTCTGAGATGCACAGTGAGGTGAGAGATGTCAGTAAAGGGTTTCCCACACTCATTACATCTATATGGCTTTTCCCCTGTATGAGTTCTTTGATGCAAAATCAGGGATGAGTTTCGGTTGAAGGTCTTTCCACATTCTAAACATTCATAAGGTCTCTCACCTGTGTGGATCCTCTGGTGCTGTGTCAGAGCTGACCCATCACTAAAAGCTTTCCCACATTTAGAGCACTTATAGGGCTTCTCTCCTGTATGGATCCTCTGATGCACAATCAAGTTGTAGTTCTTGGAGAAAGATTTTCCACACTCATTACAGGTGTATGGTTTCTCTCCAGTGTGAGTTCGGTGATGCAAAACAAGGGACGAGTTCCGTCTGAAGCATTTGTCACATTCAGTGCACTTATACGGTTTCTCCATGGGGTGACCTTTGCTTCCATGAGGAGAGGAACTCAGAGTAAAGACATCCCCAACATCCTTCCCTTGGTGAGGCTTCCTGCCTCTCTTCATTAGTTTTTGGTCACCAAGAAGGATAAAATGGTTGAAAGACTTAACACTGCCTGAGTATTTATGGGGCTTCTCTCTCATGTGACCTCTTCCACACTGAGTGACTTCCAGGGAGTGGCTAAATGTTCTTCCACAGTCCAAAATCTCAACATCTGAGTCGCGTATATGGAAACCATTTGTTGCTGCAACTCTCAGAGGTGGTGAAAGGCCTGAACTTGCACTCAAATGCTCCCCAAAACCAAGACACTCACAGACGGCTTCCTGAGTCACTGGTTTCTCCTGAGTTAAAGCAGACTGTCTCAAATGTCTCTCGTGGCTCTCACAGTCCCAACTGCCACTTGGAACAGAGAAGTAGGGGCCCTCCCTTCTGGGACTTTCCATGTCTGTGTCACAGGATGGTAGGTCCTCAGGAACATTCTGGGGTGTCACTTCCAGTCTCATGTCACAAGCTGAAAAGAAAAAGACAGAGTAAGGCACACAAACCTGTATTTGAAAGAGGAATGGAAAACAGCGATGGGCAAGATGTATATGTATTCTTACTTGTTTTCTTTATAAAATTCACATCTGTGCAAGGGAGAGGTAAAATGAGAACCAAATTTGACATCAACATTTAAAATTCCCACAAAATAAAAGACAAGACAAGCTGGGCGTGGGGGCCTACACCTGTACTCCCAGCAACTGGGGAGGCTAAGGCAGGAGGATCATCAGTTTAAAGCAGCCTCTGCAACATAGCGAGGCCCTAAGTAATTCAGCAAGATCCTGTCTCTAAATAAAATATAAAAAAGGGCTGGGGATATGGTCCAGTGGTTAAATGCCCTGGGATCAGTCCCCAGTATCAAAAAAAAAAAAAAAAAAAAAAAAAGACACAAAACATAAGTGGCAGATAGAGAAAAAATTTCATAAAGTATAAAAGTGGAGAAAGATTAATGCCCAAAATCTATAAAAAATTCAAACAGAATAGTACAAAAAGGAAAAAAAAAAAAAACAGGCCAAGGATACAAAGAAGCACTTCCTAGAGAGAAAAGGAAAATACTTGCTCATTCTGTCATGTCACGGAATTACAAACTAACCTTAAGACCACAAAATATATACATTTCATATAGACAAAAGTAAAAAGTGTGATAATACAAAACTCATGCAGGTCACGTGAGAAGTAAGTTAAAAGGCATATAAAGTGGTCAGTCAGCTTGGCAGGATAATCTGGTAGCAGTCATTAAAACAAGATGTAAAAAGCAGAAGCATGGTACGTGCCTGTGATCCCAGCACTGAAAATGCTGAGGCAGGAGGAGCACAAGCTGCAGGCCAGCATGGGCAGCGGGAGAGACGTCTGGAGAACAAACAGCACAATGGGCACGCCCATCCAGCAAAGCCACGTAGGCATCTCAGACTCAAAAAGCAAGAGTTGCAGGTAGGAGAAACGCGAGCCAGCCAGGCCTGGGCGATGGTCGGAAGACCAGAGGGAGAAGACAGACCAGCAGTGAAGAGCAGGAAGGACTGCCACAGATCACCCACAGCAATTAGGAACTCACAGTTAATGAGATAAGGGCAGAGTTTAACTCCAAGGACACACGCCAAAAGAATGGAGAGTGCTGTTCTTCAGGAAAAACCCAGAAGGAAGTGAGCGAGATGGGCCTGCAGTGCCAACAACTGGGAGGTTAGCCAGAGGGACTGCACAGTGGGCAGCAGTGCCAGTAGCCTCTGAGATGGGAAAGGGGAGAAGGACTACGTCCCTGTGTTTCCCCTGAATCCTGTTAGAGCTTGTCGGAATAAAAGAGTAAGTGTGATGCAAAACTTCCAAGCCCAGAGGTAGCTGGGTGTGTGTGTCTGGCAGTGCTGGGTCAAACCCAGGGCCTCATACATGCCAGAAAAAAGTGCTACCACTAGTAGGAAAGACAGTAGACTGAATCAGACATTATTACCCTGTGTACATATAATATACAACCAGTGGGATTCTACATCACATATGACCAGAAGAATGAGAAATCATACTACTTTATATATGATGTATCAAAGTGCATCCTACCATCATGTCTAACTAATTAAAATGTTTTTTTTAACAAAGGCACTACCACTAAGCTCCATCCCCTGAGTAGGTGTGGATTTCACCTGCAGATGGCTCTATCCCCAGAAGATACTTGGCCATGTTGGGAGATGCTTCTGTCACGACTAGGGATTCTAGCATTTAGGGGCAGAGGCCAGGGAGCTGCTGAACATCCTAGGACATACAGGATGGCCCCCAAAACAGGAAATGGTCCAACCCCAAATGTCAATAGTGCTGAGGTACAAAGACATTGTAGAGGGAAGGAAGAATAATAAAGCCAGATCAATTCAGGAGAAGCTGGCATGGAGGACCAACAGTACAATTAAAACAGGCTAACTAAAAAGTAGGAAGCAGGATGTCACCAATAACAGTAAACGTAAACAGCCTTGATGGGACAGAACAATTCTGTTGAAGTTGTTTATAACAGACACACCAAAGCAAAAAGACACAGAAGGCCAGCAACAGGGTGGAACAGACAAATGCCAACCAAGGAAGGGTTTTTTATGTCCCTTTACTAACCAAATAAAAACACCCAGCAAGCATCACAGGGCAACAAATACCTAGAAAATGCAGCAAAACACAGAGCAAAGTCTTACCCACAACTGCAGGGAGATACCTAAATCCAACCACAGTGAGCACATGCTTTCAGAAATGAAAATTCAAAAAAAGTGCATAGGGATGAGCAGGAGAGAATGTAAACAGCTAGCCCCATCACGTTAGGATGAAGGACCATGGACTAATGAGAGCCAGATGCCTTCTAGGTACAGGTGGAACATTTGCTGACCATGGACATAAATCAAGGAACCCACTGAACTAAGGCCACACCACACCCTGACAGACCTGTGTCCTGACTACCACAGGGACCAGCTAAAAAACAATGCAAAAAAAAAAAAAAAATAGGTAAAATGAACCCCTATCCATTTGGAATAATGAAAACCTGATTATCATAGGATCCAGCAATTCTAGTTATCTGTTCAAGAGAAAAATAAGGGGCTGGGGAGATAGCTCAGTTGGTAGAGTGCTTGCCTTGTAAGCACAAGGCCCTGGGTTCGAACCCCAGCACCCAAAAAAAAAAAAAAAAAAAAAAAGAGAAAAATAAACCAGAAACAATCCAAATACATGTTCATCAGCTCCTGAATCGATAAACAGAGCATGATCTACCCACAATGAAGTTTATTCGACCATACAAAGGAATGAAGCACCAATAGGCACTCACATGGACAAGCATCAGAACCACTACACTCCATGAAGGAAGCCAAGCATGCGGACATACCACAGGATCTTATTTCTGTGAAACTGAGCATCTACAGAGCCAGAACGTAGATCAGTGTCGCCAGCAGCTGAGGTAGAAGAGGACGTTGACCACTAATGGATACAGGTTTCTTCTTGGGCTGATGAAAAGATTCTGGAAATGGATACTGGGAATGATCTCTCAACTTGACACACATACTAAAAACCACTGAATGCTAAGCTTTGAATGGGAGAATCATATAGTGTATCAATTATATTTCAATGAAACTGTAGTAATTTTTTCTGGTACTGAGAATTGAGCCCAGGGCCACTTTACCATTAAGACACATCACCAGCACTATGTTTTGTTTTGTGACGGGGCCTTGTTAAATCACTGAGGTTGCCCTTGAACTTTCAATTCTCCTGCCTCAGACTCCTGAATCACTGGATTACAGGCTCCCTATTACCGTAATAACCCAACTTAAGCCTTCAAGACACCTTGTGACTCGAGAAGCAGCCACTACAGACTGCACAGTGGCAGTACTCCTTGCAAGTGTCCAATACCTTCAGAGGTGTTAAGCTGCCACAGCATCAAAGTAAGGGAAATGCAGCATCTGATGAGCCTGCCTGAAGAGGTCAATTCTGCTACCATACTCAGAATACCGCCATTATGCTCGACCATCCATCCTGTGGACCACCAGGGGACCTCAGAGCAGTACAGTACCATGTGCTCAAAGACATCAGGGAAGGAGTTTTCACAGAGGAGAAGAAAGCTTGGCCATTCTGTGGACCAACAACCTGGTACGTCAGAGCACCACAGCACTGTGTTCTAAGACATCAGGGGAAGTTCCTTCACAAACAACAAACCAGACACTGCCCTCAACTCAGACTCGTTTCTCACACTGAATTCTCTCTCCTTGATGAAAAGTAACCGTGTCAGCTGTACCTTCTACTTGGGCTTGAATGTCACCCTTTCCAAAAGCTGTACTGATCCTATCTTCAGTGTGACAGGTCAGAAGGCAGGGCTGTGGGGGAGGCGAGTGGGTCAGTGTGACGGGTCAGAAGGCAGGGCGTTGGGGAGGTGAGTGGGTCATGAAGGTGGAGGTCTCAGGAATGAGATTGACACCAGCACGGGGCACATGCCTGCAATTCCAGCAGCTCAGTAGGCTGAAGCAGGAGGATTCCAAGTTCAAGGCCAACCTCAACAATTTATCAATGCCCTAAGCAACCCAGCAAGACCTTGTCTCAAAACATAAAAAAGGGCTGGGGATATAACTCAGTGGTTAGTTAAGTGCCCCTGTTACCAAAAACAAAAAATGGGATTGACATCGTTATGAAAGAAGACCCAAAGTCACAAAGTAGCGGCCACCACTGGCTCAGGAGTAAAAGTCCTTTGCAATTTCCAACTGTTGGAAGAACTTAAAGAAGACCAGAAAGGAGTAAGAGATGGCACAGTTAGCTGGGGTCTAGAAGATGAAGACATGAGACAGATGCACAGGGATGCCAGACACAGTGGCGTGTGCCTGTAATTTCAGCGGCTAGGGAGGCTGAGGCGGGAGGATGGGAGTTCAAAGTTAGCATCAGCAAATTAGCAAGGCCCTAAGCAACTCAGCAAGGCCCTGTCCCTAAATAAAATATATTTTAAAAGGGCTGGGGATGTAGCCAAGTGGTTGAGCACCTTGGGCTCATTCAATTCCCTGTACCAAAAAACAAAGGTGGACAGGGCTGGTGACTGGGCCTCCAAAAACTGTTTATAAAAACCGAAGCCTTAAAACAGATACCCAGGACCAGCCCCCTTTGTAAGGTCCATGATGGAAATAAACATGCAGGGAGACAATGGTTCTAATGGAGTGAGGAACCCAAGAACCGGCTAGCAAAATGGCAGAATTTACACAGCATCAAAGTTGTTCTGCAAGAGATGCAGGCCTCAATGATGCCTAAAGAAAATACCAGACTCCTGAGCTGCCAGAAGGATAGTGTTACCGTCATTTGTCAAGAATAAAAAGTGTGGGCTGGGGATACAGCTCAGTTGGCAGAGTGCTTTCCTCAAAAGCACAAGGCCCTGGGTTCAATCCCCAGTACTGCAAAAACTAAATAAATAAATAAAAGTGGGGCTGGAGTTGTGGCTCAGTGGTAGAGTGCTTGCCTGGAATGTGTGAGGCCCTGGATTCGATACTCAGCACCATATATGAATAAATAAAAGATCCACTGATAACTTTAAAAAATTTAACAAAAAAAGGGGGGGCAAGCAGAAGAAAAACTGCAGGCCTTCTCCCCATTTGCTTTAAGCAATCTTCATTTTCCACAGTAGTAAATTTTCTCGATACATCTTATAGATCTCAAGGTACTAGAAAGAAAGCTCCCAAAGGCAATTTATCTAAAAATACTGTAAATACTACTAATTTTTGTCCATTTGAAATACATAAATTGTTATAGAAAAAAGCAGCAGCCCTAGAGAGCTCATGGGGACAAGTGAGAAGTCACTAACTGTGACCCAGAAAGCAAGTCCTCATTCAACAAGGATTCCTGTGCCTTGATCGTGGACCTCCTAGCCCCCAGATCTGTAAGAAACAACCCTTTCTTGTTCCTAAGACACACAGTTTATGGCATTTTCCTGCAGCAGTCTAAACCAACTAAGCCATCCTCAGATGACAAGGACCTGAGTCCCACAGTGAGTTAACAAATTATCACCAGTATACAGGAAGACATTTGGACAGATTAAGGAAAATGGTATTACATTAAGGCATTTCATGCAAGAATCCTACTGAATTTCATGAATTAAAATTTTTCTGAAAACATCTTAATTGCTGCCATCCCACGCTTATGCCCTACTACTTTTGACAATACAATGGCAAAAATTAATGTAAAAAACTCATCTCAATGTTGTTCACTTCCCACTCCTCCTCTGACCTGCACACACTTCTCTGAAGTCTCCAGTATTGTTGATTCTTCCCCTAACCCGCCTGTCCTCCTTCCCACTACTTCCAAAGGAGGTTATCTCCAAATCTTTCTACATACAGGATGCTGGGCTGAGGTTTGGCTCAGTGGTAGAATACTTGCCTAGCATGAGCAAAGCCCTAGGTTCCATCCCCAACACGCAAGAAAAAAGGCACAGAGATCAGTTTCAGTGAGACTTCAGAGCTGTAGAACTGCTGTGACAAGCTGCCCTGTGCCGTTCCAGGGTAGCTACAGGAGGGGGAATGACCCTCCCCTGTGGTTAAGGCATCTTGTTATGCAGTGGGCCCTGAGTGCTGAGAGCTACTTCCACTGAGGTACCACATGCATCGACCTCCCCAGCAGCACCTGCTCCTTCATCCCATCCAATTTTGCAGAAGACAAACACATATTCTTTAACACCTGACTCTTCCTAGTCTTCTAGATACCACATCCAAATATTCAAAGAAACATGTTTTTAAAACAAATATTTTTTCCTTTTATTGATTTCTTGCATGAACTTAGAGATTTAGAATTTTTAAAGGTACATGGCTATTTAACACTACCTGTACAATGCCTTTCAAGATGGTGAAAGGCCAGGCTGGGGAGATAGCTCAAGGGCTGGGGATACAGCTCAGTTGGTAGAGCGCTTGCCCTACAAGCACAAGACCCTGGGTTCAATCCCCAGCACCGCCAAAAAAAAAAAAAAAAAAGATGGTGAAAGGCAGGGCTGGGTTGTGGCTCAGTGGTGGAGCACTTGCTTAGCACGTGAGGCTCTGGGTATGATTCCCAGCACCACGTGAAAATAAATAAATTTTTTTAAAAATTTTAAAGATGATGAAAGGCGCACTGCAAAGTACTCATCAAAAAAGAGTGCAGGGCTGGGGAGATAGCTCAGCTGGTAGAGGGCTTGCCTCGCAAGCACAAGGCCCTGAGTTCGATCCCCAGTACCGCAAAAAAAAAAAAAAAAAGAGTGCACATCTCACAAAAAGTAACCCAAATGGATCACATGTCTTAATTAAGAGCTAAACTATACAAATCTTAGAAAAGAACACAGGCATACAGTCCTAAGTCTTTGGAAAAGTTTCTATAACACCAAAAGTACAAGCAACAATGACAAAAAAAAAAAAAAAAAGATTAACAAACTAGAATACATGAAAATTAAAAGCTTGTATGCTTCAAAGATGTCATGGAAAAAGTAAAATCAAACTCACACAGTAGGAGAAAATGTGTGCAAATCACATGTCTGAAAAAGGAGTGGTATTTAGAAAAAAATAAATTCAACAATAAAACACAACCCATATGAGAAATGACAAGGGGCTAGAGTTGTAGCTCAGTGGTGCAGCGCATGCCTAGTATGCGTGAGGCACTGGGTTTGATCCTCAGCACCACATAAAAATAAATAAAATAGAGGTGTTGTGTCCATTTACATCTAAAAAAAATTTTTAATGGACAAAAGATTTTAATAGCTCTCCAAAGATACAAAATTGATCAATAAACCAAAGATACTCAACATCATTAACCATCAGAAAAGTACAAACTTGAACTGCAATGTGATCACATTTCATACTCACTAACCACAATCAGTTCCAAAAAGTAGAAACAATTTAAACACTCATTGCTGACAAAAGGATAAACAAAATGTGATACGATGATATATTCATTTTTTAACTCACCTGCATTTATTACTCTTTAAAGCAGAATGTTGACTTGGGTACTACATATTTCCATTCACTAGGCTCACTGAGTTACTTTATGAACAGCTTTGTAATACACCTAGGGAGGCTTAAGTTTTGTTCCTCTATATATTTTTCTTTGGAAAACAAGCCCTGGAGAGTTCCTCCCAGCCAGATGCTTCAGTTTAACCTACTTGGTTCTGGAGGACTAGTACATGCACAACAGGTAACTATAAGAGATGCAAGGGATGGAAAGTTTAAAAAGTGGATCCTAACAAGAGGAAAGTCAAGCCATTTTTTCAGGGGGGGCACCCCACTGGGGACTGAACTCAGGGACACTCAACAACTGAGCCACGTCCCCAGCCCTATTTTGTATTTTATTTAGAGACGGGGTGACAGGGTCTCACTGAGTTGCTTAGCGCCTTCTCCTGTCTTGGCCTCCCAAGCTGCTGAGATTACAGGCGTGCATCACCATTCCTGGCAAAACTCAAGCCACTGTAACACATATTTTTCTTTTAAACATCAAAATCTATCTTGGAACACTTCAGAAACAAAAGACTTGGTCCGGTCTGCGATTCATAATAAGAAACAAGGTGTAGACACACGCTACAATACGGAAGAATCTTGGAAACATTTTGCTGAATAAAAAAAGCCAGACATAATAGTCAAGAGCAATCACAGACTGTGATCCCAGCAGCTGCTGAGGCAGGAGGACTGAGGTTGGCCTCAGCAATTTATCAAGATCTTTTCTCAAAACAAAACAACAAATAACAGAGTTGGACATGTTGCTTAGAGGTAGAACACCCCTAGGTCCAATCCCCAGTATCACAAAAAAAAAAAAGAGCTAGACACAAAGGATCAAAAATTATATGTGGGATCCAAGATGGCGGACTAGAGGGAGGCTGCCTTCCTTGTCGCTCCGTAACTCCGGTTTCAAGCAGAGGATATCTGTTTCTTGGTGAGGAAGTTTTTGCTGCTTATTGATTCCCTGGTGTTTACCCCATTTGTCTGCTGTGAGGACCTGCAGTCTGCCAGCATATCGACGCCTTTTTTGAGTGCAGATTGCTCACTGTCAGGCGCCTATCATCCGCCATTTGCCTGCCTCTTGCCTGTCCATCGCCTGCCTTACACCTATCCATCACCCAACGCACAAGGTTCACCTCCGGATCGTCCGACAACAGTCAGCAAACTGATCGCCGACCGCCAGTGCAGCACCAGCTGCCTGCTGTTGCCTGGAAGTTCTCTGTTATAGTACCTGCAGGTTTGATTACACGTGGCTGCCGCCATTTTGAGACAACAGCCAGGCCCCATAGGACCCCTGGCCAGACTGACTGAGCCCCGTCTCCAGAATCCCTCAGCCCGACCGATCACTCCCTGCCTCTGGGACCCTCACATCGACTGACTGCTCCCTGCCGCCAGGACCCCCAGACCAACTGACTGTGCCCTATCACCAGGACCCCAGACCGACTGATTGCACCCGGCCTCCAGGATCCCATAACCACACCAAACACACCCGACCTCCAGGACCCCTGCCTGACCGACCGCATCCCGCCTCCAGGACCTCCAGCTGACCACGATCACACCCTGAGCTGCAGCTCCCCATTTGCCAACACATTTAGAAGCCAGAGCAGCCATCTTGGATAATCCTGGAAGCTGCAGCTCCAATCTTTAGGTGGGGCAAAACCCATCCTGAGATGCCTGCTGGTGGCTTGAAGCTCATTGTCAGGTACCTCTCATGCATCAGGCTACTGAACTCTGGGAGGTTTCATTACTATATGACTGTTATACTGTAGATTTTCTTTTTTCTCCTTATTGAAAAAATTTAAGTTTTTATTTCTTTACTTTTCTTGCTCTCTTTTCCTTTTGTTTACCTGTTCCCTCAGAGTCTCTTTCTCCCTTTTCACATGCTAAAATCCAATTTCTTTTGATTACACTCTCACCCTTTCTATTATCTAGAACTTCTGTATATTCTTTTCTTATCCCATTAACAGTCACACTCTACATCCCTCTGCGTCCTCTTTGTCCTCCATTAGAAAATGCAGACCTTATTGCAAATCTGTTTGTTTTACTGAAGATAATATTTGAACTCATTCTGTTTATTATGACAATTTTGTTATTGTCCTCATAGGGGCTATTTGGTCTAGGATTGCATAGTGTCTGAATTGGGCACTGCTAATATTGATCTCCCCTTAAAGAAAGGGTTTTGGAAACCTATAGGGCCACTATAAGCCTATAGGAGGAAATCTGCAATACCCCAGATCTGCACTGCTAGAGGGGAAGATACATGAACAACATGAAAAAATAAGGGAAGAAAATGATCCAAACAAATCTAGATTCTACATTAATAGAATCCAATGACAGTATGTTAGAAGAAATGTCATAAAAGGACTTCAGATTGTACATGATTAAGATGATTCGTGAAGCAAAGGATGAGATACGAGAGCAAATGCAGGCAATGAATGATAATACCAATAAGCTGAAAGAGCAACTGCAGGAAGCAAAAGATCATTTCAACAAAGATATAGAGATACTCAAAAGAAAACAAACGGAAATCCTTGAAATGAAGGAAACAATAAACCAAATAAAAAACTCAATGGAAAGCATCACCAAAAGAATAGACCACTTGGTAGATAGAACCTCAGACAATGAAGACAAAATATTTAATCTTGAAAATAAAGTTGCCCAAACAGAAAAGATGGTAAGAAATCATGAACAGAATCTCCAAGAACTATGGGACATCATGAAAAGACCAAATTTAAGAATTATTGGCACAGAGATACAAACCAAAGGAATGAACAACCTATTCAATGAAATAATATCAGAAAATTTCCCAAACCTGAAGAATGAAATGGAAAATCAAATACAAGAGGCTTACAGAACACCAAATGCACAAAATCACAACACGTCCACACCAAGGCACATTATAATGAAAATGCCTAACATTCAAAATAAAGATAGGATTTTGAAGGCCACAAGAGAAAAGCATCAGATTACATATGGGGGGGACCAATACGGATAGCAGCTGACTTCTCAACCCAGACTCTAAAAGCTAGAAGGGCCTGGAACAACATATTTCAAGCTCTGAAACAACATGGTTGCCAACCAAGAATCCTATACCCCGCAAAACTAACCTTCAGACTTGAAGATGAAATAAAATCCTTCCGTGATAAACAAAAGTTAGAAGAATTTACAAATAGAAAGCCTGTGCTACAGAATGTTCTCAACAAAATATTCCATGAGGATGAAATGAAAAACAACAATGGAGGTCAGCAAAGGGAGGAACTACATTTCAGAAAAACCAATCAAAGGAGAAACCAAGCCAACTTAAAAACCAAAAATAAGCCAAATGACTGGGAATACAAATCATATCTCAATAATAACCCTGTACGTTAATGGCCTAAACTCATCAATCAAAAGACATAGACTGGCAGAATGGATTAAAAAGAAAGACCCAACAATATGCTGCCTGCAAGAGACTCATCTTACAGAAAAAGACATCCACAGACTAAAGGTGAAAGGATGGGAAAAAACCTACCATGCACATGGACTCAGTAAAAAAGCGGGGGTGTCTATCCTTATATCAGATAAAGTGGACTTCAAGTCAAACCTAGTCAGAAGGGATAAAGAAGGACATTTCATACTGCTTAAGAGAACCATAAATCAGGAAGACATAACGATAGTAAATATTTATGCCCCAAACAATGGTGCATCCCTGTACATCAAACAAATTCTTCTCAATTTCAGGAATCACATAGACCACAACACAATAATTCTGGGTGACCTTAACACACCGCTGTCACCACTAGATAGACCTTCCAAACAAAAACCAGCCAAAGAAACCATACAACTCAATAACATAATCAATAACCTAGACTTAATAGACATATATAGAATATTCCATCCATCAACCAGCAGATTCACTTTTTTCTCAGCAGCACATGGAACCTTCTCGAAAAAAGACCATATGTTATGCCACAAAGCAGCCCTTAGGAAATGCAAAAAAATAGAGCTACTGCCTTGTGTTCTATCAAATCATAATGGACTGAGAATAGAAATCAATCACAAAATAAAAAACAGAAATTACTCCAACACCTGGAGACTAAATAATATGCTATTGAATGAAACATGGATAACAGAAAACATCAGGGAGGAGATAAAAAAATTCTTAGATGTCAATGAGAATGACGATACAACATATCAAAATCTCTGGGACACTATGAAAGCAGTACTAAGAGGAAAATTCATTGCATGGAGCGCATTCCAGAAAAGAATGAAAAGTCAACAACTAAATGACCTAACATTACAGCTAAAGCCCTAGAAAAAGAAGAACAGAATAACAGCAAAAGTAGTAGAAGACAGGAAATAATTAAAATCAGAGCTGAAATAAATGAAACTGAAACAAAAGAAACAATTCAAAAAATTGACAAAACAAAAAGTTGGTTCTTTGAGAAAGTAAACAAAATAGACAAACCCTTAGCCACACTAACAAAGAGGAGAGAGAAAACTCAAATTACTAAAATTCGTGATGAGAAAGGAAATATTACGACAGACACCACTGAGATACATAATATAATGAGAAGCTACTCTGAAAATCTGTATTCCAACAAAATAGAAACTACTGAAGACATTGACAAATTTCGAGAGACATATGCTCCTCCCACACTGAACCAGGAGGACATACACAATTTAAACAGATCAATATCAAGTAATGAAATAGAAGGAGCCATTAAAAACCTACCATCCAAGAAAAGCCCAGGACCAGACGGGTTCTCAGACAAGTTCTACAAGACCTTCAAAGAAGAACTCATTCCAATACTTCTCAAAGTATTCCAGGGAATAGAAAAGGAGGGTACCCTACCAAACTCATTCTATATCACCCTCATACCCAAACTAGGAAAAGACACATCAAGGAAAGAAAATTTTAGACCAACATCCTTGATGAATATAGATGCAAAGATCCTTAACAAAATATTGGCAAACCGTATCCAAAACATATTAAGAAAATCGTGCACCATGATCAAGTGGGGTTCATCCCTCGAATGCAAGGATGGTTTAACATCCATAAATCAATAAACATAATCCATCATGTCAATAGACTTAAGAATAAGAACCATAGGATTATTTCAATTGTCACAGAAAAACGTTCGACAAAATACAACACCCCTTCATGCTCAAAACACTAGAAAAAACAGGGATAGTAGGAACATACCTGAACATTGTAAAGGCTATTTATGCTAAGCCCATGGCCAACATCATTCTTAATGGAGAAAAACTGAAACTATTCCCTTTAAAAACAGGAGCAAGACAGGGATGTCGTCTTTCACACTTCTATTCAACATTGTCCTCGAAATTCTAGCCAGAGCAATTAGGCAGACTAAAGAAATTAAAGGGATACGAATAGGAAAAGAGGAACTTAAGCTGTCACTATTTGCTGATGACATGATTCTATATTTAGAGGATACAAAAAATTCCTCAAGAAAATTTCTAGACCTCATCAATGAATTCAGCAAAATAGCAGGCTATAAAATCAACACACATAAATCTAAAGCATTTTTATAGGCAAATGACGAAACAGCTGAAAGGGAAATGAGGAAAACAACTCCATTTGCAATAGCCTGAAAAAAAATTAAATACTTGGGAATCAATCTAACCAAAGAGGTAAAAGATCTCTACAATGAAAACTACAAAACATTGAAGAAAGAAATTGAGGAAGACCTTAGAAGATGGAAAGATCTCCCATGTTCTTGGATAGGCAGAATTAATATTGTCAAAATGGCCATACTACCAAAAGTGCTATACAGATTCAATGCAATTCCAATTAAAATCCCAATGATGTACCTTACAGAAATAGAGCAAGCAATCATGAAACTCATCTGGAAGAATAAGAAACCCAGAATAGCTAAAGCAATCCTTGGCAGGAAGAATGAAACAGGGGGTATTGCAATACCAGAACTTCAACTATACTACAAAGCAATAGTAACAAAAATGGCATGGTATCAACACCAAAATAGACAGTTTTTTATTTTTTTATACAAAAAGAAATGTTTCTCACTCCCCTTCCCAGTTGCAAAATGAAGAAGACATCCGACCACCTCTTTAATAATAAGATTCCCCACCAACTAGTAAGTTTCTAAACTCATTTAATTAAAAAGCACATACATTTAATTATTCATAGATACTGCTTTATATCTTCTAAGTAAACCTGCTCTGATATAGCCAGATCAGGTATAAGGAATGTCATGGAGGTGAACAGGTCCTGGTACAAAGGCCAGCTCTGCTTAGTCAGATCTTCTCTCAAGCCCCAGTGTCCTCAGGTAAAAAATGAAAACACTAATGCTACCCAGTTCATCATCACTGTAAGGATTCAATGATATAATAAATAAATCTTTAACAATATACACATGGAGTCCATAAGCATACTTAGCAGAGTATATATGCATGATACACAATAGAAATTATTTTAGAATTTAAGTCCACACCAATTCACAAAGCATACTGTTCCTGTTAAGAATAATTTCAATTCTCACTACAATAATAAACAATAAAAATTTATCGTTTTTTCTTCTCAGTTAAATATAATTCTTCTTTTCTTTGGTAAAGCAGGTCAGTTTGTTCTGTTTTGTTGGTACTTGGGATTAGAGACAGAGTGCTCAAGCACTGAGCTATATCCCAGCCCTTCTTTTCATTTTGAGATG
This sequence comes from Sciurus carolinensis, assembly GCF_902686445.1. Classification (NCBI taxonomy): domain Eukaryota; kingdom Metazoa; phylum Chordata; class Mammalia; order Rodentia; family Sciuridae; genus Sciurus; species Sciurus carolinensis. The sequence goes on along the minus strand of NC_062228.1, from coordinate 66,727,108 downwards.
GGTCTCGCTAAACTGCCCAGGCTGGCCTGGAGCTTGCAAGCCTCCTGCCTCAGTGTCCTGAGTCTCTGAGATGACAGGCGTGCACCACTGCACCAGGCTCAGGGATAACTATTTTTTTAAAAGTCTGAGTTCAACAAGGGAAATGACTGCCCTAAATCATAAGCACTGCCACAGCAGGGATTTGGGTCTGTTTATTTATAGATGTACTTCAGGTGCCCAGTAAATAACCATCCATTTGCTGAGTAACTACTGACACCCAAAATCAAAACCTTCCTAAAACAATAATCAACAAGAAATGTCTTAAAAATTTAAGTTCCACAATAATTTGAAAATAAAAACTAACAAAAATCATACAGCTTTTTTTTTTTTTTTTTTTGCGGTGCTGGGGATTGAACCCAGGGCCTTGTGCTTGCGAGGCAGGCACTCTACCAACTGAGCTATATCCCCAGCCCATCATACAGCATTATTTGTGCCAAGAACTGGAAAAAATACTGAAGACTTAAAAGGACACTTGAGTTAGTGGGGAGCTATACGCCGTGCTAAGGATGAAGGGGTCCAATACTGAAATCATGAGGCCTCCTACCAGACCACCTGTAAAAGCAATGCCTTCCTAATGCAAATCTCTGGAGGAATCTCACTGCAGCAGGACAAATCATTGCTATAATTCACACAGATAAGAACAGCTCCTGAAATATTCAGGAAAAAGCAAAAGAAGGGAAGAAGAGGAGCTGGAATTGCTCTCCCAAAGTGGTCGTTCTTCACTAGGTTGCAGTAACTAAACAGTCAGTGAAAAGAAGGGAAGGGCAGAGAGCCACAAATATACTTGGGTGCTTAATTTGGAAGATGGTAAAAGTGGTCTAAACCAGCAACTGGGGAGGCTGAGGCAGAATGATCCCAAATTCAAAGCCAGTCTCAGCAAATTACCAAGGCCCTAGGCAATTTAGTGAGACCATGTCACAAAATAAAAAATAAAAAGGGGTAAGGGTGCGACTCAGTGGTTAAGGACCCCTGGGTTCAATTCCCAGTATCAAAAGAAAAAAAAAAAAAACAAAAAACAAAAAAACAGCCTCATAGCCTCATACCTCAGCAAGAGGTATGTACTTCTCTCACTGTCTTTACAGATGGGAAAAAAATTACAAATCCTAATTCATAAACACTGTCACACACATAAATTCCAAATGGAAAAGACCATAAAAATCAAATACAAATACACACACATAAAAAACTTGAGTATCGGGCTGGGGCTATAGCTCAGTTTGTAGAGTGCTTGCCTGTTAAGCGCAAGACCCTGGGTTCAATCCCCAGCACAGCAAAAAAAAAAAAAAAACCTTGAGTATGATTAAAATAAAATACAGCGTTAAAGACTATCCTTATCAAAATGAAGTTTCTAAATACACAAAAAGCACTAACCATAAAAAGGATTTGAAACATATGAGTACATCAGAATGAATATAAATCAAAAAATAACAATTATTAAAAGTGCTACCCCAGGCTGGGGATGGGGCTCAGGGCTGGAGTACTTGCCTAGCAGGTTTGAGGCACTGGGTTTGATCCTCAGCACCACATAGAAATAAATAAATAAAATAAAGGTATTGTGTCCATCTACAACTAAAAATGAAAAAAGAAAAATTTTTTAAAGGGCTACCCCAAGGATGACTTAATGAGTACAAACAGGAAAAGGTGAAGAGCCCTGGAATACAGCACCTCAACCATGTGACCAAAGTTTGACCACAACCAGTTTTATGTTCTTCCTCATGTGGGCACCAAAAAGAGCATGACTTCACTTAATTTCCTGTGAAAGATGGAGAACCTGAATTTAATCATGAGGATATCAACTGAACACTAAGGGGAGAAATAACAAAACAACCAGCTGGCTCTTTCAAAAAAAAAGTCAATGTCTTGGAAGAAAAAGCAACAACAATAAGATCACAGGTTGAAGGAGACTAAAAAGACATGAAAACTAAAATTTAACATTGATCCTGGACTGGATTCTGGTTCAAAGCAAATACAAAAAACGACCCAGCTATGTGCAGATTGTACATTAGACAAGAATTGCTTACCAATAATAAAGTACTTGGATATTGCAACCACACTTTAGTTTTGTTCAAAAATGTTCTTGTGCTTAGGACGTGCAGGCAAAAATATTTCAGGGTGAAGTGTCATGATGCCTACAATATACTTTCAGTATTACAGTCAACACAAACAGGCATATGTAAATATACACCTGTATCACACCAACCTGTGCTACTCTGCATGTGTAAAATATAAAAAGGCAACGTGTTCATGTGTTTCAGAGGGGAAAAAAGAAAAGAAAAGCTTATGTGGTAAACTGTTAATAACCTGAGAACCTGGATGATTTTTCAAGTGTTCACTAACCTATTTCTGCAACTTTTCTGTAGGTGTAAAACTTTTCAAAATAAAAAGCTGGGTGAAAGGAGAAAAAAGTAAAGTGGACGGGGGAAAAAAAGCTGGATGGAGAAATAGAAAAACAAGAAATAGAAAACAGGAATGTTCACAGGGCACAGTGGCGCATGCCTGTGATCCCAGCAGTTCAGGAGGCTGAGGCAGGAGGATTGCAAGTTCCAAGCCTGCCTCAGCAACTGTCTCAAAATAAAAACTGTTTCAAAGTAAAAACTAAAAAGGGTTGGGGATACGGTTCAGTGGTTAAGCACCCCTGGATTCGATCCTGACACATTAAAAAAAAAAAAAAAGAGGAAAGTCATTTATTATAGGGGGAGAAGGGAAGAAGAAAAGCATGGTATTAAAACCATTTTGAGGGCTGGAGTGCGGTCTCGGTGGAGCACAGGTCTAGTCTGTACAAGGCCTGGGTTCAATCCTCGATACTGAAAAAAAGAACATTTTTTTTCAAGCCAAGTTCCTAACAACCACATTCCTTTAACGTCATTGCACTTTTGAGAGCACTATTTCAGTTGTTTATTTATGGGCAGTGCTGAGGATACAACCCAAGCCTCGCTCGTGCTAGGCAAGCGCTGCACCACTGAGCCCCGCCCCAGCCCACGACATTTTTTAAACTGGCCACGGATAAGGGATCTCTCCGCGGTGGTGATAATTTTGCCACAATTCATCGGACTACACAATGAAGAGCTAAGCATTTCACTGAAAATCAATTTTGCCTCAAAAACTTAAAAAACAATAGTGATGTAAGGCAGAGGAAGGTGCTGGAGTGATAACCGTGCGATCTAACTTACTTTAAAGGCGGCACAAAGGACGGATTAACGCGCGGGTGCTCGTCAAGGACGGAACACCCGCGGTGAGACCTGAGGGGTCAGAGCAGGATCCAGCGCCAAGTCCTTCCGCGTTTCTATGGAAACGAAAGCCAAGGGGCGGGGCGCCGCCTGAGGAGGTGCACCACTGAACTCGGGGGACCGCGGGAAGTCCGCTGGTCGGACGTGAACCGGCGCTCGCTGGGCGCGGGGTGAACTGCAGGCGGCGACCCGGGTTGCCCCGCGCCAGGCCTGAGCGCGGCCGCCCTGGCCAGACGCCGCCGCGGGAGCACCGGCCGGAGCCCGGGAAGAGCCGAGCGGGCGGCGACTCGCCGGCCACACGCCCGCCTGGAAGCCGCCGGCCGACACGCCGCGCCCCCTGCACCCCGCGGCTCCCCTCCCACGCCGCTCTCTGGGGGAACTGGGACACCGCAGGGCCGAGGGGCGCGGCGGGACTCACCGCGGGCGGCCGGCAGCGGCCATGTTCGCGGCGACTGCGCACGCGCGCCTCAGTACCCGGATGTCCGCGTCGCCAGCGGCCCCGGCCCGACCGGCGGGCGTCGGCGGAGGGAACTCGCGACCTTTCACCCCGCGACGTCAGCGCCGTGTGTGGGACGCCGCCGGCCGGCCGCGGAGCGAGTCGCCGCGGACCTCGTCGTGCGCTGCGAAGCCTTGTGTTTGTGGACCGCGTAGTTTAACGAAGTGAGTTCCCTGCGGGTCTGTCCCAGGAGGACGTCTCCTCAGCTTCGCCTGCGCGGAGTCCGCGGCGGCCCCAGCACTCGTCGTCCTCGGAAGGAAAGGTCGGCCGGGTGCGTGTGAAAGCGAGCCCAGTAACAAGGTGGATACCAAGCCCTGCGCAAGGCCGCCGCGCCCACCGAGCGCGTGGGGCGCAGCATGTGCCCAGTCGGAAGAGGCACGCGGCGGCCGCCACACTGACCTCCGTCCCCGCGGAGTGGGCTGGGCCCGGCCGCCACACTGACCTCCGTCCCCGCGGAGTGGACTGGGCCCGGCCGCCACACTGACATCCGTCCCCGCGGAGTGGGCTGGGCCCGGCATCCATTCCACGGTGTGAGAAGAGACCGCACAAAGGTGGACGAAGGCGGGTGGTGACAGCCGGCTTCCTGCACGCCGAGACCCAGGGTGCATCCCCAGCACCACCAGAAGGGAAAGAAAAGGAAAGGGATGAGCAGAAGAGGACAAAGGTGGACGCTTCAGAACCCCATTTGTACACCTCCGAAAGTGGGCGAATGGAATCCAGACGACAGGAGTCAGGACGCTGTCTGATGTTGGGGTGCCACCTCGGGAGGGTGAAGCCAGGGCCTGGGGTGCTAATGCTCTATTTCTTGATTCAAGCAGGGCATCATCTGGACTCTGGGGGCCCGTTGTGGCTGTTTCTTCCAGGAGGCCATTCCTTATCTGCTCATGTGGAGCTGGATGTTGGGGGACAAAAACTGTGATCCTCACACAAGATTTGCGCAACAGCCACCCCATCCAGCACAGAGCGACAACACCTCACGACCTGTAGTTTTCTCTCTCAATGGGAAACTTCTGGAAGTGCAAGAAGTCCACTTCCTGCTTTGAACATAACCCTTTCTGCTCTGGTAGCTTATTTATTGATTCACTTTGATACTGGAGACTGAACTCAGACACATTTTACCACAGAGCCACATCCCCAGCCCTTTTTTATTTTCATCTTTTATTGTAAGACAACGTCTCACTAAGTTGCTGAGGCTGGCCTTGATCTTGAAATCCTCCAGCCTCAACCTCAGCCTTCTGTGTCCTGGGATTACAGGCTTCTGCCACCACTCTGGACTGTGGGGGGAAAGGACTCACACACCAGCACCTTCCTGCCCCATTCCTCCTCCTTCAGGGATGATCCTAAAACAAATGACCATGTTTTAACGCTGAAAACTCACACATTATCGTGGGTTCATCCAGTCAGAATTTCCTCCTCCACTCCACAAACTTTCTCTGTCTTTCCTTTTCCCCAGCAATTCAGCATTAGTATTGAAAGAACTGTCCTTCCTGAGCTTAGACAAGTTCATGGGTCTACTTCAGACTGGCTTCTTTTAAGCCCAGGACTTCCAGATATTCCTTTCCTCTTCTGTATTCCAAATATTTCTATGGATTCATTCCCACTGGTCCTTGGACTTTAGTGTCCACCAATGTAAAGCACATGCCCACTGATGACCATGCCCATCCCTTTCCTTCCACTCACACTGGAATTTGTCCTAGGACTTGGGGTTTCAGGGAGGGCAGCTGTGTGTATGGGGAGAAGGTGACCCATGACCATTCCCAGTCCCACCTTGATAGTCCTGCAAACAAAGGATTCTAGGTGTTTGATGCAAGGGCCATGCTGGGACCTATTTTCCTATCCCCCAAAGCCAGTAACAAAAGACCCCTGCAGAGCCACTGGGCAGTTATACCTGTGAGTCACCTAGAGAAGGTTCCATTTCTGTCGAGTCTACCTGGACGTGCCTGAATCACTCAGGCTCCTGGGTGCTGCAAGAGAACACTGGGAGGAAAGTGCCTCCCATGAGGAGGACCTTGCCGCTGGTCCCTGGGGAGTTACAGAGCAAAAGAGATGAATCCTGTGCTTTCCACAGCCACTGACCCGACTCACACCCAGCCAGCCACTGGGGCTGTGCAGGGCTGCAGACAGCAGAACGAGGCCCTGTCACAGACACAGCAGAAAACTCAGGGCTGCAGAAGAGGCTGACAGTCCCCACCCAGAACCAACTAGTCTGCAGAGACTGGAACTAAAAGAGAAAAACCTTCTGTAACTGAGCAGCTAGATTCCCAAACCTAAAAACTCAGCAGACAAACAACATCTTCAGAAGGGTGATACGGTCAAGTAGAAGAAATAATCAAAGGAAAAATGAAAGCATTAAATGTCTTTGCTCTAAAGGTATTGCGTCCAAAATATTTTTAAAATGTCTATTAGGGGCTGGGGATATAGCTCAGTTAGTAGAGTGCTTGCCTTGCAAGTACAAGGCCCTGGGTTCGATCCCCAGTACCAAAAAAAAAAAAAAAAAAAAAGAAGTCTTTATTAATGGCTGCAGTGACCTCCCCCTTGTAATCCCACCTACTCAGAAAGCTGAGGCAGGAGGATTGCAAGTTGAAGGCCAGCCTCAGCAACTAGCAGGCCCCCATCTCAAAAGTAAAAAGGCCTGTGGATGTAGCTCAGTGTTAAGAGAGCTTGCATACATGAAGATATGAGTTTGATCCCAGTGGCATGAAAATAAACAAATAGACAGTAGATATATTCCAGTGGCAGAGCACTAGCCCCAGTATGACAAATAAAGATCTTTATTAGGGAATATGAAAGATTAAAAATAAAGTAAGCTGGCACAGTGGTGCACACCTCTAATCCCAGCGACTCAGGAGACTGATGCAGGAGGATTGCAAGTTCAAGGCCAGCCTCAGCAATAATGCAAAGCTCTAAGTAACTTAGCAAGATCCTGTCTCAAAATTTAAAAAAAAAAAATTTTTTTTAAAGGGCTGGGGATATTGCTCAGTGGTTAAGTGCCCCTGGGTTCAATATCCAGTGCCAAAAAATAAAAAAGAAATAAAATAAATGAAAACAATTTGGAAAAGAGCAGAAGTGACCAAATTAATATAGATTTACAACTAACATAATAAGTTGGAATAAAGACAGTTAAAAAGAGAAATAGAGTTAATGATGGGGTAAAAGGTTCACAATGGATCATACCCTTAATAGCAAGGGATCCGTGGACAGGATCCCCTGGTGCTAAGTAGCACAGTCACAGATACTAACAGGGCAGGGTTGGCAAACTCACTCTGTGAAGAGTCCAGTGATCAGCATTTTCATTTTTGCAGGCCTTGAGGTCTCAGCCATGACTTCTCAATTCTGCCAGAGAGCTGCCATAGGTAACACTAAGCAAACAGGTGTAGCTTTGTTCCAATAAAACTTTATTGATAATGGCAGGTGCACCAAGGCCACTGTGTGCCAGTCCCTTCTCAGGGCTGATCTTTGATTTGGGGAGTCCTCCAAGATGGAAGTCCTCCAAGATGGAAGTTCCAGAAGTCACCTAGGAAGAACTGGAAAGCACAACAAAGACAGTCACATAACAGCAATGCATTAACACCCAGCAGAAAACCCCAGAGAGCATCCATACACTGATCATAGAATGGATCCAAAGACCCTGAATCAGCAGTTCAAGCAGGAAGATATCCAGGTACTGGTTAAGCGTAGGACAAGCTGATCAGACTCACCCATTATACAGCAAATGTAAGGCAAAGTTATAAAAGAATGCTTTCTTACTCATCCAGCTGGCAGGATTAAAAGGAGAGGTGATACCTGAACGTTGCATGGCCACTGTGGGAAAGTGAATTGGTGCTGGTTGGCATGGAAAATCACCTGGAAATTATTATTGTTATTAGTTACCAGGGATTGAACCGGGATAAGGGATCAACCACTGAGCCACATCCCTAGCCCCCTCTATTTTCTGTTTTGAGACAGGCTCTAGTTAAGTTGCTTAGGGCCTCACTAAGTTGCTGGGGATGGCCTAGAACTGTGAGTCACTGGGATTACAGGCATGTGCCACCACATCCGATTAGAAATATCTTTATACATTGATTACACATATCCTTTGGCCCAGGCACTCCACCTGTGAGAGTCTGTCCTTTGAAAGGGCCTAAACTCAGGACTGTTTGCTACAGTAAGTTTTGTAGTGGCAAGAAACTGTGAGCCAACACTGCCCAACATGTAGGGGGCAGGATGAGAACTGGGATGTTATATGCTCAGTTGGAAAAGTGCACCATTATGTCCCAGTGGCAAAGTCATTTGCAGAGGAATCCAGTAGAAACAAATAACAGAAGCACACCAGAAACCCAGCAGCTGAAAAGACAGAGCCTCTGTGCACCTGGGAACCGCTATGCCAGTACAGCAGAGTGGGCATGGTGGCCGCTCTCAGCCAGGGTCTCACTTCCAGCCTAGTGAGAGCCATGCCTCTTGCTCCTTAGCATTGTCACTAAGGCCAACATGTGCTCAGTCCTCAAAGGTACTGCCCAGTCAAGGCCCCTTCTCTCTTCACAGGACGCCTTGCCCATGGTCACAAGGCTGGAGGCCACTTAGAGAAGCAGCAGGAGAGATGGGCAGAAAGAATATGCTGGGGAGCACACTCTGGAGAGACCACAAAAATAATGAGTTCTACCACACGTGGAGGCCATGCCTGTGGCTCCAGCAACCTGGGAAACTGAGGCAGGTGGATCACAAGTTCAAGTTCAGACTAGGCAACTTAGTGAGCCCCGTATTAAAACATGACAAGGACCAGGAATGTTGTTCAGAGGTGAAGTGTCCCTGGGTTTAATCTCTGTTACAAATGATAATGATAATAATCATGAGTTCCGGGAGGAAGTTGATTAGCAGTCAGTTCACTTCTTCTGACAAACACTCCTACCAGCCACATCACGACACATTGCCAAAAACACAAAACCTACCCATGCTCAGGCCTAATCCATTACCCTTAATGCAGAGGGAAAAACCCCAAAAATCATGATTGGAAGAGTGCTTTTTGTCAAAACACTCAACTTCTCAGGCTTGCAGTAGTTCTGAGTAGAAAAACATTGTGTGTGAAATATAGGTGGCAGACTTTTAAAATGTAACTCAATAATTCACAATAAGGTGGGGGGAAAAGGAAGAATAGAGTTACTTTATTTAGGTAGAGGGGAGTGAAAGGAGGGAAGGGGTATGGGGTAGGAAGCATAGTAGAGTGAAACACTGTATTACCTCATGTACATGTATGACTGCATGACCAGTGTGATCCTGCAATATGTGCAATCAAAAAAATGAGATTATACTCCATTTATGTATAATCTATCCAAATGTATAAATATATTCTACTGTCATGTACAACAAATTAGAACAAATAAAAAATTAAATAAAAAAGAAAAGAAAATGTAGCTCGAGCCTCTCAATGTAAGGCAGCTCACATGAGAAAGTGCCCTTGGCCTGCAGGAATGTGGACAGCCCAGCAGAGCTCCTGCCCTCTTTGGGCAGAGATCACTCCTGAGGGAGTTCACCCTCTGACGTGGGCGGGGAGGCCAGAGGTCTTTGGACAGCGAGTGAGCTCTTGGGATCCATACTCCGCAGGCTGAACATGGGAGGGTCTCCTCAATGAGGCTGCCAGTAAATTGCAGGAGCAGCAGCCTCTGGACGTGGTCTTTCACAGGTCGCTGTGCTCTTCCTTGATGCCAGAGTGCACACTGGAGAGGAAACACGGTGTGGTCTTTCTGGGGATCTTTAGACAGCTGACTGGGTCTGGCGAACTCATGCTGGGGACCCCGTGCTGTGCTGAGTGGGAAGAGCCTGTGGGTGTTCTCACCACCAAGCACAAGAGGGTTCGTGCAGGGACCCTGTGAATGGTGTCACTGTTGGTAAACTTTTGGTGTCATTGTGCATCAGGAAATGCACAGGGGGAGAAACTCACTGACCATAATCAACATGGAAAAACTATTGGCTAGAATTCCATTTTATTGAACATCAGAGATACGCCATAAAGGAGGCAAAACCCACAACTTATTGCTGTTATTATTTTTTACCCTATGAGATTGAACCCAGGGGTGCTCTACCACTGAGGGTACATCCCAATCTCCACCCCTCCCCCCCTTTTTTTTTTGGTACCAGGGATTGAGCCCAAGGTGCTTAACCACTGAGCCACATCTTCAGCCCTTTTTATTTTTTATTTTGTGCCAAGTTGCCTAGGGCTTTGGTAAGTTGGCTGAGACTGGTTTTGAACTTGTGATCCTTCTGCTTCAGTCTCCTGAGCCACTGAGATTATAGGCGAGCACCCCCGCATCCAGCTTTATTTTGACACAAGGTCTTAAAAAGTTGCTAAGGATGGGCTCAAACTTGCCATATTCCTGCCTCAGCCCACGCATTATTTTTAACCATAAACACAGTGCCCAAATGTGTTGACACAGCCTCCTATAATCACTGATGGCAGGTATGAGCAATCCCACTCTACGTGGGACCTCGATTTCCAACAGAAACATCTAATGGAACTCAGTGTCTAGATCTGATGGACAATGTCTCATGGAAATCATTGTTATAGGTAATCAGTGATAACACGTCTGTCTTTCTACATCATACAGATCAAAAACCACCAATCTTGAATTGTGCAGACATTTTTAAAAAATATTTTTTAGGTGGAGATGGACATAATATCTTTCGGTTTTTCTTTTCTTTCTTTCTTTTTTTTTTTTTTTTTCAGTGCTGGGGATCGAACCCAGGGCCTTGTGCTTGCCAGGCAAGCACTCTACCAACTGAGCTATATCCCCAGCCCTATTTATTATTATTTTTTTATTTTATGTGGTGCTGAGTATCAAACCAGTGCCTCCCACATTCAAGGCAAGTGGTCTACCACTGAGCCACGGCCCCAGCCCACCATACATCTTTTAGCATGCATACATTCTTGATGCTCCAACAGAAGGCTAAGGGGCATGCCATGTATCATTTCCTGCATGACCCATGTGTTCACCAGAGCATCACACCTACTCCAAGGGTTCAGTCACTGACACCCTATTATTCCCTTAGAGAGGCATCATTAAGAATCTTGGCGGGCTGGGGAGATAGCTCAGTCGGTAGAGTGCTTGCCTTGCAAGCACGAGGCCCTGGGTTCAATCACCAGTACTGAAAAAAAAAAAAAAAAAAAAGAATCTTGTGCAACTTCACACTCTGAAGGGTGCAGACAGCATCCAGGCAAGATGGCGCAGACACAGCCCAGCCTGAGAGTGGCTCAGACCACAAAGGCAATGCAAAGCACACAAGCACCAACCAGAATCCCTCACAAAAAAAACAGGTGTGGGTGAATAAGCAGCACTGGTGCTCTCTCTGAATTTTGGATGCCAAAAAATAAGGATTGCAGAAAACAAAGGACTCTGATTTCAGAGCTCTATGCCTATGAGGAGCTCGTTTGTGGTTGAGGGCAGTACAAACATTTCCAGACTTGTAAGGGTTCCAAGTCACACTCCTGCAGAATTCCCCAGGAGAACTGGCAGTAATTGCTTACAGTGGAAAGGCCAGGCTATCATCCGCGTCCCCAGAGACACATAAAAGGATGTTCATAAAAGGCTTGGTCGTAACAAACAAATGGAACCCTCCTTCAGTCCCTCAGTATAAAGTAACAGACAAAATGTGGTGTCTCACACTGCTGCATAGTGTTCAGAAACATGACGTTGAGTGAAAGACGCCAGACAGGAGCGGGGAAAGTAGTCCATAGTGAAGATGACCTCCGTGACACTGGCCAGGAAGCAGAATGGTATGTCCTTGGTGGTGTAGACACAGGTGTTCATGTCTGTAAAATTCCCTTGAGGTGTGACGATCAGGGCTTCCCACCTACACTGTGCCTGTAACGTACACAGCTGCTCTCCCCACCTTTTCCGTTGCAGCCATTTCCCCGCCTCCCAACTACTTTCAGTCTGTGAACGTCCTAGCTAGCTATCGGCTCCTCAGTCAGCTTGCAAGTGTCCTTCTCCATTATTGGTCCCCTGTTAGCCAGCGGGATTCTTAGAGATAGCTTCACTGCCATCTTTTCTCTCTCCCTAGCGCGCGCCCTTTCTTTCCCTTTCTTTTCCTCTCATTTTCTCTCTTACCCTGCAGGGAGACACTCTGTCTGCTTAATAACTCCCTTATGTGATTCCCTGTGTCCGGCGTGGTTTCCGTGGGATTCCTTCCAGTGCCCCAGTGGAAAAGCTCTTTATAGGTGGAGGCAGTTGACAGGACACAAAGGATCATGCTGGGTGTTAAACAGACTCAAGCCAGAAACAGAGAGCCTGCTATGCTGGCGGGTCGGGAGGCCTCCTGTCTGCAGGAGGTGCAGGCCCCTCGGCCTGGCTCACACCGGGCCTCGCCACTCGCAGGCCTGGCACGCTGGGTGGTCAGTCACTCGGGATCAGCGAGGTCCAGCCACGCCCCCAGGGTTCTGTTGCCTCCCATCTTTCCGCCCGCCGTCTGCGGCCTCGGTGCTCTACAGTCGGCGCCATTGAGCGGAGCACAGCTGGGAGAGACCGGGCTTCCTCGCTGTCACTCACAGTTGTGTTCTGTCACTCACAGAAGTACCAGGCCGGTATCAGCGGTTAAAATCCCAAGATGGCAGCTGAGCTCCGCGGAGGCTGCAGCGGGGTCGCCTGGCCCGCCCTGGGCCTCCGTGGCTTGGGCGCAGCACTGCGACCCGCGCCTCTGGGCGCCCGCCTTCCCGGTTCTCTGCGCCTGTGGGCCCATCGCTCCGCCTCACTCTTACAGAGACCGAGACGACATGCAGAACCCGGAGGGCTGCCTCCAGATCCCCGGCATCTGCAAAGACCCGCCTCTGCGCTCGGGTCAGACCGGCCTTCGTGGAGGCCCCTCTCCAGCCCGCCACGCTCGCGGGTCTCTAACCAGATCTGGAGCTGGCGCGGTCTTGCTCCCTCCTTCGGCATGATTTCCGTGGCAGGAGAACGCCTGGCACCGAGCGGCCCGGGCGGGTGCTTCTCCTTCTGGCATCGGTCAGCGCCGCAGTGCCTCCCTGAGGACCACGCCCTGGAGCGGAGCGGGGTGGAGGGCAGCCTGGGCCGTGCCCGCAGGGCGCCGTGCGTCCGCAGCAGCGAGCGAGGAGGCCGCGGAAGCACCTGGAGAAGTCCTCCCCCAAGAGAGGCCCGCTCTCCTTCCCAGACGCGGCGGAGCTCGCGCGCTCCCTCACCACCCTTCCCTGCCCGGGCCCCCAGGAGCTCCCTTCTGGTCGCCACCTCCCAGCTGTTCCCAGGATGTGGAGCCCCTGGGCCTCTGGCCACCCGCCCTCGGCGGGAGGCGGGACTTCACTTCCGGTCCAGGAACTTCCGCCCTCTTCGCCACAGGCCCAGATGTGGCCTTATGACTCGACGCACGGGTGTCGCCCAGTGGGCCTCTGCCACGCACTTTGCCTCCCTGCCTCCCTGAGGACTCGGGAACGCTGCCCAGGCTCTTTCCCAGTCCCTCCCACAGCTGGGACATGGGTGCAGAACACGGCCAACAGGTGTGAGCAGGCCTGCAGTTGAGGGGCTTCTGAAAGTGTTTGGTCCCTTCCCTGTGGCAGGCAGGACAATGCCCTCCCCCCAGAGACCACCCTAATGTCCAGATAGGCGTGCGTCTGTTGTGGAAAACCACCGAGTGGCACTTGGAGAAAACGCGGTGGGCTCAGAGAGGAAGAAACTTCAAATTCTGAGCCTGATCCACAGTTTCTCACACTATTTATAGGTTATTTGGCACCATCTTAGACCTGTCCTATCATTGGGATTTTTTTTTCCTTTGGATTTTTTTTTTTTTTTTTTCTCTTTTAGAAAAATTCCTACTCTGCAACTGGAGGCCTTCCACAGGGTCTTTAACATAAAGCAAGTTGACAGAAACAGTTGAGAAGAAATGGTTCTTTTCACAAGTATCTGCTAAATCTCTAGCCTTGTAAACCTAGCACAGGGGTATTTACATTTCACAAGGGGGAAGCCAGACTCTTTGAGACAGTTATTTACAATCCAAAATGTAGTGATCCATGGTTAATTAGGTTTCCTGAAGAAAGGCTGACAGAGGGGAGGAGAACTGACCCTTTCCCCAGGCATTGGTTTCTCAAGATAACGGTCTTGTAATTTCATTTTACAACCACGTCTGGTTTTGCCATCTCACATCCATACGTGATTTCACACAGGAGTTTGCAGGTGTAAGTATAGGATCTTGAAACAGGGCAATAGCCCTGGGGTCCTGTGCTGGGCCAAAGGTCATCACAAGTGTCCTTGTAGAGCAGGAGACAGGAGGCAGAGATCAGAAGATGCCACCGCACTGGCCTTGAAGATGGAGGCAGAGGTTGTGAGCCAGAGCACCGGGTGACCTTAGAAGCTGGAAAAGCAAAGCAAAGGACTCTACCAGAACTTGAAGCAGAAGCACAGCCTTGCTGACCCACTAACTTTAGTCCAGTAGGGCCTGTTTTGACTTTACACTTCCAGAGCTGGGTGATAATAAGTTTGTGTTGTCTTAAACCATTAGGCTTTGGTGATTTGTCAGTGGAAAGAGAAAGCAGATATGCTTCCTCAGCCAAATGTCATGTGGCTGCAACACTGACAAGTCCCAGAGACCACGAGGCCCTGGACCTTCCAACTCAGGAAGACAACACTGAGGAGGCCTGAGCCAGAGATGGACGACTGTGCCAGCTGCAGGCTGCAGCCCTGGAAACCCTGGAAGCCCTGGAAGCCCCCGCTGCCAGATTCATGTGATCTGACATGAATGACCGATGACTTGTGCCAGTAGGACTCATGTGGTGACCCATTCCTGTTTCCCACCAGCTTCTGCTCTCAAGTCCCTCTCTTAGTCTTGCTGAGGCAGAACGCAGGGACTCCCAGGCACCAGCCCTTCTGGGCCACCAGGTCCTGAAAGCTTGGCAGCCCTATCTGGCCCAACTCCATTACTCCTTGGGAGGTAGACACCCCACACACGAGTGACCTACTGCCATCATGGGACAGGCCCCCTAGCCTCAGCTGCACTCTCAGGGCAAAGCTGAGGATGTGCCACAGGTTCGGGACACCATGTAAACCAAGCTCTGGGAAGGGTGGCTTCACAGGCAGAGGGGGAGCCGTCTGCTTATCCCACCCTTCAGAGTGGGTGGCATCAGGGTCCTCTTTGGGTGGAGAAAAGTGAAAACAAAATACACGGAACTGGGAGTGCACCTTGGCCCTACAGGCTTCCCTGGTGTGCCAGGTCCTGGTTTTATACCCTGCACTGCAAAAGTGGGAAAAAAATCTAAAAAACCACATCGATTCAAAATAAATTCTGAACCACAATATGATTTCCAAGTCTAAACTTACTGGAAAAAGCAAAGAACAACCTTGAACTAGTAATTTTGCCGGGGGAGGGTACCAAGACTGAACGCAGAGGGGCTTAACCACTGAGCCACATCCCCAGCCCTTTTTTGTATTTGATTTAAAGACAGGGTCTCACTGAATTGCTTGGAGCCTCACTAAGTTGCTGTGGCTGACGTTGAACTCAGGATCCTCCTGCTTCCCGAGGTGCTGTGATTACAGGTGTGAGCCACTACTTCTGGCTGAACTAGTAATTTCTGTGGACATTCCTTCTTGAGTTTGCTTCCAGTGTACTCCTGTGCAGAACAGCAGTGGGGCTGGGGATGCGGTTCAATGGCACAGCACCCGCCTACCACGTTCAATCCCCAGGACCACACACACACACACAAACATCGGAGTTTCTGCCCTCACATTCTGAGGAAGCAAGCACAGAAAAAGGTCCAAGGGCCCAGGGTCAAATATCCTAAAATACTCTGCTGTAACTCTGTTGCTATTTTATTGGTCTAGTGATAAACTGGGAATAACTTGATGCTTTATACATTGGCCTTCTCATCCGAGAACATGAGCATTTTAAGTTCCAATAGTTCTTTCCAGAAACTTATCTTCGCATGGGTCCCCTGCATTTCTTGATAAACTAACCTCATTTGAGTTTGTTGTTGTTGTTGCTGCTGCTGCTGCTGCTGTTTATTGGCTTGCTTTTTCCAGTACTGGTGATCAAAGCTAGGGTTTAGCCAATGCTAGCCAAGGGCTCTGGCTCTGAGCTGTGTTCTCCACCCCCTTTACTTTTTTAGAATCTCAGTTGCCCAGGATGGCCTCCAACTTGCAAACTTCCTGCCTCAGCCTCCAAAGTAGCTGGGATCATAGGTGTGCACCACTGTGACTATTCATTAATTCATTCTCTTTTCCAAGTTACAGCAGTTAAGTCTGTTTCCTGCCTTGTGGGGAGCAGACCCCTTCTTCTGTCTTGGACGTGTTTCATAACCATCCATGGTTGTTATCAGAGAGATAAACAGGACAAATCAAGAAGAAACAGGAGTGCATTTCCACAGGAGGGAACAGGTGGACTTCCTAGGCAGGGAGAGACCCTGAGGTGAGTTGTATCAGGACCAGCAGTTTTGTTGTTGTTGTTGTTTTTGTGGTGCTGGGAATTGAACCCAGGGCCTTGTGCATGCGAGGCAACCAGCAGTTTTTGCTGGCTTGTTCTTTGTCTGCATTCTAGTGACCCAGGGACAAGACGCCCCACACAAGACAGCGAGGGGGCGGGGTACCCAGTTCTGGGGGGCAGTAGTGGCAGCTTCGCCAGGTCCAGGACCACCTGCTGGCCTGCTTCCTGCTCTGAGGACACAGCATCGCTCTCGTGGGTTTTCCTCACTGGTTTTTCCTGCGTGTAGACCTCCTGCATTCCTCTTCAAAGCAGACAATTCTCTGGGGGCTGCTAGTGTTTACCCGCTGCTCAGACCTCAGATCCTTCCCCTCTCTCTGGGCATTACAACCAGTGAGGTCAGCTTGGTGCTGACCCTATCTTTGATGCTGGGAAATGGGGCAGAGAACACACAGGCGGCAGAAAAATAGAGCAAAAAGCCTCTTTTCAGAGAAATAGCTATACTTCAAATAATTTTCAGGTAAAAATTGATTAACTTGGCTGTTTTTCCAACTTGAAGTTTTGAAGCCCTAAAAAGTCCAGCAAGGTGTCTTGGAGGCTCTTGCTTTAAAGATGAACACACCCTTCCTGTATTTAAAAATGGATTTTAAAACGTGTCCTCCATGTGCAACAATCGGAGGTGCTCCTGGCGATGGAATGAAGAGTGGAGACTGAGAATAGGTTTTGGGCAAGCAGTCCAGTTGTACAACGGGTTTATGATTCAATTGAATGCCACCAGCTGCCACAGTACTTTGGGTCTGTTTAGTTTTATATGTTTTGTTTTTACTGACATTTTAATTTAAAGCAGTAGTGGACTATTGATTCAAGAAAGCATATGGCAGACTTACAATAACTCATTATCTCATTGCCTGACCCTGTGGACAATGTTAAAAAAGGAAAAGTACAAATGAAATGAAATATAATAACTAACCCAATCATTTTCTTATATGATCCTCAATGCCTTCTCTGCAATTTAGAATTCTGAAATCTTTTGTAATGAAAAATTTCTTCCTGTTATGAATCTACAAAATTTACATGGATTAACAAAACTATTCATAGTCTGTCTCCAAACTAGTAAATTTGTATACTCCTGTGTCTCATGGCCAGGCCTTCCCAGACTGTGGTGTATGTTTTGTGCTCTAAGTCATATGTACCTCACTATCCTGCTAAAATCCAAATATTTATGAATTCTGAAAGTTCTGGTTCTGCTAGTTCTGAAGAAGAGATTGTATGTTTCTGAAAATAAAAAGGATGCATAACACATTTAATATTTTACATGTATAATGGTTAACATTTATTCAGAACTCATGCTTTTTACAATTATATTAAATATCCTGCTTAATTTGCCGAGAGTATGCAACTGAATTACATTAAAATGTTTCATGAATCAGTTTTCCACAGTATACTTACTCAAAACAAAATTTTAGTAAACATGATTATTTAACATGTTACATTAGCCAGTTCAACATTTTCCTGGGGCCAGAAGACAAGACACCTCAGAAAAGAACAGCAGACAGGACAATGAGAAAGACAAGAGAATGCTCCGTGTTCTGGGCTGACGTGGAAGATGTGCATACACCAGGTTTTGATCAGCAACAGACTTGGGCTTCCCCTTCCTGGACATGGGCACCTCTGCCAGATGTAAAAAAGACCCAACTACTCATTCAATGGAGATGGTGTTCCATCTACAAGAAAAATCCAAGGAAATACTATTAGACTAAAAGACACTGCATGACCTCCGAGTAACTACTAATATGTAAAAATCAGTCTAACACAATTAAGACGAAGACGAACAATGTGAAGCTTAGGAGTGGTCCTTTTTTTTTTTTTTTTTTTTTAGGTGGTGGTGGGATTGAACACATAAGTGCTTTACCACGGAGCCACATTCCCAGCCCTTTTTGTTTCTGACACAAGGTCTAAGTTGCTGAGGTTGGTCTTGAACTTGTGATCCTGCCTCAGTCTCCTGAGTCGTTGGGATTACAGGCCTACCGAGTCCAGCTCCAAGAGTGGTCCTTTTCACCAAGTCCATAAAAATTAACCCCTACAACCAATTCAGCAGGCAGTGAACTGGACGACCGCAGGGAGGCACAGGACTGCTGATGCCGGCCAAGAAACCCCGAGAGGGGGAATACCATGTCCTCGGTCCGAGCTGGGCAGTTCCCTGGGCCCGGAGTCCAGGAAAGAGAACATCCTGCGCTCCAAGGAGCACGTCAAGACAGAAGAGAGCAGCAGAGGCGTCTGGGAGGAAGAGAGCGCACGCTCCGTCGTGCTGGGCTGCCACGCAAGATGCGCGTGCAGCAGCTCCCGGCCGCCCATAGACCTCGGCCCCAGCAGCAGCCGACGTCAGGGCACCGTGACAGCGGTTCTGCCGGGTCACTGCTCCGTCGCCGTGGACCTGGGCCCCATCTCCCCGCAGATTAGGCCCGTCCCCCGGGGGCGGGGCACACATCCGGCCCGCCCGCGCCCCGCCCCTGCCGCCCTCGGACACTTCCGGTCAGCCCAGTCCCCGCCCCTCCCGGAAACCTGGCGCATTTTGGCTCCAAATACTGCACACCTCCCACCCTGCCCTCGCTTCCGCCCTGTGGACGGGAGAGGACCTGTCTACACCCGTCGTAGACTCCGGCCCCGCCTTCCCCACAGAAGGCGCGCCCCGCACTTCCGGCCCGCCGTCCTCCCCCGCCACGCTCCGCCCCACCGGGCCCAACCCACCCTGCACTTCCTGCCCTCAGTTGCCCTTTCCAACTTCCGACCCGCCCACGCGCGGGCGCCCTCGTGGGGCACGACTCTTGCGGCTCGGGTCGTCGCCTACGGAGGCGCGGGGGCTCGAGACCTGCTACCCACCAGGTTCCGTACCCTGGTCCCGCTGGGCTGCCGCCAGCCCTCTTCCTGCCGGCCCGGCTTCGTCCGCCGCCCAGACGGGCAGGTCAAAATGGCCGCGGCGAGGGTGCGGCCGTTTGGGGCGCGCCGCAGGGGCTTCTGGGAGTTGTAGTCCGGACCGCGCGCTGACGCACTTCGCCGCGGGCCGACGGGCGCCATTGTGCGGCGCGCACAGGGTGAGTGTGGCTGGAGGCCGCACCCGTCGGGGCCGCCCGCAGCAGCGCCGTGTTCGCTCCCGGGCGGACTCGCGAGCTCCCAGCCGGCCCTGCTGGCGCCCCCCGCTGCCCCGGTGAGGCAGCGCCCGTTCCCGGGCAGAGGGGCGGGCGGCGCGGCGTCCGTCGCTGAGGCCCCGCCCGTGACTCGCCAGCGTCCGTTTGGACCGCCCACTTCCGCGCGACGGAGAGCAGGCCATGGCCGCCCGGCTTCCGACGGTCTGGGGCAGTGTGAGTAGGCGCCCCTCGTTGTGTTTTCCTTTCCTTCGGTGCTGGGGGCGGAGCCAGGGCCCCTCGCGCGCTCTGCGGAGGGACCGCCCTGCGGTCAGCTGGGGGCCCGGGCGGGAAGGGCCGCGTAAAAGTTTCCGAGCCCGGGCTGCGGCCCGAGGCATCCCTGAAGCCGGTGAGCAAGCCCAGGTCGGCGTCGGCCTGGCCTGGGGTTCAGCAGGCGCGTTGGCATCAGCCGAGAGGTAAGGCGAGGGAACTGGAGTCCTGCAGGTGCAGGAAGTAGAGGCAGTGGGGCCCGCGGGTGGAGGCTGAAGGCCTGGACGTGAGGTTCAGCTCAGCGAGGTGCTCGGAGGCACCACCAGTCTCTCGGCTCCCCAGCCTAATACGAAGTGAGCTGGTTTTCACAGACTGAGAGGTTTCATTTGCTCTCCTGTGAGCTGGACAGGGTCAGCCTTGGATTTGCTCCGGGTTTCAGACACAGACGGTAACTCGAGACACACAGAATGCTCTCAGGTCTTCTTGGTCAGCCTTCACACTCTTTAAACACGGAGGAGGATCTGCCTTGGCTGAACAGGAACCTGTGGGTTTTAGGAACCAGTGGCCTTTGAAGATGTAACCCTGGCTTTTACCCCGGAGGAGTGGGGACTGCTGGACCTCAAACAGAAATCTCTGTACAGGGAAGTGATGCTGGAGAACTACAGGAACGTGGTCTCAGTGGGTAAGGCCGGTTTCCATGTCAGTAAAGATTTGTGCTTTGTGGTACCACGTGTGATACCCCTGAAGTGTCTGGATCCAGACTGAAGAGATCAGAGCAGCTGTTTTAAGGCCCTGAAGCTTGAGGGCAGGGTCTTTTCTTTGTACTCTTAGGAAAAAGGCAACTTTTTGGTCTGATTGCAAAGCTTCACCCAATCCATACTTCAACTTCCCGAATACCAGGGATGTTTTCAGTTGCAGTAGGGAATGCTTATTGTTTTTGCGATCATTCAGATGGCGATGTGTTGCTATACAGCAGCTGGGGAGCATCATCAAAGATCTTGATCCCTTCCATTTCTGTGGTTCTTGTAACTTTTTCTTCCTAGTCATCATGTGAGATGGCCCCAAGGTCCTTGTCTGTGTTGAAGCTTTCCCAGAAGGTCCCCCAGCTGACTGCTCTCCCTTTGTCTTGGTTGCCAGAACTGCACTCTGACCTCCACTACCTCTGTGGGCTAGGGAGTCCAGAAAAATCAGACAAAAGGGTTGGATGTGGTTGTTATTGCCCTAAACCCAAAGTCATGTAATTCGCTAGAAGGGGAGGAGACTGGGACAACCTGAGTTACAGTAGGGCAGTGTTTTCTCCCAAACAGCTCCTGCCCCAATTCTTTTCTTTTCCCTTGAGCAGAACATCAGCTTTCCAAGCCAGATGTGGTATCTCAGTTAGAGGTGGCAGAAGACTTCTGGCCAGAGGAGAGTGGAATTCTTCAAGATACCTTTACAGGTGAGAACCAGACACATGGGCGTTCTCACAGGGGATGCATCCACTGGTTAGTCCTTTGAGGCTGGTGTTTTGGAAAAGAGGTAGAGAGTGAGACCCCAGGGGGGTGTTCCAAGACTCAAGCTCCAAATTTTCCTCTGGCTCCAGTCAACAGTGTCCTGCTGGTTAAAGGTGAACCTGTTGCTAGTGGGTGGTATGGTACAGTGGCAACAGGTTCACAGGTTCACTTTTTTTTTTTTTTTTTTTTTTGCAGTGCTGGGGATTGAACCCAGGACCTTGTGCTTGTAAGGCAAGCACTCTACCAACTGAGCTATATCCCTAGCCCAGGTTCATCTTTTTGAATGGATAAGGCCCCCATCTATCCCTCACTGTCTCCTGTCTTCGGAAGTAGTCACTTGTAGCTCTGGTTTGTCCAAGCCCAAATTTTCTGTCTGTTTACATGTGTGTATGTAAACATGTTCACATCTGGGGGATATGGTCCTCCAGCTTCACTGTAGTCCACATTTCAATTTTCCAGTCTCGATAGGTATTCAAGTTATTGCAGAAACCTTTGCAGTACACATTTTTCTGCACAATTTGATTTTTTTCTAGATTGAATATCTATAAACTGTAGGATTAACCCATGTGTAAGCTAAAAATCTGGTAGTAGCAGATTGTTCTCTCAAATTCTTCACAATGTGTAGCTGCTCAAATGCACAAGTAACTTCTTGTATTAGCACCTGCGGTTTGTAATGGTCTTCTTAAGGTTTGTAAATCTAATGGGCAAAAAATAGATTCAATTGTTCTGATGTTACAAATGACCATCCATTTGCAGTTTTTCACTTAGGACTTCTACAACTTTTTTTTTTTTTTTTTTTCACATCTTGGGAATACTATTCTGGATGTTAATGTTGAAATAGCTATCTCAGTCCAACATTTATTTACTATTTTTATGAAGTCTTTTTCAGAAGCTATATAGTTCAAAAAATATTTTTAGGTATTCATTTATTTTTTTGGTAGTATTGGGGATTGAACCCAGGAACTTACGCATACCAAGCAGGCATGCTACCACTGAGCTGCACCCCAGTCTCTGTCTTTATTTTTGTTTTAGATTTTTTACCATGTAAAGTACTTTCGTGTATTTGAACTTCTGTTTTTGTTTTTTGTTTTTTTTGAACTGGGAATTGAATTCAGGGGCACTTTAAACTGAGATACATCCCCAGACACTTTTTTGATACAGGATCTTCCTTAGTTGCTTTTAGGGTTCGAGTTCTTGAAACTGGCCTTGAATTTGAGATCCCTCTGGCTCATTCTCCCAAGTCCCTGAGATTACAAGTCCTTGCCTCTGCACCTGACCCTATTTGAACTTTTAAAAATGTTCTTTTTTGTCCAGTGTATCTGGAAATTTCTCATATGTGGTGTGGGGCACAAGTTTTTGCAGCACCATTTTCTCCTTCCCCTCTGCTTGGAAACACCACCTTCTTGGTATGAACTCATTCCCATGATCAGAGTGTGTAGGCCTCTCAGGGCTCTCTCCTGCTACTTTGACCTTTACGTGTCAACACTGTTGCTGTGCTGGTAAATGTTCCCCCGCCTTGGGATGTAGTTCTCTGCATCAACACAGCCTCAGTGCGTCTGGGTGAGGAGCAGATGCTGTTAGAATGTGCTGCATTTGGAGCTTGTGTTGTTGGTGATCTGATTGATCTTCGATCTTGTACCATCGTTTGAGGTGGACATGACAGTCTCCAGAGTTCTCGTATGATTTGTAACAGTTGTGTGATATTCTTTAAGTTTCCCCATACATAGTCATTTGACCAACAGGTATAAAGTGGGAGGCCAGGTGTGTTAATTTTTTATTGCCTTGGACAGTCACATAATTGGGTTTGTCACAAGTGGTTCTTCCATACATCATGATGCTGAGAGTGAAGAGTGGGCACCCCATAAAGATTTCTGAGTTCTGATGAGCTCAGGGCTGGATTCTGCTTTGTTTCAAATCAGTGTTTATCTGGATGAATGGTCTTCTGGCCCTTTCTAAAGAATGACCATCAGGCACATCCCCAGTTTCCCTTCCAGAGCCTTCCAAGATCGCCATAGGGATCTTGTTCATTAACATGGTGACATGGTAGTCAGGGAAATGCATGTTGTGATTTGCTGCTGGAGCTGCCCAGTTCTGTTTATGTGTTGATGTTTTTTTTTTCCCCCCCAGTGCTCGGGTTTGAACGCAGGGCCTTGTTTTTGCGAGGCAAGCACTCTGCCAGCTGAACTATACCCCCAGCCCGTGTGTCGACATTCTTAACTAGGTTGGGAAGGTAGCTCTCTGGGTGTTTGCTGCCGCGTTGCCTTTCCGACGGTTGCTGGCTCTGGAGCGCTCTGGGTGCCTCCCTGTCTCGCCCGTTCTCTCTGCTGTGTGCCAGGTTCTGTGCAGTCTCCAGCTGGTGCCCCTGTTTGCCCCACAGTGAAGAAACTGGCGTCTGTGATGCCTCTTCCTTTTTCTGAACCCTGTCCGATGGGTCTAGTAGTGCTTTCTGCTTTTCTTTTCTCCATTCAGTTCTTCCTTCCATTCTCTTCATTGAAAATGCCCTTTCTATTAGTCACTCTGCCTGCCCAAGACCCCCAGCAGTGCAGGCGTTTTGTGCCTGGTTGGCTCTGGATGTGCCCTGGCTGCGTCAGCTGTGTCTCTCGAGTCCCGTGTCCTGCATGAGCAAACCTCCTGACTGTACACTTCTAGGTGGTCTCCTAGCTTCAAGTCCACCTGCCGCGGGGCACTGTGGGCTTGGTTCTGCGTGTCTGAGGAGAGCTGGCTTACAGGTGGGAGGGAGCTGGGTGGTGCTCCAGGGAAGGAGGCGTGTGAGCAGTGGATGGGCAGGCAGCTTTCAGGTGGGCCTGAGTGAGAGGGGCCGCGGTCTCCGTGCTCTGGCACAGGTCTTTGCGAGATGCTCTCCTCCCTCCCCTTCCTTACACAGAGTACCTGTCACGTACAGTGTTAAGCCTGTTGCCATAGACTACTGAAAGGCTCTACGGGTACGATACATTGTGGGAGGCACTGGCGGGAGTCTGGTACAAAGGGAAGAGCCCTGAGGAATTGCTGTGGGAGCTAGTTATCATGCTGCAGGGCTGAACTGATTTGGTTCTTTTGAACTTCAGGATTGAACCCAGGGGCACTTTACCATGAACTACATCCCTATTGTGTGTGTGTGTGTCTGTCTCTCTGTCTCTCTCGCTGTCTCACTCTCTCGCTCTTTCTCACACACACACACACACACACACACACACACTTTTTTGTTGTTGTCAATGAACCTTTATTTTGTTTATTTATATATGGTGCTGAGAAGTGAACCCCATGCTTCACACATGCCAGGCAAGAACCCGGTGCCTCACAAGTGCCAGGCAAGTGCTCTACTGCTGAGCCACAACCCCAGCCACCCAAGTCTTTTTTATTTTGTTAAGTTACTGAGGGTATCACTAAGATATCCAGGCTGGCCTTGAGGTGGTGATACTCCTGCCTCAGCCTCCCAGCTGGCTGGAATCACAGGTGTGGCCCCTGCACCTGGCTTCACCCTTCAGGCCCACATTCTCTGCCTAAGGAAGTCAGCTTGCCCAACGTGGTGGTGCAGGCCTCTAATCCCAGTGACTTGCGAAGCAGAGGTGAGAGGATCACAAGTTCAAGGCCAGCCTGGGCAGTTTAGGGAGATGCAGTTTCAAGATAAAATTTTTAAAAAAGCGTTGGAGATGTAGGCCAGTGGTAAAGTATCCCTGGGTTCAGTCCCTGGTACCACTAAAAAACAAAAACAAAAAAAGTGGTGGTGAAGGGCTGGGGAGATAGCTCAGTTGGTAGAGTGCTTGCCTTGTAAGCACAAGGCCCTGGGTTTAAATCCCCAGCACTGCCAAAAAAAAAAAAAAAAGTGGTGGTGAGGATAATGTCAAGGCAGGTGGAGGGATGTGAGCGACTTGGGGTGCCTGTGTGCTGCTTGTTCCCATTGTCTGTGCCACTGTCTTGTTTATAAAATATGATAAAGGAAAAAGGTACTCAAATTTTTGGCATTAGCCAAAGTCTAAAGATTCAGATTTTTGAGGAGTGGCAGTACAGGCTTTTTATTTTTTTATGTTGAAATAATTTTAAGCAAATCATACAGAGAACTAATAATAGCGTCCAACCTTGATTCAAGTTTTTGAACTTCTCATATCTTTGCTGGTTCTGTGAATGGAGTATTAACGGGAAGGGCCCATAGAGACAGCCAGAGAGGTTTGCAAGACCAGTTGGGTACCTGTTGGAACCTCAGGAGTGGGTCCAGAAGCGCATGGAAATGTGGCAGTTTAGAGTGGCAACCTTCCGTAGTTCTCTCCCAGCAGTGATGTGGTAATGCACAGAGCTGGGATTGAACACAAAGCTCGCCCCTTTGGCAGCTCAGCCTGCATGCCTCTCAGCTCTCCGTCCTAGCCCAGTGGCAGCGTGGGTAGAAGAGAAAGAGGAAAGAGGCTCAGACAGCTTCACCCTCTAGACAGCCTTGAGCTGGACAGGGTGCTGTTGAGGTGATGCATCTGGGGCCCCGTCTGGAAAGCATCCCACAGCAGGGTCCTCAGTGGAACGTGTGGGAGCCGAGCTGTCTAAGCATTAGGAAAAGAGTGCAGAGAAGAAACGGTCACAGAAAAGCCTGCAGGACGCAGGTTTCAACTTGTTAAGAAATCAGCAGGACACAGGCCCTGCAAATGTGAATGTGGCAGTTCTTGCAAACATGCAACAAACATCAGTTTAAAAACAGTAGTTTATATGAGATCTTGTGGGGAGTAAAAAAGATAAATAAGAGGATCTCACAGGCTATAAACACGTGGGGAATGTAGGAAAGCGGTGGAATATAGTCATTTGATTTAAAAAAAAAAACCAAGATGGACCAAATGTGTTGCATATGAGAAAGCCCATTTCAGCTCAGACTGGCCCTCCTTAACAGAAGGCTCACAAGGGATGCTCGTCTCCCTGTAACCCCCTATAGGGAAATCTTTTTCAGGAGTCTGTCTGAGAACTCACACAGGCAGGAAAATGCAGGAATGCAGCTGCAGCAGGAAGGCATCTTGCCTAATGTCTTGTGTGGAGAGGATTCATACTGGGCAAGAACTACAGTTTTATTGAGTTTAGAAAAGTTTTTTTTTTTTTTTTTTTTTTTTTTTTTTAATTTTTTAGTTCTAGGTGAACACAAAACCTTTATTTTGTTTATTATTTATATGTGGTGCTGAGAGTTGAACCCAGTGCCTCACATGTGCAAGGCAAGCGCTCTACCACTGTGCCACAACCCCAGCCCTGGAAAAGTTCTTAGCACCAGCTCTTACCCCTGAGAACTCTGAAACCATGAGAATGAGATTGCTGCGGGCCTTCCTGAGCAGGACAAGCCTCCTGGGCGTGTGAGCACGAGAGCATGTCAGGAAGGTTCCGAGTGTCACGAGGGTGCTGACCAGCACTGTCCCGTGAACACGGGACATGGAACCCTTCAGTAGGAGTTCTCGCGTTCACGTCAGAGGACTCATATGGGAGAGGACCCTTTGTGGCCACTGCACCTGGCTTCACCCTTCAGGTCTTTGAATGTGATCCGTGTAGGCACATCATCAACCTTAGCACCCTCCTTACTGGACAGAAAGGAAGAAACTGAACTTGACAGGACCCTACTGAGTAAGGACACTGAACTGTCTCTTCCTGTTTGTATACCACATGCCATACAGAGGGCAGGCCCTACACGAAACTAGCGCGTGGGTATTTGCAGTGAAACCAGTCCTGTCTTCTCTAACTTGCTCTATTGTGTGAGGTGAATGTCTTGGACAGAGGCAGGGTGATACAGATATGAGCAGGCAAGCCTGTTCTGTATTTCATGTAAATGCATCTGCACCGTGCATGCATGGTCTTTTGCGTTTGGCTTCCTTCTCGGTCATCTTTTCAAGGTTCGCGGGTGTTCTGGTACATAGAGTCCTCCATCCCTTTTTATTGCCAGACCTCCTCGCTGTATAGATCACAGTTTGTGCACGTGGTCCTGGACTTCATGGTCGTTTGGCCTCACAATTTTTTTTATTTCTGGCTTCTTGGAAACTGAGGTGACATTTTATATACTAGTTGTACTTATATGTTTCCATTTTTCTTATATCTACGTGTATTTTGAAGGTAGTTACTGAGTTGTATGATAACTGTATGATTAGCTTTTTGAGAAGCTAACAGATTGCTATGGAAGGTAGTACAGCATTCTGTGTTCTTTCTGGTTGTGTAGGGGAGTTCCAGTGTTTTAAAACATCTTCATTTGTTAACTGTCCATCTTTTCGCCAGTCCTGGGATCAAACTGAGGGTATTGTGCATGCTGGGCAGGTCCTCTGTCATTGGTGCTAGGTCCACAGGATGTGGCCTGTCTCTGATAGAGGCCGTTCTAGTGGGTGTGGAGTTGTAGCTCACCGTGGTTTTAGTTTGCATTTTGCTGGTGGGAAAATCTTGAGCATCTTTTCATGTTCTTGGTAGCCATTTGTCTTACATTTTTGACTTACAGAATGTCCTAAGGTTTCACTGGACCCTCTGTTGAAGTCTCTGCCTGCTGAAAATCCCCTCATGAAGATCAGGGTTGTCGAGGTCCTCACACTGAACCAGGAGATGGCTGGTCCCCGGAATGCCCAGATCCAGGCCCTCTATTCTGAGAAGGAGGAACTGAGCGTAGACATCCTCAGGGAGCCAGCCCAACAGCCAGGCGGGCATCCAGCTGACCCTGAAGCCGCTCGCTGGCGGTTTCGGCAGTTCCAATATGAGGAGTCGACTGGTCCTCAGGAGGCCCTGACCCAGCTTCGTGAGCTGTGTCGCCAGTGGCTACAGCCTGAGGTGCATTCCAAGGAGCAGATCCTGGAGTTACTGGTGCTGGAGCAGTTCCTGGGTGCTCTACCTGGGAAGTTTCGGACGTGGGTGGAGTCACAGCATCCTGAGAACTGCCAGGCCGCAGCAGCCCTGGTAGAGGACGTGACCTTGCTGTCGGTGGAGGAAGGTGAGTGTATGTAAGGCTGAGGTGAGAGACACCTCTGCAAAGGTTTCTTGGAGGACATAGGAGGAAGAGTTCTGGGCTTCCTGGGAAGGATGGGGAAAGGGTTGTTCCTATGCCATCTACCAAGGTGTCTGTGTGTCCCAGGTTATGAGTCAAAGCTGTTGGAAACCCATTGTGGGGCTGCACTGCCTTCTAACAGTCCTTCCAGGAGCTTCTTAGAAGTTCACAGCTGCGGTGCTTTCTGTTCATCCCTTTGGGATGCCTGCCATGCATGAGCATTCTAGCTCTCGCAGACCTGTGGATGAAGTAACTGAGACAGGATTCTTGGGCTTCTGAGCCTGTGGGCCAGCAGGAGAACAGGGATGCGACAAGTGAACACACATGGGACAGCGAGGTAGAAAATGGTCAGGGCGCTGATGGGACTTGCAGAAACTGCATTTCTATAGCTGACACCTGACACAGACTGGAACCTGACCAGCTAGAGAAAGGGCACAGGGTGGATGTGACCACAGTGTGGTAGGCAGACATCAGGGAGTGGTTGGGTAGGTTTGTGGAGGAAGGGAATAGAGGGCAGAGTTGGCCTCTGCTGAGCGCCCTGTAGGGATTTTTTCCTGTTTTAATTAATTTCTTTAATTAATTAATTTTTTTGCTACACAAGGGATTGAGCCCAGGGGACTCTACCACTGAGCTACATCCCTTTTTGTCATTCTGAATTAGTCTTGCTGTGTTGCAAGACTGACTTCAGACCTGTGTTCCTCCCAACTCAGCCTGCCAAATCACTGGGATCACAGGTGCAGCCACCACGTGTGGCTTAGTTCTGTTAAGAGAGTCAGTGTGTTGGCCAGGCAGCCTGTGAGCACCTGGGTCCACTGAAGCGTCCAGGCTGCAGGCGTGCATCCTCACCCTGGCTTCCGGTGGCGGGTGTTGTCCTGAGCACTGCACAGCGTGCCCCGCCCTGGGACTCGGCCCAGCTCTGGGAGTGGGGGCCTGTGGGCTCTGAGCCCTGGGGATTCCCTGGGCTGCAGTGCGGAGGGATGGTGGGCGAGGGCGAGGACAAGGCTAGACACACGCTGACCACCTCAGGTGCCTTGCTGTGCCCGCCAAGGAGTGTGGTGGCTTGGACAGAGTGACAGTACTGTGGAGCTGAGACCCTGTGACTCAGTCTCCCCGTCAGGCTTGAACTCGGGAGCAGAATTGCTTTTGTGTGGCTCGCCTCCTTGTTCCCCATTGGTGGTGCTCGGATGTTTCTGGACCAGGGATTGGTCGGTTGGCATTGGTGTTTGTGGAGGGACAGGAATCTGACGGGTGAATGCTTCCTGAAGAAGCCACTATGAGAGGGCATGAGCCGGTGACAGTGTTGGGTCCCTTCCAGGGTACTGAATGCTGTGGTTGGCAGGTCCTTGTCCCCAGAGTTGTCCTAGTCCCTGGGCCCTGAGAACATAGTATCTCATGGCAAGAGGGTGTGATTTAGGATCTTGAGAGGAGATCATCCTGGATTACTCTGCTGAGTCAAATGCAGTGACCAGGTCTTCACAAAAGGCCAGCGGGAGAACCTTCCGTGACCCTGCCAGGGAGATAGATGGGAGGGCCAGGAGCCAGAAATGGTGGGGGCCTGCAGCAGCTGCAAAGGTGGGGGTGCGTGGATTCTCCCTTAGAACCTCAGTTTTAGCCAGTGAAACGCACACTAGACCCTCAAATTCTAGAGAATAGGTCTGTTGAGCTATGAAGTTTATGGCAGCCTGGTCAGCAGCAGTAGGCAACTGATGCAGACAATGCACCCTGGTCAGCAGCTCAAGGATGAAGGAGGGCGGCATCATAGAGGCCTTCCAGAGAACCCACCCTGAGGATTGCTGCTGGTCACCCTTAGATGTATAGCCACGAAGCCTTACACCGAGTGGCTCCCAGGGGGAGAGCTTTTGAAAAAGCCCAGTGTGGTCTAGCTTCAGGCATGGCTGCACTCAGGTGCTCCAGGAGTGTCCTCTTGCCTCACCCTCTCTTCCATGTCCCACACCACTGTCCTTCATTAGTTCTGACTGGCTGACCACGGGCTCTGTGTTCATCCCAGGTTATTCTCTGGGTGGGAAGAAGCAGTAACTTGGGGGACCAGCCTGGGTCACATTGTGTTCCCGCTCAGTGGCAGGGTAGCCCAGGACCATGTGGGCCACACGGGGAAGGAAAGGCGTGCAGGAGCTGTGGTTCAGGGCCGTGGGCACAGCCTGTGTCAGGGGTGGACGTGCTTCCCAGGAGGCAGCAGAAGAGGGAAGGAGGGCATGGGTCCACATGGGCAGGGTGGGAGCCGACTGTCTCCCAGGAGATATGCTGTCCCCAAACAGTCCTTGGAGGTGGGGACTGAGACGGCATCTTGGCAGGGGGGACACT
Organism: Sciurus carolinensis; assembly: GCF_902686445.1. Taxonomy (NCBI): domain Eukaryota; kingdom Metazoa; phylum Chordata; class Mammalia; order Rodentia; family Sciuridae; genus Sciurus; species Sciurus carolinensis. Next base: position 66,696,782 of record NC_062228.1, on the reverse strand, counting down.
GGATCCTGTGGTCATGCAGGGTGACGCCTCTGGGCCCGTCCAGGTACAGGATTTGGCATCAGCTCTGCAGAGGTGTTGCCTGGGAAGAGGCGGGACGGACCCCTGGGGGTCGTTAGCAGCATGTGAGCGGCAGCAGCCCTTGAATGCAGGGGCACTGTCCCTGGGCGAGGGCTCCCCTCTCAGCTCCTCCCCTGATGCTGTGTCCCCCAGGACTCCCTACCCAGGGGCCTGCCTGCTGTCCAGAGTCCACTGCTCAGCAGGAGGAGGAAAAGGAAGCCATGGCCATCTGTCCAGAGGTGGTGCAGAATGAGGTGAGTGGGAACCTCAGCCCTGCTTCTCGCATCTCAGCACCCTCGTGAGGCGTCCCACTGCTGGCTTGCCGCTGCCCCTGCCCTGCCAGACCTCCCGACCTGCGCTTGTGGGAGTGTGCTGATCCTGAAACAGCCCACACCTGAGGGCACCAAGGCCTGCCAGGCGGAGAGGCAGGTGTGGGGGCCACACTGCATCCTGGTTGGAACTCAAGAGCCCATGTCCTCCTAAAACACACCCTTGGGGCTTTGTGAGTGAAACAGTAGAGTCTGGGATTTGTTTCAGAACACATAGGCTTGCCAGCCATTTGGGCCATAACGTCCCTCTGTGACATTGGTCAGTGCTGTTTGCACTGTAAGTTGCTTCTCTGTTCTCAAGCAGGTGAGTCATTGGTTCTTGTGTAAAGGCCATCTGGGGCAGGCTCAGGCAAGGCTGGGCTCAGGTGGCGGGGTCTGTGACAGCCCATCTCAAGGCTCTGCTTCTTCTCATTCTTTCTCAGGCGGGCTATGCTCCATCTGGGCAGAATGCCTCTCAGATCCAGGCAACGGGAGGATGGGGAGGCCTGGTCAGCTCCTCAGAAAGGACGGACATGGCCTAGCTGGGTGGGTGCTGCACTCCAGTGGACTGTCCACAGAGGCAGGGGCCAGTCCGCCACGTGGGGAAGGCTTGTTGCACAGGGAGCCTAGTTTGCTTGTCGATCTGCCTTGCAGCTGAGGCTCTGAGCTAGTCTGTAAGGAGGGACAAGGGGACTCTCTGGGCCTACAGTTGGCGTCTCTGAGCCAACCGCCAAGCAGAGGAACTCCCGTGCCATAGCTCTTCTGGCCTTCCTTCAATCCTGCTGAAAGACCCCAGTCCTCCTAACAGACACGTGGGTAATGTTACAGGAGCCTGTGACCTTCCAGGACGTGGCTGTGGGCTTCACCCGGGAGGAGTGGGGGCTCCTGGGCCCGACGCAGAGGACTGAGTACCATGACGTGATGCTGGAGACCTTTGGGAACCTGGTTTCAGTGGGTGAGCTGGAGCCTGCCTTCGCAGCGCCACGGGCCCAAGTCAGACCCTCATCCTCTCTCAGCCCTGCCCAGGCTTGGGACATCCCCTCCAGGGTCACTTGCCCTGTCCAGGACCTTTCACTGGAACTGTGGCCTGAAGGGTGGGAACCTTGGAGGGACAGGGACAGAGCAGGCTCATCTGATTTGCCATCTGCCCCCAGGGAGTGTGAGCAGGAGCTCAGGAGCGAGTGTTAAGGCAGTCCCTGCCTGCGTCAGCTCCTGGCCACCAACTGCTTGTTCCTCTCTGCTGTTACAGTGATGGCTACCGTGGGGAAAGTGGCCCCTGACCTTAGAGTGTTTCAGTTATACCGTTGAATCCTTCCTGGCACTTCTCCTCTAACACATCCACATTTTTGGCTTCTTTCAGGGTGGGAGAGTACGCTGGAAGGCAAAGAGTTAACTCCAGATTCTCATGTTACTGCAGAAAAACCAGTTCAGGACCCAAAAATGAAAGAATTCTCAGGCGAAGGGAGCCAGTCCTCCACCTCCAAAGATGTTTTACAGGGTGGGGTCTCCAAAGCCCTAGACGTAGTGAAACCAGTGGAGCCTGCTCAGGAGAAAGACCTCTCTCAGAACCTGCTCTCTGAAGACCCTGGCTCGCAGGCCGGCACTGCTCCTGACCCACGCCAGGGCTCGCCCCCGAGAGCCCCTCCTAGAAAGCATTCACGCAGACGTGGCTCTCGGGTTAAGAGTGTGATGCAGGCTTCTGTGCGGCTCCATCAGAAGGGCTGTGGAAAGGGAAAAGCCAGGCACGGCAGTGGCTGTAGAACAGTCACGGGCCGGCGAGCTCCGCAGATCACGTTCATAAAAATCCACAAGGGGAGTCAAGTGTGCCGGTGCAGTGAGTGTGGTAAAGTGTTCCGGAACCCAAGGTACTTCTCTGTGCATAAGAAAATCCACACGGGAGAGAGGCCCTATGTGTGCCAGGATTGTGGCAAGGGCTTTGTGCAGAGCTCCTCCCTCACGCAGCATCAGAGAGTCCACAGTGGGGAGAGGCCCTTTGAGTGCAGGGAGTGCGGCAGGACCTTCAATGACCGCTCGGCCATCTCGCAGCACCTGCGGACACACACGGGCGCCAAGCCCTACACGTGCCAGGACTGCGGGAAGGCCTTCCGCCAGAGCTCGCACCTCATCAGGCACCAGCGGACTCACACCGGGGAGCGCCCGTACGTGTGCAAGAAATGCGGGAAGGCCTTCACCCAGAGCTCCCACCTCATTGGGCACCAGAAAACACACAGCGGGAAGAAGTCCGGGAAGCATCAGCCCCCCGCTTAGCCCCGTGCCTGCTGAGGAGGACATGCCTGCAGCCGGGGCACAGAATCCAGCACACCACCAGTAAACAGTGAAATCGGGGCGGCATCAGTGAATGTACGGGTTGGGAGGAAAGGGCTGGGTTTTTTTGAAATGAGTTTTCTTTTTTTGTTTTTTTAATAGATGGACACAATACCTTTGTTTGTTTATTTTTATGTGGTTCTGGGGAACCCAGTGCCGCACACGTGCCAGGCAAGTGCTCTACCATTGAGCACAGCCCCAGCCCAAAAGGGTTTACTTTGTTAACTTATTTGTTTATTCCTTCATCGGGTCATTAAAGGCTGGATGCCGTGGTGCACACTTGTAATCCCAATGACTGAGAGGCTGACGCAGGAGGATGGCAAGTTCAAAGCCATCCTCAGCAACCTAGCAAGGCTCTAAGCAGCACAGCAATATCCTAAGACTTTTAAATAAAAAGGGGCTCGCGTTGTGGCTCAGTAGTAGAGCACTCACCTAGCATGCATGGCCCCGAGTTCAATCCTCAGCACCACATAACGATAAAGGGATTGTGTCCACCTATAATGGAAAAAAAAAAAAAAAAAAAAAATATATATATATATATATATATATATATGAAGGGTGGGGTATAGCTTAGCAGTAAAGTGACTCTGAGTTCAATCCCTAGTATTATCCCCCCCAAAAAGTAATAACAAATCTGAAAATACTTATAAATCTAAAAAGCCATAATCTATGCACTGATGTTTTATTGGTAAAGTATTTGTGTTTGGACAAGAGCTAACAATGTGGATAAATAAACTATATTTCTTATAGAACTTGTTCCTTTGTGTTTAATTGTACTAATATGATTCCTAAAATAGGAACATCAATAACATGGTGAGGGTCTCCACCTCCTGGCTGAGGGGTGAGCCGCCGGCCTTGGCCCCGCCTTCCCCCCCTCACCTCCGTCCCTGAGCTCCACCTCCTGGCTGAGGGTGAGCGCTGTCCTTGGCCACGCCTTCCCCCCCCTCACCTCCGTCCCTGAACTCCACCTCCTGGCTGAGGGTGAGCGCTGTCCTTGGCCAGGCCTTCCCCCCCCCCCTCACCTCCGTCCCTGAGCTCCACCTCCTGGCTGAGGGGTGAGCCGCTGTCCTTAGCCACGCCTTCCCCCCTAACCTCTGTCCCTGAGCTCCACCTCCTGACTGAGGGTGAGCGCTGGCCTTGGCCACGCCTTCCCCCCCTCACCTCCGTCCCTGAGCTCCACCTCCTGGCTGAGGGGTGAGCGCTGTTCTTGGCCACGCCTTTCCCCCCTCACCTCCGTCCCTGAGCTCCACCTCCTGGCTGAGGGTGAGCGCTGTCCTTGGCCAGGCCTTCCCCCCCCTTCACCTCCGTCCCTGAGCTCCACCTCCTGGCTGAGGGGTGAGCCGCTGTCCTTAGCCACGCCTTTCCCCCCTCACCTCTGTCCCTGAGCTCCACCTCCTGACTGAGGGTGAGCGCTGGCCTTGGCCACGCCTTCCCCCCCTCACCTCCGTCCCTGAGCTCCACCTCCTGGCTGAGGGGTGAGCGCTGTTCTTGGCCACGCCTTTCCCCCCTCACCTCTGTCCCTGAGCTCCACCGCCTGGCTGAGGGGTGAGCGCTGGCCTTGGCCACGCCTTCCCCCCCTCACCTCCGTCCCTGAGCTCCACCTCCTGGCTGAGGGGTGAGCGCTGGCCTTGGCCACGCCTTCCCCCCCTCACCTCCGTCCCTGAGCTCCACCTCCTGGCTGAGGGGTGAGCGCTGTTCTTGGCCACGCCTTTCCCCCCTCACCTCTGTCCCTGAGCTCCACCGCCTGGCTGAGGGGTGAGCGCTGTCCTTGGCCACGCCTTTCCCCCTCACCTCCGTCCCTGAGCGGTGGAATTGGCCAGCACAGTCTGCACCTGAGACCGACACTGCAGAATGCTGCTGTCTTAGTTTTTTCACTGCTGTGACCAAAAGACCTGACAAGAACAATTAGAGGAGGAAAAGTTTTATTTGGGGGCTCATGGTTTCAGGGGTGTCATCTATGGACAGCTGGCTCCATTCCTTGGTACTCAAAAGCACAGCAGGACATCATGGTGGAAAAGTGGTGGAGGAAAGCAACTAGGGACATGGCACCAGGAAGCAGAATTCAGTTCAACAAGGACAGTAAAAACCCCAAAGACACCACCAGGGACCCACCTCTTCCTGCCTGCAGTTTTTGCCCAATTGATTCCTACCAGGGGAGTAATGCACTGTCCTAGCCTGATCGTCTCACTTCCAGACTTTCTTGTATTGTCTCGTGAGCTTTTGGGAGACCTCCAATCTAAACCCTAACAGCTACCCTAAGACTTACTGGAGGGGAGTGGATAACCTTGAAAGAGAGAGAGGGATGATGTTTAAATGCAAGATTTTTTTCTAGGAAAAAATACAAAAAGATTCAAAATTCTTTAAAAAACTGGAGAGAGGAATCCAAAGAGGGGGAGTAACCATGAGAGAAGAGGCATTGAACTCTGCATCTGTGTTCCCACCATGCAGTACCTGGATGTGACTGACCCCTGTGTCAAACGTCCACGTACTGCAAACAGAAAGCACTGTCAAACTTGGCTGCTTACATTCCATCAGTGCCCACCCTTGACTCCACGGCCAGAACAGACGTGTATTCATTTATCTCTTCAATAAATATTCCCAACATCCCCATGCTAGACTTTGGAGATGCTTGAGGAGATGTACTTGTTGAGAGAGAATAGAATTTATCCACATCAGAGTATAAGGTAATGTGCTACTGATAAATTATGTGATTTAACAAGTAGGGGCAATAATTTGACTTTACTAAATTCGTAGTTCTACTTTACTACTTATTTCTATTCAAAATGTGGGAAGTGTGAGGATCCAACTGGTGGAGAAAGCCAGTGTTTTTGTGTGTCATCAGTGTGTATCATCTCAGGAAATGGGAAGCTACCTGGTTTTGTAGATCTAGGAATGGGATTCCTTCAGGTAGTACTAAGGTGAACACTGGACTTCTGTGAGACATATGAAGTCTTACGTACAATGGCCACTGTTCACATAACTTGCAAGTTGAGAAGCTGAGGTCAGCCAAGAGGTTTGGACCCATTAGCTTATGCAGGGACCCAGCTTTTTCCCATCCTGTCCTCTCTTGGGAAATCAAAGTTGGGTTGCTGGTTCATCTAATTTTTTAAAAAGAAGACTAATTTTCAGACATTACTTCCACTCATATTCTATTGGTGAGGATTAGTTATGTGGTCATGCTCTGTAAGGTATGTTAGGAAAGTCATAAAAGAGGAATTGGTGTGTGGCATCTGAAATCTTACTGGTTATTAAAAACAAGTTTGGGCATCAGGAGGCTGAGGCAGGAGGATGGCAAGTTTGAGGCCAGCCTCAACAACTTAGCGAGACCTTGTCTCAAAAACAAAAAAGGGCTGGGGGTATAATTCAGTGATAAAGTGCCATTGGGGTAAAAGCCCAGTACCAAAAAGAAGACAAGGAATTTAATGGAGGGAGACTGCAATAGTTAATTTTATGTACCAACTTTACTGGACAAATGCACCCCAGATAGCTGATACTACATTTCTTCTGGGTGTGTCCGGGTGTTTCCAAAAGAGATTTCGTAGTTGACTGTGTTGACAGTAAAGAGACACGAAGACCAGGGAAACAGAAGACAAGTGAATCCTCATGGTCGTGATCATCTAATCTTCGACTAAGGTGCCAAAAACAAAGAGTGGAGGAAAAACAGCCCCTTTTTTTGCAGGAGGAAAAACATGACTGTCATAGCAGTCTCTGAACATTATCTGTCCCTAAGTGAATGCCAGGTGATCCCTGTGAAAAGATTCCATAAGTGTAGCAAAAAATCAGAAACTTGTGCCGCTCTTGCCTTGTACTCGGTGGGAACTCATCCTGGAGACCCTGTGGGTGTGGCATGACCTTCCCTGGCTGCACACCACAGAATCACAAGTGGGTGAGTCTTCAGCTAGCCTTCCTGACTTCCTAGATTTCACGGCACTCAGTGGAGAGAGAAGCGTCATGAAGGCGGAAGAGTCTCAGCAGCTGGGCCGTGACTAGGTAAAGACTGGAGAGAAACTGCGTTGTAATGTGGGAAGTCTTTTGGTCACATCCTTGATTTTAAACTGAGGGAAGGCTTGGGTGCCATTGGAATAGAAAAGTCTCAAGGCCATGGCCTTCTTCCACAGCAAATCCTGGAGAGAAGCCATGAGTGCCAGCAGTGTGAGGAAGGCTCTCGAGGGAGTTCTCACACTGCAGAGAAACGGCACACGTGTCCCCAGTGTGGAGGCTCTCCGGCCCCTCCTGTGTCAGGCATCTCAGTGCACAGACTCCTTCAGCCAGCATTTTCACCCTATTCAACGTCAGAGAAGTCACACTCCGTCGACCTCGTAAGGCTGTGAGCAAGAAACCTGACGGGAACCACTCAGGGCTCGTGGCTCCAGGTCAGCTCCTTTACTCTGGGTCCAAGTGAGGCAAAACACATTTGGATAAAGGCCCACTGAAGGAGGCTGCTCAGCTCACAATAGGGTCAGGAAACAAAAAGGAAGGGACCACAGAGAAGATGACCCTTGAAGGAAACACCCCAGTGACCCACCACCAGTCACACCCACCTTCCCAACGCTCAGTCCATTCAAACTAGGCTGGTCTGATTAGGCTGCAGCTTTTGTAATCTGATCACTTCACCTCTGATTATCCCTGCATTGACACAGGAGCTTCTGGGGGATGCACCATATCCACAGGATAACATCTGCCCCTCCATCCCAAACCTCATGTCACCTCACAGTGCAGAATGACTTAAGTTTATCTCCAAGAGTCCCACAGTCTTAAGAGTTCCAACACTGCTCAAGAATCAAGTCCAACGTCTCCTCTTAGACTCAAAGCAAATTCTTGGCTGTGAGCCCTGTAATTATCAAAAGTAAGTTAACATATATGTATTGGCACAGACTAAATATTCCATTCCAAAAAAAAGAATAGGGTCATAGAAAGAAGGGACTGGACCCAAACAAGACAAACTAAGTCAGGTAAACAGGTCCCAAAACTCCGTGTACAGTACCTAGAAGACGACGGGGCATGTGTTCTCCGAAGGGCGTGGGCAGTCCATGCGTTTGGCCTTGCTGATTGCAGTGCACATGGGTTCTCGCTTTAGTTTGGCCATAGGAAGCAGCTTTCTTGGCAGTCCATGTTCCTGGCGTCTCTTAACTCTTGGGGTCCCCAATCCACCTTTGGCTTCAACTTCACATTGTCACGTGCTCTGAGGGACAGTCCACTGGGACCTCTGAATCTGTTACACTTTGCCAGACCTCTCGGGCTTTCCTTTGGAATCTCAGTGAAAGCCTCCATGACCCCTAACGCCAGCATCCTGAAGATGCAGGGGTTGCTGCCACTGTGCACAATGCCTTGTCCTTGGAGTCACAGGTGCAGACACTTGAGGGGTTGGATGGCTGTGCACAGTAAAAGAAATTCCTGGGTCCCCTGTGCAAGCAGGGTGCACTCAGGCCGTCTTCTGAAAGGAACTTTTCTTTCTACGTGCTTGAGGCCGCAGTGGATGTGGTCTTGCGCATTCCTGAAATTCCCTTGAGTCATCCTTCCTATTGTTCTTAGCATCTCTTTAGCAGCTGTAATCTCCTGAACAATCACATCTTTCTTGGTCCCAGTTTTACACGCACTTTATTTGGACAATGGCAGGTTTTTAAAATCCCTTTGCTCAGCTCTTTGCTTCTGATTCTCACAGTAAATCTGGCTAAAACTTACCAGCAATACCTATGCCATTGACTGGATGTTGTTCTGCCTTGAATTTTCTTCCACAGGATTAATCAGTCCATTGCTTTTAAATTCAGCTTCATACAAATTCTCATGGCGTGAGCATAGGTAGACAATTTCTTTGCCAAAATATTACATGAGTGACCTCTAGTCCAATTCCCAATAGTCTCATTTCCCTCTAAAAACCTCATGAATAAAGTCTGCATTCCTATCAGCATTCTGGTCTAATGAGCTCCCACCAGAATGTCCCATTAAGCCTTGCTTATCACATTCTAAGTCTTTTTCACCTTGCTTTTTCAAACCTTTACAGATTCCTCCTGCAAACCACTTCCAAAGTGTTCTGAACCATATGGTAAGGCAAGTCACCAAGTGCCCCCACTCTCGGTGCCCATTTCTGTGAGAGTCTATTTTGCATTGCTATGACCAAAGAACCTGACAAGAACAACTTAAGGGAGGTAAAGTTCATTTGAGGCCCATGGTTTCAGTCCACACACAGCCAAAACCATTGCTGTGGTCTCAAGGTGAGAAAGAAAATCATGGCAGAAAGGCAGGGTAGAGGAAAACTAGCACCGCATGGCAGCCAGGATACAGAGCGAGAGAGCTGGAGGTGGGTGAAGAGCTGCAGGGATGATGGACCCTTTAGGGTACATCCCCACCCATCTTGCCTATAATCGTCAGCCAGTCCATTCAGACTGGGACAGACTGGTTAGGTCACACTTCTCATAATCTGATCATTTTACCTCCAAATATTCCACTCTTACTGAAAAGAAACCCAGTAAATCTAGTCACTGTAGGAAATCTTCTGACGGAGTTCATTACCTTATCGTGTATCAAAAAATCCAGACGGAAAAAGCACCACATAAATGCCGCGCATATGAGAAAGCCTTCAGCAGACCCTCTGGCCTGTGGCTCCCGGGAAGCTCTTCCCCGAGAGAAACCGCACGCTGACAAGGCAGAGGGTTTCAGGCAGCACGCTCCCCGTGCTGGGCACCACAGAACTCATTTTTGAGAACAACTGACATTTTAACATGAGATACGGCCAGCCTTCGCTCTTAAACTCAGTCCTACGAGAGGGGACCCCTTTAGGGAGCGTTCATATGACAGCACTGAGGCCAAACTCTGAGAAACAGCCACTTCAAGGGAAAGAAGAGAAAGGTGTTCCTCAGAACACCGCACGCCCTACAGTCACTCTACAAAAAGGAAGCACGTGGCACACCAACTGCACTGCCCTTGACAACACATGCACACAGGCAAGACAGCAGGGGAGCCAATCGTGATTTGGGGTCTTTCCATTTCAAGACATCTTAACGTTCCTGTGTGGGTGTGACTCAGACATGTCTGGATGTTTGGGGCTATGAGGATTCATGTACTAGCAAAACAAATGATCCTTCTCCACAACTGGCTAGAGGACTCTTTTTCCACCTCAATGGAAACCTAACCCACTGGCCCCGCCATATCGTGCTGTGCTCTGTGAAGATGCGGCACAGCCCTGCCAGGGCACAGTACGGAAGGAGGGACCATAGCAGGTCCTCTGAATCTGCTGCAAAACAACTGTGCACAAAACTACCTCCTCTCCACACTCATCTCCAAGGGCAGCTTCTCAGCCACCTGGTCACTACACTGTTGGAGGGTGCGTGGGTGGGGCCCAGGAGAACCAAGTGGGATTCCCTGCGTGGGTGGGCGAGATGGAACCACAGCACCCAGGCCCAAGGCTGTGGCTCTGAGAAGATGCCAGGTCGGCACAAGACCATGTGGCCGGCCTGTGCAGCCCAGGCCAGTCCCACCTGACGGGTCAGGCTTCCTTCACCCAGAAGGCCAGTTCCGACTGGCTAGCTAGTGACACAGGACTGGGCAGAATCAGACCAGACGTGGTGCCACACAGGCCACTGTCTTCAGTGCCTTGTCCACCTGAGAGGGCCAGGGCCTGAGACCAGGTTCTCTGTCCTTCCATCTAGACTTTCCAAGTAGATGATGAGGTAAGGAAGTCTAGGAAAAACTATGCTGGAAGGCAGGGGAAGGCCTCAGAGAATGCACCCAGCTCTGGAGAGAAGATGGGTGCAAGCGAGAACACTGTTCCAGCTTGCAGGGAAGGACTGGGATGGGGTCTTGGCAGCCTCTCCTCCTCTGCTTCATTCTACTCCATGATCCCTACTATGGTTTCAATGTGAGATGTCCCCCCAAAGCTCATGTGTGAAGCAATGCAAGAGGTAAAATGGCTGGGCACAGTGGTGCATGCCTATCATCCCAGCAGCTTGGGAGGCTGAGGCAGGAGGACTGCAAGTTCAAAGCCAGTTTCAGCAACTTAGCCAGGCCCTAAGCAACTTAGCAAGGCCCTGTCTCAAATAAAAACAAAAAAAGGACTGGGAATGTTGCTCAGTGGTTAAGCACCCTGGATTCAATTTTTGGGAGGAGGAAGGAGAAGGAAGAGGAGGAGGAGAGGATGATTTTGAACAGGGAACAAGAACTCTACCTAAATGAGTGTGCCTTCATTCAGTTTGATGTTTTAATGCAGTTATACGTTTTGGGTATGTCTTAACATGCATTGTTTAGGTTTCAGGGTCTGTTTAATTTAAAAAGGAATAAGTAAAAATTAAGAGTTCCTCAAAATTGCAGGTATAAATGTTCATCGATCCCTGTGTAGTCAGCTACAGTGTCTTCTCTACTGTGGCTGGGAGAACAGGGTTCAAGAGGAACCAGAGGGAAACAGCTTCTGATACCTCCTTGACAGGCTGATGGGTCACCTCCCCCACACAGGCTCAGAAGGTGAGCAGTCTGAGATTCCTGTGCTTGAGAATGTCCTCGGGCCTGGACTTGAGCCCCCCTGAGGCAGCGAGGAATAGTTTCTCTTCTCTGGAGCCCCATAAGGTCAGAAAATGATCACACCAAACCAGAAACACAGCCAGGGAAATAGATCTGCTGGGCAGGGGTGATGCTTGAATTAAACAGTAGTAATGACAGCAGCTGTGCACTTGGGGAGCACTTGTCCAATTAACGGAAGGACCAAAGGAAGAGCTCAACAGACACCTAGCTAAAGAATTCAGGCAGCTGACAAATAAGCATATGAAAAGGCGCTCAATGCCATGTTATCAGTGCACTGCATGTCTACTAAAGTGGCTCAAATCCAGAACACTAACAAATCAAGTGCTGGGGAAGATGCAGAGCACCAGACATTCTTCATTGCGGGTGGGAACGCAGATTGTACACCCATTCTGGAAGGCACTCCAGAGGACCCTGCAACAGGGGAGCCTCTGACTCAGAATCTGCCAGTGTCTCAAAGGCCAGAAAAGGATTTTGCTTTTATAGGGATGTTAGAAAGAATGGAAATTGGGCGTGGCAATGCACACCTATGACTCCACTACTGGGAAGGCTGAGGCAGGAGAATCACAAGCTCCAGACCCTGTCTCGAAATAAAAAATAAAGAGGGATGGGGATGTGGCTCAGTGGTAGAGTGTCCCTGGGTTCAATTCCTGGTACCAAATAAATAAATAAATAAATGAAAATAAAAATGGGCATTGGACATTGATCAGGGATTTTTTAAAAATAAGATAGGGTCTTGCTGTGTTGCCCAGGCTGATGAGTAGCTGGACTACTAGTGTGCACCACTGTGCCTGGCTTTTTATTTTACTGTATTTTCTTGTATCACGGATTGAACCCAGAGGTGCTTAACCACTGAACCACATTCCCACCCTGGCGCTTTTTATGTTTTATTTTGAGACAGGGTCTTGCTAAGTTAGTTAGGTCTTGCTAAATTGCTGAGATGGCCTCGAACTTGATGTCCTCCTTACTTAGTCTCTTCTTTTAAATGTTTTTTTAGTTGTAGGTGGACCTAACTATGTAACTGTAATTTTTTAAATGTGGTGCTGAGGATCAAACCCAGTGCCTCACACGTGCCAGGAAAGTGCTCTACCATTAAACCACAACCTCAGCCCATGGCTCTTTAAATTTTTACCTGATTTTCTGGAGGGGTTGTTATAAATGAAGTTCTAGCCTACATTCTAATGCTTGTCTGAGTTGAAGGCAAGAGAGTTCAGGGTCCAGTGGGCAGGCGAGACCATGAATGGAAGTTCGGTCATGTTGACTTAGGAAGAATCTAGCTCCGTCAGTGAGACAAATAGTTCAACTAACCGCAGGCAAGACAGAGTGGGAAAGTGCCTGTCTTTTCCTAGGTAAACATGGCCCATGAGTCTTACCCAAGTCAAATGGGGAAGCCTGAGGAGAAACTTTGAGTAAATGGAATTCAAGAAACTTAGGTCTATTTCGGGGGTGATAAAAATATTCTAAAGTTGCATGTGGTGATGCTTGTAAAACTGATTAAAAGCCACTGAACCATTGAGTACATGGTTGGACTGCATTACATCTGTTTAAAAACTGGATTTACTGGGAAGTAACAACAGGGGGAAAAGTTGACTTGTACACTTGTAATCCCAGCAGCTCAAGAGGCTGAGGCTGGGGATTCACAGGTTTGAGTCCAGCCTCAGTTACTTACCAAGGCACTACACAACTTAGGGAGAACTTGTCTCTAAACAAAAATTTTTAAAAAGTGATAGGGATGTAGCCTAGTGGTAAAGCACACCTGGACTCAATCCCAGTATCAAAAGTAAATAAATAATAAAAATATAACTACAAAGTAATTAATTCTCCTAAAAATCCTATCAACAATTCCTTAATATCAACTTTCCAGCCTTTAAAATGCCCCAACTGTTATTTTTTTTACATTTCTTTTTTTTTTTTAACATTTCATTATTCAAATCAGGATCCAAAGTTCATATCTTGCATTTGGAAAATGTTTGTCTTATAATTGAGGATTTTCCCTACATGTTTTTTTTTTTCTTTTATTTCCACTTATTTGTTAAAAAAAAAACAGGTAAAATGGGCTGGGGTTGTTGCTCAGTGGTGGAGTGCTTGCCTAACATGTGTGAGGCACTAGGTTTGATTCTCAGCACCAAATAAAATAAATAAAATGAAGGCATTTAAATGCTGTCCATCTACAACTATGAAAAAAATTTACTAACTCATAGAGTACTGATAAACCATTATAAAAAAATTTTAGCATTTAAAAAAGATCACTGTAAAAGTAAACATTAAAATCCTATAATTCTGAGTTAGAAATATCAAGATAAATCCAAAACATTGAAGCAGTCTATAACAATAACTGCCTTAGTAGTAATGAGTACTCATAAAGCCCATATTGTGGTCTCAAACCCATTTCCCACTAAAAAGAACCAGAATTCCTTAGCGGCTGATGGGAGGGCTGGGACAGGACTTTTGCAGAATGAGCCTGTAGCCTCTTATATCAGAAGGCAAAGAAGCTGTCAAAGACTATTAGGGTCATGTCGCAGGGACAGAGGAGCAGCATGAAGGAACTCATCTAGGCCAAGGTTGGACAGGTAAGTATCAAACTACTTCAATAAGTTAAGTCACACCAAATATGTTAAAAATCCATGCATAGCCAAACACAGTGGTACAGACCTGGGATCAAACCCACTTGCTAGGCACTGCCACCAAGTACAGCCCCAGCCCCAAACGCTAAAACTCTGGATTCTCAATCACATCAGACTTACTTATTCGCCTTTTATAAATGCTTTCAAGTGCTCCAGTATTATGACTGACAGGTCAAGATGTGGGTGAATTATGATTACACAAATGGTATGCCTTTACGCCATGTACAGACAGAGAAACAACATGTATCCCATTTGTTTACAATAAAAAAAAAAAAAAAAAAAAAACATGTGGGTGAAGTTCCTCTGTCCTTAGAATTCATCTTCGTCCTAACAGCACATCGCAGGGAACCTCTGGGGTCACTGGGGGCGTCATCTGGGAGGTATGCTTCTTTGATTTCTGGAGGCCCGCTACAAAAAGTATCTTACAACGAGCTGTGCAACGTCGGGGTCTGACGCCCTCCACTCCACGCCCTTCCTCCCCTCATCAGCCATTCACAGAAACTTGGGGTGTCCTGCCAGTTAAAAAGCACGCAGCTGAAAAACCCGTGAGCCAACGCGTTCTGCGCGCTGGTCCCACCCTCGCCGCTCTGGGTCAGGCTGCGGGTCCGCCCACGGTTCGCCGAGCCCCGAGGCCCGGGCTCCCCGCGGCTGCGGGCTCCTCCCTGCTGTCCACAGCCGCCGGGCGCCGCCGCACCGGCCGAGCGCGCGCTCCCCGCCCTCCCCCTCCCCCGGGCCGCCCCGCCCCCTCCCCCTCCCCGGGTGGCACGGCGGCAGCCCTGGCTCCCAGCACCATCCCCGTCCCTGTCCCACTCTGGAGTCACCACCGTCAGCCGATCCCGCCCCGAATCGACCTCCGCGGACCGCCTCACCTTCCGCGCGGCCCCGCCCCAAGGCCGCCACGGGGAGTCGCCGTCCCGCCGCCAGGCGCACTTCCGCCGCCCGCCGGAAGTGCCGCCCTGCCTCGGTGCGCGGGTAGCCGGGGTCGGGCGGCGCGGGGGTTTTGCGGGAGTGGGGCGGGGCCAAAGCTCTGGCGAGGCCGGAGGGGCGACCCGCAGCACCGGGATCGCGGCGGAGGACGGGCCGGACGGGCCGGAGGAGCCGCAGCACTGGGATCGCGGCGGAGGACGGGGCCGGAGGGGCCGGAGGGGCGGGATCGCGGCGGAGGACGGGGCCGGAGGGGCCGGAGGGGCGGGATCGCGGCGGAGGACAGGGCCGGAGGCGCCGGAGGGGCCGCAGCACCGGGATCGCGGCGGAGGACGGGGCCGGAGGGGCGGGATCGCGGCGGAGGACGGGGCCGGAGGGGCTGCAGCACCGGGATCGCGGCGGAGGACGGGCCGGAGGGGATGCAGCACCGGGATCGCGGCGGAGGACGGGGCCGGACGGGCCGGAGGGGCCGGAGGGGCGGGATCGCGGGGGAGGACGGGCCGGACGGGCCGGCGCTTGCGACAGAACCAGGCGCCCTGCACCCGCCGTGCCCGGCCTGAGCCTCCGCCCCGCTGGCGCGGACCCCCGCCCTGGCGCTTGCCTGTTCTGCAGTTGGGCTGCGGAAGGGGCTCAGGGTTAGGGTACTTCTGGCTGCAGGCCGGGCAGGGGTCTAGCCCTGATGTGTCCTGTCGCAGAGGAGGTTCTGGGTCGAGGGCTTCCCAGGTGGTGTTGGGGGTTTCAGGCAGGTTTGTGGAAACCCTGGGGCTGCCCACCCGAGCCTGGCCTCTCACTACGCCTTCCTTCCTCAGCCCATGGCGCTCATTCCCAGGAGACTGTGAGAGGTGGTGGCCACGAGCCTCCTTGCAGGAGCACCAGGCAAGTAAGGCCTGCTGCACCCAGAGGTCGTCCCCAGCCGTAGTTTGCGAACCTTGAATCACTTTGAAAGGAAAGCCTGTGTTTTCCAGGCGAACACAGGATTAAGGGAAGGCGCATGGGCACAGTGGAGCTGCTTCCGCGCTGGGCCCCAAGCGTTGCCAGTACCCAGAGTTAAGAACTGGAGAGGAGAGCAGGACAGGGCCTGGAGAGCGGGGATGCTGTCCTGTGAGGGCCTGGGCTTCCACTTACGTTCAGGTGAGGCGTGATGGACTGTGCAAGGCACTGCTAATGGGGAAGGCACGGAGTTGGACCTCACAGCCTGCAGGAACAGAGAAGCATCTGACAGTGAAAATAATTGAGTGCAAGGGGAGATGCTGTAGAGAAAGATGGAGTCTCCTTTAAGAGTGCTTTCAAAAAGTGAAATCAGGGCAAGGAGTAAACAACTTGCATGAGAAACTTAGTGGTCTGGCAGTGCCCCTGTTCAAGGACAGATAAACTCTCTGCCCGAGAACATTAAAAAAAAAAAAACAACTTAAAGACATCTGGTTTCTGCTCTCAAGGCCTGGCTGCTGGCCAGACCCAGGTCTGGAGACCAAACGTACTGACGGCACTGAGCCCAGTGACTCCAGACAATAACTTTATGTTTACTCCGGGGTATTTAAGAAATGAAAAGAACTCAAAGGTGACAAGACTGCTTTCTTTGGTTATGTAGGCTGCGAAATGCCCGTGATGTCTCTCCCGTGCTGAGTTGGTATGCTACCTGGGGTGATTTTCCTTTTGTATATACTTTATGTGTCTTAATAAATACTGTCTTTTCCTATATGGCTTGTGGTGGCACATTCAGCGGATCGGCCCATATAAATTATAAGTCTGTGCACAGCCACGGGAATAACATTCCCAGACAGATGCCAAAAGAAGGAAGGCAGTGAGGGAGACTTGCTGTTTTCAGTGTGGAGCTAGGATGGAGGACACAGTGAAAGGCAGATGTGCACTTCCTGCGCTGTCTGCATGCAGTCTGGGAGCCTGTGGCTTGGGGCCTGGCTGGAATTGGAATAGGGAATGGCAGTGGCAGGGTCCCAGGAGGTCTGGATTGGGCATGAAGCATGGGGCAGACCTGAAACCCCCAAGACTGAGAAAGGGGAGACTGGAAAAGGACAGAGAAAGCAACCCCTCCCCAGCTGCAGCCAAAGGGATCTTGGCCAGACCTGCCTCCTCCCAGCCTAGCCTCAGAAGGGAAGGGGGATTTCATGTCCAGGTACAGTCAGCCCTCCATATCTGCTGATTCCTCATCAGTGAATTGAACCAAATGTGAGTGGAAGATACTCAAGAAACAACAAAAAAAAATTCAGAAAGTTCTTTGTGTTGTTATTCCTTAAGCAATTCAGTGTAACTGTGGCTTGTGTAAGTGACCTAAAAATGATCAGAGTTTAAAGAGTGATAGATCATATGCATATAGTTCACCACTGAGCATCCGGACTTTGGTATCCCTAGATGATCCTGGAGCCAGTGTCCTGTGTATACCGAAGGACAACATCAGTTGTCATAACTGGGTCTGCTGTTCCGCTGCAGTGTGTCGTGCAGTGCTGGCTCTGAATGTGACTCCTCTGATCCTCTCAGCACCCTCATGAGGCAGGTGTGCTCTTCTCCCAGGTGCCTGCAGAGTAGGAAACGGAGGTGTGGAGAGGTGAAGGAGGCCTGTTTAGGGTCTTGCAGTGACAGGTGGCAGAGTGAGTGCTTCCAGACAAGGAAGGACAGGGTCTGAGGGCAGAGATGGACACAGGCAGAGGCAGATTCCCCAGGGACAGCCAGGAGCTTCAGGACAAGATGGCATCTGAAGGGGTGCTGTGCAGCCTTCTCAGTGTGTTGTACCTCAGTGCATACGTGCCTGGGTGAGAAGGTGGGGAAAGGATTCAGGGGTGAGGGGGAGATGTGACATTGAACTGGCACGTGGAATCTGCCTTGGCCAGAGGAGAACCTCTCTTTGCAGAAGTTGACACGAGCTACTCGGGGCAGCCTCGGAGGAGTCCAGGGTCAGCCTTTGGGTGAATTAGGAGGCAGGTTTGCACAGAGAAGACAGTGGCAGAAGGGCCAACGTGGGGCATGAGAGCATGGCTTGCCGCTACCAGAGACAGATGGAGGAGCTAGCATTCTTGAGGCCCAGGAAGTACACCCAGGGCTTAGGAACCAGCAGCATTGGGCAGAGAGGGCAGCCAGATCAAAGAGCAGTCCAAGAGCAGGCCCTGGCCACAGAGGCAAAGGAAGAGCAGGGACGATGGGCCAGGCTGGCGTGTGCCCAAAGGAAGGCCAAGAGCCTCAGTAGTGTGCTTAGGCCATGTGCTGCCAAGCTCCTGGCCTCCCACACCCCAGCAACAAGGCCTTAGGTTGTACTCAAGCCCTTTCTGCCTCAGTTTCCTATTCATAAAATGGAGAAAATGCTGATACTCTCCCTGTGGGGTTACAAGGAGGATTAAGCATACAAATTCAGGCAAAGAACAGGACATAGCAGTTGGCCTGTAAGAAGTATGGCTTGGCCTTCTGATCGAGGCCCAGCCCGTGGACGGTGTGAGGCCGGTAGCAGCCCCTGAGGCACCGGGCCCAGGTCTTCCCGGAGTCTGGTTGCTTGGGAATGCAGCCCAAAGCGGGTGGTAAACTCCATCTAAGGCTAAATACCGGCACGAGACCGATAGTCAACAAGTACCATAAAGGAAAGTTGAAAAGAACTTTGAAGAGAGTTCAAGAGGGCATGAAACCGTTAAGAGACAATTGCTTATGCTCACATCGAACTTGACATCCTCTCTCAGCCGGTGGAATGCCAGGACATTCGGCTCTCTCTCCTTCCTTCTACAAAGGCGTGGCATGAATAGGTGATGGTGTTGGAGAAGTGGAACGTTTTTCTCCTGGACCGCTGCCAAATGTCAAACCTGCAGTAGGACACATCTGTACTTCTCACAGTGGAGGGAGAATTCCTGAAGGATCTTTGAGGAAACCATGGAATAGGAGGGAGTCCCAGAGACCCTTCCGATGAGACAAACCCCTCTCTCTCTCTCTTTTTCTCTCTCTCGACCCCTCCCTCCCTCCCTCCCTTCCCCCCCTTTTTTCTTTTCTCCCCACTCTTTTTTTCTGGGAAATGAGAACCCCACAGAGTTTAAATAAAGAATAACAAACAGTGAAAAAAAAAGAAGTATGGCTTGAGAGATCAGTGGATCTTGAGGTGCAGGAAGGCTAGAGGCATTTGCCAGGGGAGGAGGCAGGATTGTGGGCCCCAGTGTCTTCTAGTCCGGATCTTTGATGCAGAGCTGTTTCTCACATTCATTAGTTATTCAGTTCACTCTCTGCTTTCTCAACCTTGACAACACACCTGTTTATGCCTTTCATTTGCTCCTTTTTCATAGGTCTATTTTCAGTAAGGAAGCTGAGTTGAGCTGAGCTGGGCATGGTGGTGCATGCCTGTAATCCCAGTGGCTCAGGAGGCTGAGGCAGGAGGATCTGGAGTTCAAAGCCAGCCTCAGCAGAAGCAAGGCGCTAATCAACTCAGTGAAACTCTGTCTCTAAATAAAATACAAAATAGGGCTGGGGATGTGGCTCAGTGGTCAAGTGCCCCTGAGTTCAGTCCCCAGTACCCCACCCGGCAAAAAGAAGCTGAGTTGTGCCGGCTGCACGTGCCTGTGATCCCACCAACTTGGATAGCTGAGGCAGGAGGAAGTTTGAGATCAGCTTCAGCAACTTAGGGAGAACCTGTTTAGGGCTGGGGATACAGCTCAGTTGGTAGAGTGCTTGCCTCACATGCACAAGGCCCGGGTTCAATCCCCAGCGCCACAATAAATAAATAGGTAGATAGATAGATAGACTGCAGGTATAGCTCAGTGGTAAACCACCCCTGGGTTCAATCCCCAGTACCAAAAGAGAAAACCAAACATGAGAATACTTTTTCTGTCGGGGTTTCGGCCGGACCCCTGGCCCTAGGTGGAGCCTGGCCAAGATGGCGCCTGGCAAGCTGCCAGTGAGGTTGAAAAACTGCTATTCTGCACGTATACAACTAACTTCACCTTGAGGAAGTCTCAGTAATTGGTCAGGGCCTCTGCATGATTCTTGCGTGATTCTTAGGTGCTTCAAGTTATACCCATATACGTCTATCTTCTCCCCACATATCATGAATATTCTAATTAGTTGATATAACCTATATAAGTGACAATAACTTCCCTAAAAGAGGAAGAAATAAAAAGAAGAATCAGCTGTTAATAGGGAAGTTTGCCACCCATCACGTCTCCGGGTCGTTCTTGCTGGCGGGAGCGACAAGTGGTGCTGAAGCCCCGGGAATCTTACGTGCCGCGGAGAGGTGAGTGAGGTGAGCAACGGATCGGTGAAAGTGTGCACCCAGATCTGTCAGTGGACAGGGAGGTTTCCTAGAGACGATAATATTGTGATTGTGATAAAGTTCCTAGGAACGAGAGGTGAAAGTTTCCTCAAAAAATGGGGAACGAGGTTGCTAGATGTAGAATGGAAGGTCCCTTGAAAGAAATTCTTAAAGCTAACGGCACTTCCTTAAAGACAAACTGCTTGGGCATTTTTAAAGCAGGTAGAGGAGATTTCACCTTGGTTTCTGGAAGAAGGATTGTTAACTATCCCACAGTGGGAACACCCGGGGGAAGATTTAAAGCGCTGTCCGGTAACGCTCCCAGGGACGTTAGCAGTTTGGTCATTAGTCAGAACTTGTTTGCGTTCCCCTCGGGAGGCTTTACAAAAGGCAGTTGCGCAGGGAGAGGAAGTGTTAGAAAAGGTAAAAGAAGAGTCACAAAAGGGCTCTGTTAGCACTCAGTCAGATTCTGATGAGAGCGAAGAGGGACTCTCAGAAATGGAGTTAAATAAAATTAGTGAAGAAACAAAGTGTTCTCAAGCTGGTTCAATTAGTCAACAGGCATTAAGGGAATTGGAGGGCAGCAGCTAGAAGACAAAAAAAAGGCGTTACAAAAAAAAGAGTTACTCAAAAGAGTTGAGCTTACAAAAATATGCAGTGGCGCAGTGAAAAAAAAAAAAAAAAAAAAAAGGAGAAAGTACAAATAAAACCACAAACAGAGCACAAAGAGAAAAATCAATTTAGGGGAGGGTCCCCCTAGGCAGAGAGCTCAGCAGCTCCATTCCTTAAAAGTAGTAAAAAATAATGTTTTGTGATTTTCTGCATTCAAACCTAACCTGATTTCTCAACCAGGTAAAAAAGGGGTTAAAAAGTAAAGTCCTGGGTGATCCTCCCTCCCCCTGCCACATTGGAATGTGACTACAGCGTCTCAAGGAGAAAAGGGGGGTAACCTAAAGATAAGAAGAAAAGAAGAAAAAAAGTGTCCGTTTTAAATTCCTGGGCCGCTGCATAAAACTGATTTATTCTTCAGGATTCTTGTTTTGTTTTGTTTTTTTTCTTTAATGCTGTATTTTTGAGCTCATAATTTTAATCCTACATACCTAGGTTAATGATTTTATTTTTGATCAGTTCTATTTTTTATTCAACTGAAGTTTTTTAAACAGCTGTTTCATTGCAATGAACATTTACCTATAAATTACAAGGCCTTTGATTTTGTGTTATTTGTATGTCGTACTGTCTGGTGTTATGTCTTATCTGCATCAAAACTGAGAGCTCTTAAAATTAAAATTTAAAAATGGATCCAAATACTTTTATTCACGTGATTTAAAAGGGTTCAATTTAAATTGGGTAAACTAATAAAAGTAAAATATTTTTAAAAATAACTTGCAAGTTTCCAGGTGGTCAAACTAATGAAATGTTAATGTTAAACAATGTCTAATATCAATTGCTTCTAGGACTTTTCTTCAACAGGAAAGAGGCAGCAGATCCTGTTCAGGACACTTGTCTGATATCTTGGTTTTTATAAAATAAATAAATTGGAGTTAACATGTATGGGATTACTCAAATGTGTTTGTAGAGACGTCTGGTTAATTTACAAAGTTGAAATGCTAATTGTTAAATAACATCAAGTACTTTTAACTCCTCAAATTACATGGGGTAACATACTTAAACATTATTGGTGTTTTCATAGGTTGGTAAATAAAAGGGTTTACAATTACTTTATGTCCTCACTAAACTAGAAACAAGGTTACTAAGAGTTATGTCCTAACAAGTGGAATTCTACATATAAAGGGTCCCAAAAGTTTCAACTGTGTTTCAATTAAGGGTACTATAAACAACAAAATATTTAATCTTATTAAAATAGGGTGATTTATCTAAATTCAAAAATTTCATAAGAGTTGCTTCAGAATGTGAACAAAAAGGGGTCGACAGATAAAAAAGAAAAAATAAAAGGTTCTGGGTTTAAAAATGTATTTAATAAAAAGGAAAAGAAAATGTTTCTGGATAAGAAAGTCTGTGTGTAATAAAGGACAAGTTTCAACAAGTCTATGTGTAACTAAGTTGGTTGTGTGTATGTAAAACAGCTAAAGCTATTTAAGGTTTTTCCTAAGGTGAAATACTAATGTTCTGATATAAGCCAAAGTTTAATCTATATGGTAAAATGACATGGTAAAATGACAAGGATTTCTTAAAAACACTAATTTACTCTTAACTTTGTGTCTCTTAAGTTTTATTCTTTAAAACAATTGTCTTAAAAATAGGGGTTTATACAATTATGGTTAAGCAACTGTTATAGATTGTACTACGTTATAAAGTCTAAATTTTTCTTTAAAAACTAAAATTGGTAAGAACCAATTCCTCACTAAAATTAAAATAACTCTAACCACAGATGTACCTTATAACCCACAAAAACAAGGTATTGTTGAACATACACATCTCACCCTCAAAAATGTTCTTTATAAACAAAAAGGGGGAATAGAGGAGACCTTCAGGTCCCCTAAAGATAAACTTTCTCTTTGTCTCTTTGTTTGGGGTTTTTTTTTTAACTCTGGGTAATAAGGGTAACTCGGTGCTTTACTGGAGCTGCGGCTCAGTTTGTGTGTTTCCACGGAATAAACTAACTTACTACCTCTTTTTAGTCTCTTAGGAGGAACAGTTCAACTATGTAACAAAACAACTGCTTCTTTCAATTGTACTTTAGATTTGTGCTAAAATGCTTCTAGGTTCCTGCTGGCAGACTTAATGTGTGTTCCTACCTTCCTACCAGTCCCAGTCTCTGTTACAGATGCAAAATTGCCAGTGTTACTATCAAGAAACAGGAGAGAATTTGACATCACAGCGGCTATGGTCACTGCAATAGTGGTTTCTGCAACAGCAGCACTAGCAACTGCCATACCTACAGCAACAGCAGTCAATCACTTGACCGAAAATATAGCTGCAGCCTTACAGACTAAAGAGACCCTAAACCAACATCTAACAGCAGGCATACTCCTTATGAACCAGCGAGTGGACTTACTTCAAGAACAAATGGACATTTTACAGGAACTGTTAAACGTGGAATGTATTTAACATCTGGCGGGACTGTGCGTTACACCTGTAGCTTACCATAACCTTAGCTATGCAGCAAACTTGTCTAGAATCTTGTCTGCTCAGCTACAAACAAATTGGTCTTATACATTTGATAATCTTACTGCTATTCTTAGATCTCAAATTGTTAGTCTCAATGCTACTAGAGTTAATGTAGCCCCTATGTCCGAAGTGCTAAGTTGGCTATCCTCCTCTTTCAGCTTTGTAAGCAATGGGCAGGTATGGGAGCCTTTTGTATGTTCATGGTTATTACTGTTATCTTCCTCACACGCCTTATCATGCGCATGCGCCGAGATCAAGTTAGAGATCGTATCACCTTCCATCAGGCCATGGCTGCCCTAGAGGCCGACAGCTCCCCACAAGTGTGGCTCGCGAGGCTGGACCATTGACCAGACGGGTAAGGTAGTAGGTAACGCCGTACCAACCTAAGACAGGAGCTGTAGCATGCTCTACAGTTATCCGATGACGGGTAAGGACGGTAGTTGACCACTCCGCCTAAGACAGGCTTGGTCCCGAGCTTTTCTTTTAAAAGAAAAAAGGGGGAACTGTCGGGGTTTCGGCCGGACCCCTGGCCCTAGGTGGAGCCTGGCCAAGATGGCGCCTGGCAAGCTGCCAGTGAGGTTGAAAAACTGCTATTCTGCACGTATACAACTAACTTCACCTTGAGGAAGTCTCAGTAATTGGTCAGGGCCTCTGCATGATTCTTGCGTGATTCTTAGGTGCTTCAAGTTATACCCATATACGTCTATCTTCTCCCCACATATCATGAATATTCTAATTAGTTGATATAACCTATATAAGTGACAATAACTTCCCTAAAAGAGGAAGAAATAAAAAGAAGAATCAGCTGTTAATAGGGAAGTTTGCCACCCATCACGTCTCCGGGTCGTTCTTGCTGGCGGGAGCGACATTTTTCAAACTCAAAAAAATAAATCTGTGGTCTTTTATTGAAGTAGATTAGATTTAGGGGAATCAACAATTTTTTAACAGTACATTGTGTTCAGATGTGAAAAGGAACTGGGCCTATTTTGCACTTTGCTGGCTGGAGGCATACAGGTGCAAATGGCAACAGTGAGGCTTAACACTGAGCCACATACCCAGGCCTTATATATTTTAAAATTTTGTTTATTTTGAGAATAGTGTCTTGCTAAGTTGCTTAGGTCCTCACTAGATTACTGAGACTGGCTTTGAACTTGAGAGTCTCCTGCAGGGGACTGAGACTTGTAACCCCAGTGACTCGTGAGGCCAACACAAAAGGATTGCAAGTTCCAGACCAGCCTTAGCAATTTACTGAGACCCTGTCTCAAAATAAAAAAAATAAAAAGGGGTGAGGATGTGGCCCAGTGATACAGCACCACTGGGTCAGTCCCCAGTACTGGAAGAAAAAAAGAAAAAAATACACAAATGTGCAAAATCTAGGTACAAAGAGGTTTGCTTGTTTTGAGTTGCAGGGCATTGAACTTGGCTCCTCCTGCATGCTAGGCAAGCATCCCCAGATCCATTGTTTTTCACAGCCAAAAAACAAACCTATATGTCATTCAAAATAAATCATGGTACATATATGGAATGGATTAATTCACAGATAGCCACAGAAAAGAACACAGTCAATGTATATGTGTGGCTGTGTAACACAGTCCAAGAAATGTAAGTGGGAAAAAAAGCCACCAGACAGGTTTCCTAATTCCATTTGTATGTTTGCATATGTGAAGATGAAGAAAATATTTGTATTATAAGAAGTAAAAGAAATGCGGGCTGGGGAGATAGCTCAGTTGGTAGAGTGCTTGCACTGCAAGCACAAGTCCCTGAGTTCGATCCCCAATACCACAAAAAAAAAAAAAAAAAAAAAAAAAAAAAAGAAGTAAAAGAAATGCATGCTTTTAGACACAGTAACATTTCTGGAAAGATATGCAATAGTCCACAGCATTCCCTTTTTGACACAAGAAATCATTTTCTTTCTTTTGTTTTTGCAACTCTTTATATCATAGATATGTGTTGATTTTTTAAAAATTATATTCTTTATGTTTCATCTATGATGGCTTTAATAAAGAAATAAGACTTTTAAACCTTTTTTCCAATCTAAAGTGTTATTGTTAATTGGTAGCAATTGTTATGTAAATATTTTGTTTGTTTGAAGCAGCCTTAGGAATGTTGTTTGGTTTGTTTGTTTTGTTTTTGATATCAGGGATTGAACCCAGTGAGGCTTAACACTGAGCCACATACCCAGGCCTCCTTATATATTTTAAAATTTTGTTTATTTTGAGAATAGTGTCTTGCTAAGTTGCTTAGGTCCTCACTAGATTACTGAGACTGGCTTTGAACTTGAGAGTCTCCTGCCACTGCCTCCTGAGCTGCTGGGATTACAGAAGTGCCTCACTGCCCAGCAGGAAATGACTTCTAAAGCAGAACAGGTTTTCTGTATAAAAAGTAAAATTCAATGTTTTTAGTAGGCAGAATAATGGTTTGCAAAATCTGTCCACTGGGTATGGTGGTGCAGGCTATAACCCTAGCAACTCGGGAGACTGAGGCAGTAATATCACAGGTTCAGCCTGGCAATTTAGACTCTATAGCAAAATAAAAAAGACTGGTGGTAGAGCATCCCTGGGTTCAGTCCTCTGCACCACGCACGCACACACACACACACACACACACACACACACACGCACAACCTACCCACGTCCCAATCTTTGAAACATGTCAGTATACTAGGTTACTTAGCAAAAGGATCTTTGCAGCTATGATTAAGTTAGAGGATTTCAAGGTGGAAAGATCGTCCTGCATGATCCAGGTGAACCCAGAGTCGTCACAGGGTCCAGATAAGAGGGAGCAAAAGTCAGGTGTTGGAAATAAAGGCGAGTGGCAAGATTGTGGCTGTGGGCATCCTGCAGACCTAGAGAGGCCAGCTGTCCTGCGGCCTCAAGAGGGTGGACCTCCTCTAGATCTAGCAGAGGTGGCACTGGGGCTTATCCTGCTCGCATGGTGGCTTTAGCCAGCAAGGCTAGTGTCAGACTTCTGACCTCGAGAACTGAAAGAGTAAGGTTTTTTCCTAATTGTTTGTTTTGTTTTTGTTTTTAAATATTTTTAGTTGTAGATGGACACAATACCTTTATTTTATTTGTCTATTTTTATGCAGTGCTGAGGATCAAACCCAGGGCCTCACACATGCTAGGCAAGTGCTGTACCACTGAGCCCCAGCCTCAGCCCTAGAAAGACACTTTGAGATTGAGAAAAATGTAAACAACTAAAGTTTCCACCTTCATCTGGGAAGTTGTAAAGGAAAGGGGGTGGGTCAGGCTCAGCTGTCGGTGAAAGCAGGTAAGGACCAAGGGACGGAGAGCGTCAGGTGCCGTGGGACCTTGGTGGGGCCATCTTCAGTGATGGCCGCAGGGCCACAGGAACAGTCAGCACTCTTGCGTATTTGTGGATGAGAAGCCTTAGCAAAAACGATGCAGAAACTCAGTGACTTAACGGAATTATGAGGGAAACCTGAGCACATAGAACTTGACAGATCAAGTCGAGTTTAGTGAATGATTTTGAATATGTCAGGCTGCATTATGTACCTGGATCTGCTCTGTCCAGGGAACGTTGAAAGGACTGACTCGGACTTTGTTCCATATGCTGGTGGTACTGCTGTATCTGGTCGGAGCCAGAGCCCCTGGTCCTGGGTTCTGGCTCACTTAGTTGTTCCTCTGTAGTGTGAACCTGCTGAGTCTTGTGCTGGTGCCCAGCTTCCTCTTGAGCCTGGGAGTGCAAGCCTAAGAACCAACGCAACCCCTGCACCTGGAAAGGTGCGAGCTCGGTGCCGGACCCTGACCCTGACCCTGACCCTGACCCTCTTTAAACTAGAGGTCAGCTACAGTGGAATTTGCTATTGGCACTGGGGATGCACATGACGCTGCACTTCCGGAGGGTTTGATCCCTGATGACGCTCTTGCAGATGCCGTAGCGTGAGTGGACCTGTGAGAAGCTGGCAGGAAGGCTCTGCAGGCAGGGTGGTAGTAGGGGCTGCCGGGAGGGCCGCTGCCTGTTTTCCTGTTAGCTGTCCACAGCTTCACTCTTGGTGCAAGGGACCTAAAATCCGTGTGCTCTATACACGTGGTGACTATAGTTAATAGCGATGTGTTGAGTTCTTGCAAATTGCCAAGGAAGTAGATTTTAAGTGTTCTCACCACACGAAAGTGGTGTATGGTAATGTATGTCAGTCACCTCGATTTAGCGGTTCTACAGCCGATGGACACTTAAGAACAGCATATTGCACATAAGTATGTTCCATCTGTTTGTCAATTAAAATCAGACTTTTAAAATCCATGTGATTTTTAAAACTATTTTGAAATGATCTAGACCAGAGGAGGTCTGAAGAACCAGTGCAACCTCCGCACCTGCAATGGTCAACTTAGGTGCCTTCACACAACTTCCGCAAAGGATGGCGTCTCCCTGCAGGGCGCTGGCACTGATCTGCATCTTGCCAGATCCCGCCGCACTCAGCGTCCACTGCTTTTGGCCTACATGCGTGTGTGTGTGAGAGAGAGATTTTGGGCAGCTTTACCCCCATACGTGGTGCGTAACCACCACTGCAGTCAAGAAAGACCCTGCGCTGCCCTGTCCATATCAGCCCACACCCGGTCCCTGTCCTTGGCCACCACGGCTGCGCTCTCCTTTCTCTATAGTCTCGTCCTTTCGAGAATGTCCCCTGGGAGCTGTCATGCGCTGCATGACGTTCTTTAACTTCATTTTGAAACAAGCTCAGATGGACGGGTGGGAGAGTGTGGGGGCAGCCTGCTCCCCTTCACCCAGCAGTGTGCCCGGCTCGGAGGCCAGGCAGTCGCTCTGGTGTGCTGCAACAGGCCTGTCCAGTGTGCTGCCGCGGCGCACCATGTGTCTGGTCCTGTGCGGTCTGTCAGGCTGCTCTGCACAGCGGCCTCCACCATCAAGAGGCAGAGCCGGTCCACAGCCACGGCCCTGTCTGGGGACACCCTCTGCTCCCCGTCCCGGTTCTCATCAGTTCTGAGACCAGCATGTGGCGTTGCGGGTTTGACCTTGGCCTGGTACCTCCCATGAGTGCACCTGTCAAGTTGGTGCTATTGTGGTTGCTGCATAGTTGCTGCTCCACGGTCTGCAGCAGTCCTCCCCGTGCACCATCTACCTCCAGAGGATTTTGGGCACTGCGGGTCGGCATGGAGCAGTCCTCGCCGTGCACCATCTACCTCCAGAGGATGTTGGGCACTGCGGGTTGGCCTGCAGCAGTCCTCCCCATGCACCATCTACCCTCCAGAGGACGTTGGGCACTGCGGGTCGGCATGGAGTAGTCCTCCCCGTGCACCATCTACCTCCAGAGGATGTCGGGCACTGCGGGTCGGCATGGAGCAGTCCTCCCCGTGCACCATCTACCTCCAGAGGACGTTGGGCACTGCGGGTCGGCATGGAGCAGTCCTCGCCGTGCACCATCTACCATCTAAGGAGGTTGGGCACAGTGGGTCAGCCTGCAGCAGTGCTCTCCGTGCACCATCTTCCTCCAGAGGATGTTGGGCACTGCGGGTCAGCCTGCAGCAGTCCTCCTCTTGCACCATCTACCTCCAGAGAACTTTGGAACTGCGGGTCGGCCTGCAGCAGTCCTCCCCATGCACAATCTACCTCCAGAGACCTTTGGCACTGCGGGTCGGCCTGCAGCAATCCTCCCCATGCACCATCTACCTCCAGAGACCTTTGGCACTGCAGGTCGGCCTGCAGCAGTCCTCCTTTTGCACCATCTACCGCCAGAGACCTTTGGCACTGCGGGTCGGCCTGGAGCAGTCCTCCCCGAGCACCATCTACATCCAGAGGATGTTGGGCACTGCGGGTCGGCCTGGAGCAGTCCTCCACGTGCACCATCTACCTCCAGAGGACGTTGGGCACTGTGGGTCGGCATGGAGCAGTCCTCGCCGTGCACCATCTACCATCTAAGGAGGCTGGGCACAGTGGGTCAGCCTGCAGCACTCCTCCCCATGCACCATCTACCTCCAGAGGACGTTGGACACTGCGGGTCAGCCTGCAGCATTCCTCGCCGTGCACCATCTACCATCCAAGGAGGTTGGACACAGTGGGTAGGCCTGCAGCAGTGCTCCCCGTGCACCATCTACCTCCAAAGACCTTTGGCACAGCGGGTTGGCATGCAGCAGTCCTCCCCATGCACCATCTACCCTCCAGAGACGTTGGGCACTGCGGGTCGGCCTGCAGCAGTCCTCCCCGTGCACCATCTACCCTCCAGAGAATTTGGACTCTGCGGGTCAGCCTGCAGCAGTCCTCCCCATGCACCATCTACCCTCCAGAGGATGTTGGGCACTGCCGGTCGGCATGGAGCAGTCCTCCACTTCACCATCTACGTCCATAGGACGTTGGGCACTGCGGGTCAGCCTGCAGCAGTCCTCCCCGTGCACCATCTACCCTCCAGAGACGTTAGCCACTGTGGGTCGACCTGGAACAGTCCTCCCCGTCCATCATATACCCCCCAGAGACGTTGGGCACTGAAGGTCGGCCTGCAGCAGTCCTACCCGTGCACCATCTACCCTCCAGAGACGTTAGCCACTGTGGGTCGACCTGGAACAGTCCTCCCCGTCCACCATATACCCCCCAGAGACGATGGGCACTGCGGGTCAGCCTGCAGCAGTCCTCCCCGTGCACCATCTACCCTCCAGAGGACGTTGGGCACTGCGGGTCGGCCTGCGGCAGTCCTCCCCATCCACCATATACCCCCCAGAGACGATGGGCACTGCGGGTCGGCCTGCAGCAGTCCTCCCCATGCACATTTACCTCCAGAGGACGATGGGCACTGCGGGTCGGCCAGCAGCAGTCCTCCCCGTGCATCATCTACCCTCCAGAGGACGTTGGGCACTGTGGGTCGACCTGGAACAGTCCTCCCCATCCACCATATACCCCCCAGAGACGTTGGGCACTGCGGGTCGGCCTGCAGCAGTCCTACCCGTGCACCATCTACACTCCAGAGGACGTTGGGCACTGTGGGTCGGCCAGGAGCAGTCCTCCCCGTGCACCATCTACCTCCACTGACGTTGTGCACTGCGGGTTGGCCTGGAGCAGTCCTCCCCGTGTACCATCTACCCTCCAGAATTGTTGGGCACTGCGGGTCGGCCTGCAGCAGTCCTCTCCTTGCACCATCTACCCTCCAGAGACATTGGGCACTGCGGGTCGGCATGGAGCAGTCCTCCCCGTGCACCATCTACCTCCAGAGACCTTGGTCACTGCGGGTCGGCCTGCAGCAGTCCTCCCCGTGCCCCATCTACCTCCAGAGGATGTTTGGCACTGCGGGTCGGCCTGCAGCAGTCCTCCCCGTGCCCCATCTACCTCCAGAGGACGTTGGGCACTGTGGGTCGGCCTGGAGCAGTCCTCCCCGTGCACCATCTACCCTCCAGAGACGTTGGGCACTGCGGGTCGGCCTGCAGCAGTCCTCCCCGTGCACCATCTACCTCCAGAGGATGTTTGGCACTGCGGGTCGGCCTGCAGCAGTCCTCTCCTTGCACCATCTACCCTCCAGAGACATTGGGCACTGCGGGTCGGCATGGAGCAGTCCTCCCCGTGCACCATCTACCTCCAGAGACTTTGGTCACTGCGGGTCAGCCTGCAGCAGTCCTCCCTGTGCACCATCTACCTCCAGAGGACGTTGGGCACTGCGGGTCGGCATGGAGCAGTCCTCCCCGTGCACCATCTACCTCCAGAGACCTTGGTCACTGCAGGTCGGCCTGCAGCAGTCCTCCCCGAGCACCATCTAACTCCAAAGACGTTGGGCACTGCGGGTCGGCCTGGAGCAGTCCTCCCTGTGCACCATCTACCTCCAGAGGACATTGGGTACTGCGGGTCGGCCTGGACTAGTCCTCCCCGTGCACCATCTTCCCGCCAGAGACCATGTGCACTGCGGGTCGGCATGCAGCAGTCCTCCCCATGCACCATCTACCCTCCAGAGACCTTGGGCACTGCGGTTCGGCCTAGAGCAGTCCTCCCCGTGCACCATCTACCCTCCAGAGACCTTGGGCACTGTGGTTTGACCTAGAGCAGTCCTCCCCGTGCACCATCTACCCTCCAGAGACCTTGGGCACTGTGGGTCAGCCTGTAGCAGTCCTCCCGTTGCACCTTCTACCCTGCATAGCACGTTGGGCACTGTGGGTCGGCCTGGAGCAGTCCTCCCTGTGCACCATCTACCCTCCAGAGACGTTGGGCACTGCGGGTCAGCCTGTAGCAGTGAGAGCAGACCAGAGTGGGACAGGCCGGCCGGCCATGTTCCGTCTGCATCAGCCGTCTTTCCGTGCCTGGCCTAGGGAGAATGTGCTCTGCATGTCCATGTGTGGGTCTGCTCCTGTCCCATGTCCTCTTTGCCCATCACCTCTGGGCTGCCGTGCCTTGTTTCCAGGTCCTCATTCCCCTTTCCTGCCCCTTCCCTGACCACCCGCTGGGCTGGCAATTCCCAGGCCTCCTCTTCCAGCTGCAGGTCTTGCTCTGCTGTGTCTTCTCACCACCGTCTCCTGCGTGTGAATGAGTCTCCCCTGATCCCTCCTATGAGCATGCTTGTGACTGCATTTGGTGCCCACTGAAGGAATCTAGGATTATGTCCCCTCGCAGTAACCTCGATTCATTCACGATGCAGAGCCTCTTATTCCAGACGGGTCCCATTCACAGGGCCCAGGGATTAGGTCCAGATACCTTTTGCAGCATTCAAAGGCTTTCTACTGTACTGACCAGTGATTTCTGTGGGTTTCCCCTTTAATGTTCATCTGCCTGGCTTTTTCCTTTGCCTTCTCTTCAGGGGCATGCCACCTGGATTACTTCTTCATCACCTTGCTTTCTTGTAACTTTTCATTTCACACTTTTCACTGATTTTGTGTTTGTGGATTCATCCTGGCCACTCACATCCTACATGATGGTCTCAGCCCAAGGATGAGAACAGAACCCAGAGACGCCCCCATATGCACAAGTCCCCTTTATCTCATCCTGCCCTGGTGCCTCTTCAGTGACTCAGGCATGCTGGATCTCTTTCAGTCTGGAAGACCACCCTTGAAAAGGAGGAGCTGACTTCTGAAGAGGATCATGCTAGGGAGAACCAACCTTCTGCACGGAAGCAAACACTGCATTTGGGAGCTGGGATCTTGGCCAGGGTCCTTAGGACAAGGGTGGGGCCTGAGGGAGCAGCTCAGGGGCGCACGGAGGGCCCTCTGAGTAGGATGACATGCATTTCAGAGAGGCGGCTTGTTCAAAGAAAGCATTGTGGTCACGAACCTGGGGAAAGGTGCCATCTCAGTTTAAGCCTTCTGTCTCCGACATTACCTACCAGAACCCTCTTCCATAAATCCCACACGCAGGTTAAGGAGATGACAGAGAATTCCATTTTCACTGATGATCAGAAGCGTTGGGTACGACTGAAACCATGTGAAAACCGTCAGTGTTCTGGACACTTCTATCCAAGGATGTCCTTGAGCGAACGTGCAGACACTGAAACAATTAAGTCTTATGAACGCAGTCTCAGTGGTGACGGTGGTGATTCCCGTCATTTCCATGGAAGACAATTCTCAGAGGAGAACCACAGTACCTGCAAGGGCCACAGGACCCTCATCAATGATGGCCTGAGTCTAGACCAACCTGCAGGCAGCTGTTCTGGAGGAATCCAGTGATGGCGGAGGGTGTCGGGATCCTGCTCTGAGGGTCCCTGCCTGGTGCAGGTGGCACACAGGTGTTCTGGAGGGAGCCAGGGAGGGAGGACAGTGTCGGGATACTGCTCTGAGGGTCCCTGCCTGGTGCAGGTGGCACACAGGTGTTCTGAAGGTAGCCAGTGAGGGCGGAGGGTGTCAGGGGTCCTGCTCTGAGGTTCCCTGCCTGGTGCAGGTGGCACGCAGATGTTCCTGAGGAGCCAGTGAGGGTGGAGGGTGTCAGGGGTCCTGCTCTGAGGTTCTCTGCCTGGTGCAGGTGACACACAGGTGTTCCTGAGGAGCCAGTGATGGTGGAGGGTGTCGGGAGTCCTGCTCTGAGGGTCCCTGCCTGGTGCAGGTGGCACACAGGTGTTCCTGAAAAGGCAGTGAGGGCGGAGCATGTCGGGAGTACTGCTCTGAGGGTCCCTGCCTGGTTCAGGTGACCCGCAGGTGTCCTGGAGGGAGCCAGTGAGGGCAGAGGGTGTCGGGATTCCTGCTCTGAGATTCCCTGCCTGGTTCAGGTGTATCACAGGTGTTCTGGAGAGATCCAGTGAGGGTTCAGGTCGTCGGGAGTCCTTCTTTGAGGGTCCCTCTGTGGTGCAGGTGGCACGCAGGTGTTCTGGAGGGAGTCAGTGTCTGCGGAGGGTGTGGGGATCCTGCTCTGAGGTTCCCTGCCCTGTGCAGGTGGCACACAGGTGTTCTGGAGGGAACCAGTGAGGGCGGAGGTTGTCGGGATTCCAACTCTGAGGGTCCCTGTGGGGTGGAGGTGGTACACAGGTGTTCTGGAGGTAGCCAGTGAGGGTGGAGGGTGTCTGGAGTCCTGCTCTGAGGTCCCTGCCTGGTGCAGGTGGCACGCAGGTGTTCTGGAGGGAGCTAGTGAGGGTGGAGAGTGTCGGGATCCTGCTCTGAGGGTCCCTGCCTGGTTCAGGTGGCTCGCAGCTGTTCTGGATGGAGCAAGTGAGGGTGTAGGGTGTGGGGAGTCCTGCTCTGAGGTTCCCTGCCTGGTGCAGGTGGCACGCAGGTGTTTTTGAGGAGCCAGTGATAGAAGGAGGGTGGAGGGGTTCCTGCTCTGAGTGTCCCTGCCTGGTGCAGGTGGCACGCAGGTGTTCTGGAGGAAGCCAGTGATGGTGGTGGGTGGCGGGAGTCCTGCTGTGCGCGTCCCTGCCTGGTTCAGGTGGAAAACAGTGACTCCAGAGGGGCCTCATTCCATCTGAGGAGGCCTGTCTTCCTGTGTACAGCCTCATCTTTTACCTTTTGTAACATCATTCAGACTAGAAGGAAGCTGTACCCTTTTGATCCCTGTGGAAAATCTTTTCAGTTCTTATTCCAAGCTCGTTGTACACCAGAGAACACACACTGGTGAGAAGCCCTATGAATGCACTTCTGGTGGGAAGTCCTTCAGCCAAAGCTATGACCTTGTTGTACATCAGAGGACTCATACTGGAGAGAAGCCCTATGAATGCAGCCAGTGTGTGAACTTCACCCACAGTTCCAAACTTAGAGGCATCAGCGAATTCACACTGGAGAAAAGTCGCACAAATGCCATGACTGTGGGAAATTCTTCAGGTGGAACTCCAACCTTAATGTCCATCAGAGAGTCCACACTGGAGAGAGGCCTCCCTAGTGTGCTGACTGTGGGAAGTGCTTCAGCCAGAGTTCTCATCTGTGAGTGCAGCCAGTGTGGAAAGTCCACCCGCAGCTCTCAGCTCATAAGGTGCCTCCGGCAGCACTGGGGAGATGCCGCACACGTGGGTGCACTGCGACAAGGCCTCCGCGGGCAGCACGCACCTTGGTGGGCATCAGAGGACTCACACTGGAAAGAGGCATTTTGAGTGCCTCTCTGTGGGAAAGCCATCACGGGGAGCGCCAGTCTCCTTTCCCACCAGAAGATCCATTCTGGAGAGAAACCATGCCTGTCAAGACTGGGGGAAGGCCTTTCGGCAGCGGTTTCAGCTGGCTGTGTGTCAGCAGATGCATTCTGGAGAAAACTGTACGGAAGCAGCCATGTGGCAAAGCTCAGCCAGAGGTCTCCCCTCCTACACATCAGCGGACCACGAGGGCGAGAAGCCCTACCAGTGCGACGCGGGTGTGAAAGCCTTCCGTCGGCGGTCACGCCTCACCGAGCACCCGAGGACGCACCTGGGCGAGAGGCCCTGCGCGTGCAGCCACTGTGGGAAGGCCTTCAGCTGCCGTGCAGCTCAGGAGGCATCGGAGGACGCATCGGAGACGGGCCGCCGGGTCCCCTGCTGTGGGACAGCCTCCAGTAGCTCCTCCCTGGTTCAACAGAGAAGGCTCTCGGGCGAGACACCCTGGGAGGAGTAGCCACGGCGGCGTCCTGCTTGCCCGACGGTGCGTGGGAACATGACCGCGTTCACCAGCCTCCTGTCGCCAGCAGCAGAACCCAGAAGCTGCGGTTTCCATAAGCAGCACAGGTGACTTATTTGTACACCGAGCTGTTGCATTTAGGCAAGAAGCTATGACTAGGCCCGGCTCTCGGTCGGAGCTGCTGGGTGATGTGGGGCAGGCAGCGTCCCGGGCGGGTGAGGGCAGATGGGAGCTCTTGCCCTTTCCACTCTGCAAAGCCTGCGCAGTTCTCCATCCTCCGCCTCCCGGCCTCTTCAGAATGGTGGGAGGCAAGGAGGAACGGCGTGGAGAACCTAAGACAAAACAAAAAGAGGTGTTTGGGGAAGCCCAATGTTTTAAACGTTTTCATTTCTGCAGTGAGTCAAGAAAGGATGGCAAATAGAAAGCAAAGATGCTTAGAAGAAGAGAACGGTGAGCACAAGAACAGATTCTGACATGAAAAGTAGGTCTTCAGGTCATGCCAGGTCCTGTCCAGGACTGGCGAGGTCCAGCTGGTGTGGAAAGTGTGAACGCCACAGGTAAAGGGAGAGTGGCCCATGCTTCTGGATGTACGTGATCCTGAAACCAAGAAAAGAATTTTAAGAGGAGAGGAAGGTTTCCTCTGCCAGATTTTTAAAAAGGATGATCAGATGTCAAAGTAAACAACTGTACGACTTGAACAAGATGGTTGAGGTCCAAATGGGATGCAGACTTTAGGAAGGATGTTTCTGTCACCATTGTGACGATTCTGAAGGAGGCAGAGCCTTCACAAGATCAGAGTGGAAGAGGATGGAATTCAGTGCTGTGTTCATCAGCCCTATGGGGATGGACTTGGATGGATGTGCTGTAAACAGTAGCCGTTTCTGAGCTCCAGGAGGAAACCCGGAGCGGGAGGCGAGGACTTCAAACTTGTGATGGCAGCGAGGAGCATCTCGGGTAGGCCAGTTGCCTACAGTAGCAATGCTCTCTGCAGGTGTGCAAAGAGAAGTGCGTCCTCACGGGAGGGAGAGGCTTAAACAAAGTGTTTTAGTTGTAGAGGGACACAATACCTTTTTTTTTTTTTTTTAACTTTTGTGTGGTGCTGAAGATCAAGCCTAGTGCCTCACACATGCCAGGCAAGTGCTCCCCCACTGAGCCACGGCTGCAGCCCAGGAAGCAGACCTTTAAATGTAGTATGTAGTGTTCCTTCAGAGACCAAATGGAGTGCAAAACAGCACTATAACCAACGCTGGACACAAAGGAGGAGCAACACTACCAGTCCAGCCCCCATGTCACAGAGCAAGGAGCAAAGAAGCCCAAAGGCCATCAAAGCCACAGAGAGAGCCTCGCGGGATGGGTGGGGCTGAGGGCACAGGAGGCCTGCTCTCCACCCTGCCTGCAGCTTTCCTTCCCTGTGGTGTTCTAACTGGGTAACTAACGATTGCTCCAGAGCACCGGTGCACCAGCACACAGCAATTCGTTTGTGTGATTGTAGTTTTTCTTCTTTTGTTTCAGTGTTGGTGTGATAGTAATTTAACAAAGTGTCAATCAAAAACAAAAGGAAAAAGTCACCCCTCTGCCAAGTGAGGCTTGATTCCAGAAAGACAGGAAGGCTCCTTAGCTTCTTATTGGCTATGTTATTCAGACTCTGTTTGTTCTTTCAAGACTCTGTTTCCCAGGACGCCTAGCAGGAGGAAGTCAGTGGGTCCCAGTGAGTACAGACTTTGTGTCCTGGGATGACTGGGTGGTGTCCCTTCCAGGGACAGGTAGGCATGTTTATTTGCATAACTGCAATATGCTAAAGGTCCTTCCTGACCCCAGGGAGGTTGAGAGGGCTGGTCCTGCCACACAGGAGGTGCTAGTTGCAAGCAGGAGTCCTGAGCTAGGTGACCCCAGAGGATGAATGGACATGCAGACGATCACATGGTTAAGAGTGTTGTGGAAGTTAGCTGAGGCCACTCCTCTGTAGAAACGCTGCCCTAGATGTGGCATAACCATGAGTGCCACTAAAGCCCACCAAGAAACCTGGCCTGGAAGAGCCAGCCTCTGTGCTCACTGGACTGGCAAGGATTCTGCTAGGACTGAAAAGTCACCTCAAGTACGGTCAGGTGACATGCGGGTGGAGGACAGAGGAGGCGTGGTGTCTCCAGAGGCCCCTTTCTGGGTTTGAAGAGCTTTACAAGGTCCATTCCGCAGAACCGGCAGCCTTTCTGTCCTGGAGAATTTCCCGTTCTGAAGGTAAACTGGCTGGGTGCAGCGTGGTGGTAGAGGCCTGCCAGCCTGTGCAGGGCCCTGAACTGTGATGGGACTGTCAGCAGCACAGGAAGAACATAGCTGAACTCTACAGAGATTCTAAATGACTTCAACTTCTAGAAATTCCAACTGAAAGGAGGTATAATAAATAGGAAAAAGGACAAATCCACTGTCACTGAAGAACAGGCTGATGAGGAAAACACAACAGCATGAAGCCAACCCTGGGGTTCAGATGGAGCCTGCTCATGCACCCCTAGAACCCCCTGAAGCCAGCCCTGGGGTTCAGATGGAGCCTGCTCATGCATCCCTAGGACCCCTGAAGCCAGCCCCTGGGGTTCAGATGGAGCCTGCTCATGCACCCCTAGGACCCCTGAAGCCAGCCCCTGGGGTTCAGATGGAGCCTGCTCATGCACCCCTAGGACCCCCTGAAGCCAGCCCCTGGGGTTCAGATGGAGCCTGCTCATGCACCCCTAGGACCCCCTGAAGCCAGCCCCTGGGGTTCAGATGGAGCCTGCTCATGCACCCCTAGGACCCCCTGAAGCCAGCCTCTGGGGTTCAGATGGAGCCTACTCATGCACCCCTAGGACCCCCTGAAGCCAGCCCCTGGGGTTCAGATGGAGCCTGCTCATGCACCCCTAGGCCCCCTGAAGCCAGCCCCTGGGGTTCAGATGGAGCCTGCTCATGCACCCCTAGGACCCCCTGAAGCCAGCCCCTGGGGTTCAGATGGAGCCTACTCATGCACCCCTAGGACCCCCTGAAGCCAGCCTCTGGGGTTCAGATGGAGCCTACTCATGCACCCCTAGGACCCCCTGAAGCCAGCCCCTGGGGTTCAGATGGAGCCTGCTCATGCACCCCTAGGACCCCCTGAAGCCAGCCCCTGGGGTTCAGATGGAGCCTGCTCATGCACCCCTAGGACCCCCCTGAAGCCAGCCATGAGGTTCAGATGGAGCCTGCTCATGCACCCCTAGGACCCACCTGAAGCCAGCATCTGGGGTTCAGATGGAGCCTGCTCATGCACCCCTAGAACCCCCTGAAGCCAGCCCCTGGGGTTTAGATAGAGCCTGCTCATGCACCCCCAGCACCCACCTGAAGCCGGCTCCTGGGGTTCAGATGGAGCCTGCTCATACACCCCCAGACCCACCTGAAACCAGCCCTGGGGTTTAGTGTGAAGCCTGCTCATGCACCCCCAGACCCCCCTGAAGCCAGCCCTGGGGTTCAGATGGAGCCTGCTCATGCACCCCAGTACCCACCTGAAGCTGGCTCCTGGGGTTCAGATGGAGCCTGCTCATGCACCCCAGCACCCACCTGAAGCCGGCTCCTGGGGTTCAGATGGAGCCTGCTCATACACCCCAGCACCACATGAAGCCAGCACCTGGGGTTCAGTGTGGAGCCTGCTCATGCACCCCAGCACCCACCTGAAGCCGGCTCCTGGGGTTCAGATGGAGCCTGCTCATACACCCCAGCACCAC
Organism: Sciurus carolinensis; assembly: GCF_902686445.1. NCBI lineage: Eukaryota > Metazoa > Chordata > Mammalia > Rodentia > Sciuridae > Sciurus > Sciurus carolinensis. Next base: position 66,658,013 of record NC_062228.1, on the reverse strand, counting down.
CTGAAGCCAGCACCTGGGGTTCAGTGTGGAGCCTGCTCATACACCCCAGCACCACCTGAAGCCAGCACCTGGGGTTCAGATGGAGCCTACTCGTGCACCCACAGCACCCACCTGAAGCCGGCCCTGGGGTTCAGTGTGAAGCCTGCTCATGCACCCCAGCACCCACTTGTAGCCAGCTCCTGGGGTTCAGATGGAGCCTGCTCGTGCACCCACAGCACCCACCTGAAGCCGGCCCTGGGGTTCAGTGTGAAGCCTGCTCGTGCACCCACAGCACCCACCTGAAGCCGGCCCTGGAGTTCAGTGTGGAGCCTGCTCGTGCACCCACAGCACCCACCTGAAGCCGGCCCTGGGGTTCAGTGTGGAGCCTGCTCGTGCACCCACAGCACCCACCTGAAGCCGGCCCTGGGGTTCAGTATGAAGCCTGCTCATGCACCCCCAGACCCACCTGAAGCCAGCACCTGGGGTTCAGATGGAGCCTGCTCATGCACCCCCCAGTACCCCCCTGAAGTCAGCTCCTGGGGTTCAGATGGAGCCTGCTCATACACCCCAGCACCCACCTGAAGCTGGCCCTGGGGTTCAGTGTGGAGCCTGCTCATACACCCCAGCACCCACCTGAAGCTGGCCCTGGGGTTCAGTGTGGAGCCTGCTCATGCACCCCAGCACCCACCTCTGTCAAGGACACAACCAACAGAATCTATCCAAAGGAGTCCCGGGTGCACTCACAACTGTCCACCCCCAGGTTATAAGTTAAGTCAGTCATTTCTTGAAGACCCAACAGGGGCTGCCTGTGTTCTGGAGGAGGAGAAGATGACAGTGGGTGGGTGGCCTGTGACCTCCCTGCTGGAGCAGACGCGCCCCTCCAGGGCCTTGGCCAGTATGTCACCATGTGGAGTGTACCTTTCATTTTTCTCCTTCCCCTTGAAGCTGGTGGGCCCTGAGTCTCTGACCCCTGGATGCTGAGTGACAGATTCGTGCATCTCTCTGGCATCCTTGGCAGGGAGAGAGACTGCTGTCCTCTCATAAGGACACAAGGTCACACACTTTCCACATTGTGAAGCCGTCTAAACTTGGGCTGTGAGCTTTTAGCTTCAAGCAGCTGTTCTGGCTGTTGTGTTTTGATACACATTTCAAATGCATTTCGTAAAATGAGGTCTGGGTGTCAGTCGTCTGAAGAGCATGCAGAGCCTCCCTGGGCTGGCATGAGGTCTTAGGGCTCCCCCTGCCCATTTTCCTGTACAGGGGTGGAGCAATAGGCACCCTATGCCTTTTTGGTTGTTTCTCAGGAGATACTATTTTTTAAATAAATTTCATTTTCCCCTCCTGTTCAAATCTACAGTTTTCTGGTTTAAATAAATTCTGAAGTTCACATGCAAAAAAAAAAAAAATTGACAGAACTATGCAAGAGACCTCTTGTTGAGGGCCGTCTTGGACAAGATGGCGCCTGGCAGTGAGCAAAGGGCACTGGCTACCAAAATAAGGAAGTACCCAAAAAGGCTGCTTGACTACTAGTTCCTTGGAGACTTATGATGTGTTAACGCCAAGCTCAAGGATTGGCTATCTAATATCATGCCGCATGAGGACAGCTCGTGATTTATATAGTGCTATGCTGGCATTCCCATGCATGCTCTCCTGTGTGAGAGAAAGCTTTTCTATAATTGGCTGATAAGCTAGGAGCATGGGGGAGGAGAGAGGGAGAGGGAAGAAGAAGGAAGATAGAGGAGAAGAAAGGAGACAGAGAAACAGAGAGGATGCAATAAATCTCATCAAACTAAAGATTAGTGGTGTCTCCTTTCTCCGCGCCAGTTCCGCTGGACGGAACAAGTGGTGGTGGCCTGTACGGGGAACTTCTTTCTCCTTCTGCGTCCTCCCAGGTAAGTAACTTAAAGTAAGCTATAGGAAAACTAAGTAACTTAAGGTAAGCTATAGGAAAACTGTAGGATAACCTCCTGGGAATCTCTGGCCAGAGTGTATAAGGGGGAGGTCACATAACCCTGGCGAAGGGGTCACATAACCCTGGTGGAGGGGTCACATAACTCCAGAATGGGGTCACAAGTGTCAAAAAATCAAATGATAAGAATCATACAAGATGTGCTTAAGGCTAATGGGACTGCCGTAAAATGATCTACTGTAGCAGCTTATGTAACCACACTGGCCAGGGTTAGTCCTTGGTTTTTGGAAGAGGGAGTCCTAAATATTCCACAATGGGAACTTCATAAAGAGGATCTTATCAAAGTAGAAAAGCAATCCCCGTTACCTAGAGGTACTTTTCCCATGTGGCAGCTCATTAAGGAATGTCTAACATCTGAGAAAGGCAGAGTAAAAACTTTAGTAGAAGAAGGAAATATGTGTCTGGAAGAGATAAAGGAACAACTAAGTGTAACTTCTCAAAAAGAGGAAGAAAAGGAGGAGGGGCTTACCAGGGAGGAATTAGAAAGAGCATCAGGGACACGGTCACCCCCATCACTTATATCAGGAAGGAACACCAATCCCTTCCTGGAGGCAGCAGCTCCCCCACAAGCAGCCTGCCCCCTGTATCCCCCAAGGTATCCTTGGGAGGAGTAATCTCATGCTATAAATCAGATGGGTTTTTCACCATGGGGAGAAGAAACCCCCATTAAAGAAACCTCAGGGGGCTGGGGAGATAGCTCAGTTGGTAGAGTGCTTGCCTTGTAAGCACAAGGCCCTGGGTTCAATCCCCAGCACCCCCCCCAAAAAAAAAAAGAAACCTCAGCAGTCCCACAACTCTTCCCTGTACTAGAGGACCAAAATAGACAAAGACTCCACCAACCTCTGGATTTCAAAACAGTAAAAAATTTTAAGGAAGCAATAGCTACGTACGGTCCACAGGCCCCATTTACAATTAGTATGTTGGAATCAGTAGTGGGACTAAATCTAGTTCCGGAAGATTGGAAAAGGCTATGTAAAGCTGTGCTATCAGGGGGGCAGAACTTAGTGTGGAAGACTGCATGGCAGGAAGCCTCATTAGAAATGACATGCTGTAACGCTGCCGCAGGCTTTCCCCAAAGAAATGTAGAAATGCTGACAGGAGAAGGAAACTATGAAGGTATTCAACAACAGATTATTTATGATCCTGAAGTGCACGCACAAATTGCTGCTGCTACCACTAAAGCCTGGAAATTAATTCAAGGGGCAGGAGATTTACAGGGGCAGTTGTCCAAGGTGATTCAGGGAAGTAAAAAACCATTTGCAGATTTTGTTGATAGATTAATTCAAACTGCTGCCAGAGTATTTGGAGATTCAGAACAAGTAAAGCCCTTAATAAAACAATTAGCTTATGAGCAAGCAAATAAATGGTGTAAAGAAGCTATAAGACCATGGAAAAATAAAGATTTAAGTACCTATATAAAGGTCTGCAGGGATAACAGTGATGCAGTCAAAACAGGACAAGTAATAGCCGCTGCTCTTCATGGGCCAAATCAGGGGTCACTGAACCATTAAAGATAACATGGAAATTCAATAATCCTATCTGGGTCCCCCAGTGGCCCCTTTCTAAAGAGAAAATAGAGGCAGCCCAGGAAATAGTTAGTCAACAATTAAAGGAAAACCATATCATTCCTTCCACTTCCCCTTGGAATACACCCATTTTGTCATAAAAAAGAAGTCTGGGAAATGGCGACTCTTGCAAGATCTGAGAGCCATAAATTCCAGTATGCAGATTATGGGCCCAGTGCAACTGGGTCTCCCCTCATTAGTTGCTATTCCAAAACATTGTCATATCATCTCTATAGACATAAAAGATTGTTTCTTTTCCATTCCTGTTCATCCCGAGGGTAGCCCTCGATTTGCCTTTTCCGTTCCTTCTTTAAATAATGAAGGGCCTAATACTAGATACCAATGGGTGGTCCTTCCCCAGGGAATGGCAAATAGTCCCACTATGTGTCAAATATATGTTGGCCAGGCTATATCACAGATTAGACAGAATTATAAAGAACTTTATTGTCTCCATTATATGGATGATTTTTTTTGGCTCATAGGGAACAGGAGACTTTATTAAGGGTATTTGGCAATATTATTGAAACCCTACAAAAATGGAGATTACATGTGGCCCCAGAAAAGATGCAAACCCACAGCCCTATTACCTTTCTAGGACATCAAATATTAGATACCTGTGTTAGGCCACAAAAAATTCAATTATCCACGGAAAAGCTTAAGACTCTAAATGATTTCCAAAAATTATTAGGTGATATAAATTGGATAAGGCCAAATTTGGGAATCACCACTGGTCAACTTAAGCCTTTGTTTGATATTCTCCAAGGAGATTCAGACCCTACATCCCCCCAAAATTTAACTCCTGAAGGTAGAAAAGCCTTGAGGTTAGTAGAACAAGCTTTAGAAAATGCTTATAGTGATAGAGTTGATCTATCCTTGCCTTTTAGCCTCATAGTATTAGATTCTGAATATACTCCTACAGGTCTATTGTGGCAAACTGGACACCTGATATGGATCCATTTGCCAGTGTCCCCCAAAAGTGTTGTTTCCTCGTATCCTGTGATGGTGACAAATCTAGTTACATTAGGACTTAAGATAGCCCTTCGAGTTTTTGGAGTTCATCCTCAGACAGTTATTGTCCCATGCACAGCAAAACAGATTAAAATACTAGTTAACAATAATGAAGATTGGGCAATTGTCTATTGTTCCACCCTGGCCACATTTGATAATCACTTGCCAAGTTCACCTATTGTCAGCTTCTTCAAAAGACATCCTGCTATTTTCCCTCAGATTGTTAAGGCTCAACCTATCCCAGCAGCAAATACAATCTTTACAGATGACTCCTCCTCCGGCACAGCTACAGTCGTTTCTGATAAAGTACAGACTATTATTACTTCTCATAAGTCTGCTCAAAAAACTGAGCTAAAAGCAATAATAACTGCCTTACAAACATTTCCTGAGGAACCTTTAAATATTTATACTGACAGTCTCTATATTGCCCAGCTTGTGCCACGGCTTGAGACAGCTGGACCCATTAGTCCTCAATCTACCTTACAACAATGCTTTTATCAGGTACAAACTCTTCTGTGGGCTCACAAAGAACCTTTATATATAGGCCATATCAGAGCACATTCAGGTTTACCTGGGCCTTTAGCTCAAGGAAATTCTACTGCAGACTCAGCTACTCGAGATCCTCATGTATTTAATATTGTAGAAGAAGCAATTAATTTCCATAAAGATTTTCATGTCAATGCTACTACTCTCAAAATAAAATATAACATTACAAAAGAGCAAGCCAGAAATATAGTAAAACAGTGTCCTGCCTGTGTGCCTCATTTATCTGTTCCTCATTTTGGAGTAAATCCTAGAGGACTCCTTCCAAATCATCTATGGCAGATGGATGTCACCCATATCCTTGAATTTGGTACTTTAAGATTTGTACATGTAACTGTAGATACCTACTCAGGATATATATTTGCTACCGCCCATACAGGGAAAAAGACAAAAGATGTAATCAGTCATTGCCTTCAAGCCTTTGCTACTATGGGAAGGCCAAAATCATTTAAAACAGAAAATGGGCCTGCGTATACTTCTTCTTCATTTCAATAGTTTTGCTCAAAGTTTAATATCTATCATTCTATAGGATTGCCCTACAATCCATAAGGACAAGCTATCATGGAAAGGGCTAATCAAACATTGAAAGTCTGCTTAACTAAACAAAAAGGGGAAATAGGGGCATTAGCCCCTCCCAAGAACAGACTTAACCTTGCTTTATTCACCCTCAATTTTTTAACTTTGGATGCTATGGGCTGTACTGCGGCTGATAGACATTTTAGTGGAAAGTCTGGTGGCCATCCACAAGCAATGTGGAAAGACATCTTGACTGGGTCCTGGAAAGGACCTGACCCAGTATTAATTTGGGGGAGAGGATCTGTTTGTGTTTTTCCTTAGGACCAACAACAACCTATCTGGGTCCCGGAGCACTTGGTAAAAACTATCCATAAGAAAGAAAATGGCACCGAAACACAAAATGATGGTGGTGGTGGTAAGCCTGCTGTTGTTAGCTCTTCCTAAATCTTTTGGGGATATATCACTCATGGTGCACAAATTTTCCCTCAATTATTTCCTAGTACAGAACTTCTAGGTATCCCTTACCTACCAGCTGGTTCCACTGTAAAGCCACTTATTACTAGTCTAAACTTCAAGTTAAGAGGTAGTTTTTGCTTCTTCTGGTTAGCCACCTCAGAAACTGCCATGATAGAGGGAGGCAATCTCTCTCTCATTCAATAAAGGTATAGTCAAAAGCAAGCCTATATAAAGGGAAGTATTCACCTGTTTATAGTTATACAGGGTGCGAGGCCAATTACTCTTCCTTTTATCAGGCTTTCCCCCCTACTCCTGTGTGTGTCACGTCTCCATTTGTGCTCATTCTGTCTAAGAGTTCTAAGTTTAATATTAACATTACTAATAACAATGATAATGATACTGAGGTCCTTAACTGTGCTAACCAAGAGTGTTATGTATCTAGTTGTTGGAATGCTTCATTATTTCCTCTGGCTGTGATTGCCAGGATTCCTAAATTTATTCCAGTCCCAGTGACCTTAAATCATAGTGAGTGGAATTTCCTACCCGTGAGAGCAAAAGAGATTTTGGTATCTCAGCCATTATAGCCATGGCTGTTGCTGCGGTGGCTGCTGCGGCTGCTGCCACTGCTGCTGGACTTGCCCTAGGACCTGCTATTCCTACTGCTCATGTGCTCAACAACCTGTCACGAGCCACTGCTGAAGCATTAACAGCCCAGGAAAACATCAATGCGCATCTCGCCACGGGAATCCTGATTCTAAACCAAAGAATGGACTTACTCAAGAATAAGTGGACATGTTGACTGTTACCACACAGATGGGCTGTCTAGTGCACCCAAGCACTATGTGTTACCCCTATACCCTATTCCAATATTACTGCTGCTGCAAATCTGTCCAAACAGCTTGGAAGCATGCTTAATGGGACATGGACTAAAGAGTTTACTAATTTGACTACTCTATCAAGAAATTTATATTTTTGGTAAATAGTACTCAGGTCAAGGTCCCAGGTATGCCAGAAGCCATTAGTTTCTTATAGTCAGCACTACAATTTGGTAACAATGGATGGGAAGTTTTGCTATGATGGGATTGTTGTTCTTGCTGTTCTTATTGCTGCTCAGCTATCTGTTGTCTCTAAGGAGGCATCAAAGACAGCAAGCCTTAGTGGTATGGCAAGCCCTTATGGCCATGGACCAAGGCTCTGATCCTCAGATTGGCTCTCCCAATTACAGGGCTGGTAGTCAAACGGGTAAGCACAGGGTGGACTTAATACCAACCTAAAACAGGGATCAAAGCATGCCAACAGCTCTTTCACTCCCAATGACAGGTAAGGATAAGGTCTGACTCTGGCACCTAAGACAGGCACAGTCGCTGTCCTTTTCTTTTTATAACAAAAAGGGGGAGCCTGTTGAGGGCCGTCTTGGACAAGATGGCGCCTGGCAGTGAGCCAAAGGGCACTGGCTACCAAAATAAGGAAGTACCCAAAAAGGCTGCGTGCTTACTAGTTCCTTGGAGATTTATGACGTATTAGCGCCAGGCTCTAGGATTGGCTATCTAATATCATGCCGCGCGTGGACAGCTCGTGATTTATATAGTGTTATGCTGGCATTCCCATGTATGCTTTCCTGTGTGAGAGAAAGCTTTGCTATAATTGGCTGATAAGCTAGGAGCCTGGGGGAGGAGAGAGGGAGAGAGAGGAAGAAGGAAGATAGGGAAAGAACAAAGGAGACAGAGAAACAGGGAGGACGCAATAAATCTTGTGAACTAAAGATTGGTGGTGTCTCTCCGCACCGGTTCCGCTGGACGCAACAACCTCTGGCTTAAGCTGACTCCCATTTGTGTAACATCAAGCATTACCATCTATCCTAGACCACACCGCAGGTTCAGTTTATACTTGCTTGGAGGAACAGCTGGAATTCTCCTTTCTCATTGGCTCTTTTTCTCTTTTTCTTTCTTTTTTTTTAGTTGTACATGGACACAATACCTTTATTTATTTTTATGTGGTGCTGAGGAGGGGACCCAGGGGCCCACTTGTGCAAGGCAAGTGCTCTACCACTGAGCCACAACCCCAGCCACTCTCACTGGCTGTTTTTGTTGTTGTTTATTTTTGCTTTTTGTACTGGGGAGTGAATCCAGTGGGGCTTAACCACTGAGCCACATACTCAGGCCTCTGAATTTTATTTAGAGACATGGTCTCACTGAGTTACTCAGGGCCTAAGTTGCTGAGGCTGGCTTTGAACTCCAGATCCTTCCCCCTTGGAGCCGTGAAACTACAGGTGAGCGCCACCACACCTGGTTCTCATTGGCTTTTGAGTTAGGGTAGACAATACTTGCTACAAATAGACCCCTAGCGAAATTACTGCAACACTAACGAGACTGATTTCTGCCAGGTGTGGTGGTACACGCCTGTAATCCTGTTGCTGGGGAGGTTGAGGCAGGAGGATCACAGGTTTGAAACCAACCTCAGCAATTCAGGCTGTAAACAACCTAGTGAGACCCTGTCTTTAAATAAAATATAAAAAGGGCTGGGGGTGACTCAGTAGTTAAGCACCCTGGGTTCAATCCCAGGTGCCCCCACCCCAATGAGAGCCCCCGTCTCACCCACTTAGCCTGTGATCTACTACTGACTCCTGAGTTCCCTGATCCTCTTGGTCATGTCACTGGCTCACCGTTAGGCAGCAATCCAATCAGCGAGGACCTGGATTTCTGATTCCCCTCACTGGTAACCTGGGAAATTTATATAAGCAACAAAGGATCAAGTAGACACAGGTAGGACTTATCCATTCAGCGAGGCCCTAAGTAACTCAGTGAGACCCTGCCTCTAAATTAAATAGGAAAAAGGGCTGAGGACGTGGCTCAGAGGTTAAGTGCCCCTGGGTTCAGTCCCCGGTACCGAAAATAAATAAATACTCCATATCGACCACCGGCACGAACACTTTTTTAATCGCAGCTGTTTAGGATTTTAATCTGGTTACAATATCACTCCTCCTGCAGCCTCGGGAAAACTCAGAGTCTCTCCTGAGACTCGGGGGGACAAGGGAGCACGCAAGCCTCAGAGAGGCAGGCGGGGCTCTCGGCCGCCGCCTTCCTGCCCGGCCGTTCCGCGCGCGCCACCGCGCGGGGCCGGCGCTGCGGACGCCCCGCAGACCCGGAGGGCGCGCGGGGCTCGCGAGGGAGACAGGTGCCCTCGTGCGGGGCCTTGCGGAAGGCCGGGCTCGTGTCCGTCCCCGCGCCGCAGGCCGCCGCTGGGGCCCGCGGGTCCCGGTTCCCCTCTCGCCGCGAGCTGGCTCTCCGCCGGAAGCCATGTGTGTCCTGGTTCGGGTCCGTCCTGGTGGACGTCCTTGTTTCAGTGAACCGCTGATGGATTCCAGGAGACCCACAGAACAGACTCGCCACGGAAGGGTCGCTTCACGTGGAGAAGCCATGCGGTCAGCGCCCCTTCGGACACCAGCCCCAAAGTCCAGGGCATCGACCAGACCCGGGTGTCGGTGCAAACTCGACGCAGGTAAGCATCTTCGAGTGCAACGGCGTGCGCGCCTGCAGCATGAAGGGCTGCCCCGACTTCCCGCCGGCCGGCCAGCCATTGCGCAGACCCTGCTACCGCGGCCGCCTCAGAGTCAATCCGGAGCGACAGCGACGCCCCCATTGGCCGAAGGCCCGACGGGCGGGGCCTCCCATTGGTCGCGTGGCGGGGACCGGACGCTCCCATTGGCCGAAGGCCTGGCTTGCGGCGGTTCCCATTGGTCCGGCTCGGCGCCGCGCCGCGTGGCCTTCTGGGAGTTGTAGTCACAGCGTCACAGGCGTGGCCGCCATTGTCCCGCGGGCGGCTGGTGGGGTGGTCGTCTTGCTGGGGGCGTCTCTCTGGCTTGGGGTCGCCTCGGGCTCGGGTGCTCGATCCTTCGGCCAGGATGGACTGCGAACACGAAGCGGCAGCGGTGGCGATGGCCGCGCGGCCGGCGGCGGCACGGCCTCAGGTAAGGAGGACAACGGCGGCGGGCCCGGGCCGGGTCCCCGTGGCCACTGGCCTGCAGCCCGGCTCCCGCCGCGGGCGGCTTTCTGGGCCGCGCGGACAGCTAGGCGTGTGGCTGGCGGAGGACTGGCGGGCACTGTCGCCCGGAGATGCCGAAATGCGTGAGCCAGCAGACACCCAGCGCCGGGGCTGCGAGGCCCCCTTGGGAGGGAGGACCTCCGAGGGAGGCCGGGGCCGCGCGCGGAGGTCGGTCACCGCGGCGCTGGGCAGCCCTCCGCGGGGCAGGAACCGGCACGACCCCTTTCCGCAACTCCGAGTCAGGTCTGTGCGCGTGTGGTCGGCCTGCCTGTGGGCCGGGAGCGCACTTCGCGTTTGGGTCACAATGTGAAACTGCTGATGGTCTTCAGATATGTGTCACCAGGGAATGTGCGTGGAACGTGACCTGACTGCAGTTTGTGCTGTGTGTGTGAGATCTGGGGATTGAGCCCAGGGGCGCTTTACCACCGAGCAACAGCCTCAACCCTTTCCAGTGTTTATTTGGAGGCAGGGTCTCGCTAAGTTGCTGAGGCTAACCTGGAACTTGTGCTCCTCCTGCCTCAGCCTCCTGAGTGACTGCGATTAGAAGAGTGCACCACCGTGCCCAGCTGTATTTTGTTCTTGGCAGGGAATAAGCAATAAGAAGTGCTGGAGAAGTGTATGAGTTATTTGTTGCCGTGTAACAAATACCCCCAGATCTTACTATCCTGAAAAAATAAATAGCTCAACCCTTTTTGAAAGGGTGGGAATCCTGGAATGATTCAGCTGGTGGTTCTGGCTCAGGCTCTTAAAATTAAAACAGGATCTCACCCTAGCCATTGCCACTTCAGAATTGATGGCTCACACACATGGCTTTTGGCAGGAGGTCTTGTTTCTTCCCATGTGGGCCTCTGGAACTGCTTGGGTGTCCTCATAACATGGTGTCTGCTCTCTGTAGAGCCAGTGATTCAGGAGAGGGTAAGGTGGTAGATGCCTCATGCCCAGGGAACAAAATTCAGACCTTCATTTCCACAGTATCCTATGAGTTACACAAGTAAGCCTTGCTCAGAGCAGGAGGAGACTACACAAGGTCTGGAGATCATTGGGGGACCATGTTGGAGATTGTTTGCCACAAAGCAAGGACCAAAAGTGAAGGGCTTCACAGTTACTTTCTTGTGGCTGCTTAAGTCACTACAAACTTGGTGACATAAAACAACACACATATTCTAGAGGTGAGACGTCTGAGAGGAGTTTCATTGGACTGGAGTTAAGGTGTGAGAAAGGCTACCTCCCTGCCAGGGTTCTAGGGGAGAACCTGTTCCTCACTTTTCCAGCTAGGAGAGCTGTAGACATGGCCTTCCTTGCCTCTTGGCCTTTTGTCTCTTTTCAAAGCCAGCAGTGTAGCTTCTTGCTTCAGTGGCCCTGCTGCCTTCTGTCCTCTATAGTCAAATCTCCTCCTCTGCTTGCCTATTGGACACTTGTGATTGCATTTAGGACCCAACAGGATAATCTCTGTGTTTTTTATTAATATTTTTTAATTGTTGATGGACCTTTATTTTATTTATTTATATATGGTGTTGAGAATCGAACCCAGTGCCTCATACATGCCAGGCAAGCGCTCTGTAACACAGCCACTGCCCCAGCCCCAATCTATTTTAAGATCCTAATCACATCTGCAAAGTTCTTTTTGCTGTATACCATAATGTTCACAGGTTCTAGGAACCAGGACCTAGATATCTCTGGGAGCCGTTATTCAGCTTACTATAGCCAGGTTAAGAAGGATCATCCTGTATTCAAAGGTGAGAAAAAGCCATTCACTTGTTTTAAGCAGGTGTGACATGGGATGGCGCCTGGGGAATGAAGGTAGGAGAGATACCAAGAACTGAACTGAGGCCTAGAAAAAAGAGGAGGGGCGGAGCCCAGTGGCAAGGTGCTGGCAGGTGACTGGGTGGTCTGGTCAGTAGAAGAAGAATGTGGGGCGGGCGGAGGTCTGAGCACAGTCCCTCTGCTCCAGGCGCCAGCAGTGCAGGACAAGAGGAGGGCTGCAGGGAGACTCGCAGGACAGCCAGACACAGGCTCCTTGTGTGACGGCACCGAGCAGCTCCTTGTGTGACGGCACCGAGACCTCCGCCTGCGGGACTGTCACCAGCAGCCATGCAGAGTGGAGCGCTGGGGCCGCTGGGGGCAGGCGGCAGGAGAAGCAGGTGTCAGACCTTCTGACTAGAATGAGAGGGCACGGGACAGGAGCAGAACCCTCTGTTCCCAGCCAGCCGCCCTGTAGGCGTCAGGCCAGAGCCACGTGGCCACCAGTTCACATTTTCTTTAGCATTTTCAAATCCACCTAAAATTTTTCTTTTTAATTGCACTCTTTGTTGTGTGCTTTGCTTTGTATTTCCCTGATTAATGATGCTGAGCATCTTTTCATGTGCTCATTTGTCATTTGTGTATCTTATATATCTTTCTTGCAGAAGTATCTTTTCAGATTCTTGGCATATTTTGATTGTGTTGTCTTTTCTTATTGAGTTGTAAGAGTTCTTTTTATGTTCTAGATATAAACCTTTGGTGTGTGGCCCCCCACTTTCTTGAGAGTGTCCTTTGAACCACAAAAATCTTTTAGTTTTGAAGTCGAATTTATTTATATTTTCTTTTGTTTGTGCTTTTGGTTTCATATTCAAGAATCCTTTTCCAAATCCAAGGTCACAGTGACTTATCCCCATGTTTTCTTCTGGGAGTTTTATATTTTTATCTCTTATATTTCCATCCTTGCTTCATTTTCAATTAATTTGTACATATGGTGTGAGGGAGAGAACCAACTTTTTTTTCTTGCATATGGCTTCCAGTTGTCCTATATTATAGCTTTTAGCCACCTAATTCCCATTTCCACCCCAAAGGAATGATGCTTAGTACATATGGAAACTGGGAGACAGTGGTACTACACACTTGGGGTCTCCTGGGGAAGAAGTAGCTAAGCCAAGACTCTGATCCAGAAATAGTTGACTTTCAAGTGTACTACAACCAGCACACAGAAGAATTTTGTGACATGTTTTACAAACACTGGAATTACTCACATAGACAGCCTACTAAGTTTCTACCTTGTCTTTAGACATTGGCAGTTCTGACCACTTGTGCCCTGTGTTTCCCCACATTCAGTCAGTTCCGAGTCCCTGTTGCCCTTTCAGACAGGGCATGTGCTCCCTGTAACTTCTGGCCCCACTACTCACAGGGTAAGTCCACTTGTGGGCTCTCAAACTGGCTCTTAAAAAGTCACTTGAGCCTGCCTGGTCCCTAAGGTAGGCGAGTTTCCAAGCCTGACCATACACCCCTCTTTTCAGGGAGGATGATGAGCCTCACTTTGTATTTACAGAGCAGTAAGTGTGTTAGTATGAGTTAGCTTTTGCTATATAACAAAAATAGTAGCTATTTCTCTAGCTCAGAAGCCTGAAACCCAGGGTTAGGCTAGCCTCTGTTGGTGGATGAGTCCTGATGGCCTGTCTGATTGCTTGTAGGTAGCTGTGGTTGATCTTGCTGTGTGCTCTTACATATCCACACTTAAGCCCACTCCTGCATCTCAGTAGGTGTCCAGTGAGACGTGGCTCACGTCACTCACATTGAACATCCTCTCAGAACGTGGACCTGCCCACTTTCCTCTTTCCCATTCTTCCTCTGCCAGAGAACCTTGATGGAGATGGTCCAGCTGATGGAGACTGTTTGTGATGTTTTAGGAGCCTGTGACCTTCAGGGATGTGGCTGTGGACTTCACCCAGGAGGAGTGGGGGCAGCTGGACCCTACCCAGAGGACTCTGTACCGTGACGTGATGCTGGAGACCTTTGGGCACCTGCTCTCTGTGGGTAAGAAGTGCTTTCCAAGCTCCAGAGGCTGAATCTTCCTGCCTTATAGGTTGTGGGGCCCTGGGGTGAGGACCTGACTTCAGTCCTGTTGCCTGTGGGGCACATGTGGGAACGGGGAGGCACCTACCCTTTTCTATCACAGTGCAGAGCCTGCACCTAGTCTCACGGTGTCTATGTGTCCTGATGGCCAGAAGTCTGGGCAGAGCCAGGGCTGGTTCTCTCCCTTCAGAGCAGCCCCCACCTCCTGTGCCTTTTCCTCTTTCCAGGTCCTGAGCTTCCCAAACCTGAAGTCATCTCCCAGCTGGAGCAAGGGGCTGAACTCTGGGTGGTCGGGAAAGGAGTCACCCAGGGCTGCCATCCAGGTGAGAACCTACCGGGAGTGTTGCAGGTGGTCAGTGGAGATTCATTCTGTGAAAGGAGTGGCGCTTCGGGGTCCTCAAGGCCACCCCCTGCCCTGGGAGACCTTGCAGCATCTGAGTCGTAATGTTCACAGCCGTGGTCGTGACACCTGCTGAGTGAGCCAGCCCTCCACCTGCAGAACCCCACGGACCTCCTGGAGCCCCTAGCCGGGAGCCTGCCTAGAGACGGGTCAGACTCGCTGGGCCTGGTGTCATGGGCAACCTCTGCCTGGCACAGCCAAGTCTGGGGTATACCACATGTGCACAGGGAGCCCCCCAGAGTGGGTGGTGGGCTCCGCCCAGCTCAGGTACCTGGAGGCAGCCCTTCGGAAGGCAGCCTCAGGTCTGCCTTCATACCTGCTTCTGCATTGTAGCACCCCGCCTGAGCCCTCCTCCTGTGAACCCAGAAACCATTCAGCTCTCCTCCCTGCTCGCTCTCTGCTCCCCCTCCTCCCAGGTCTCTCCTTCCTCACCAGCCTTCTCCACAGGCCTTGTCTGGTGCCTCAGCCTCTTCTTTATCTTCTTCACTTTGTTCTTGTGTATTTAGATTCTGTAAACCTGTTCCTGGGATTGTGTTTAGCTGTAGGTACCTTAAAGCCAGGTTGGGGCAGCTCAGAAGAGACAGGCATTTTTCTCACAGAGCAGAAACCCTGAGTCAGCTGCTGTTGTTGCAGCTTAGAGATACCCGGGCTGGTGGTTCTGTGGTTCCCCTGGCCTTTCCTTAGACTTACAGTGTGACTACTGCAGCTCCAGCCATCACATCGGTGCTCCAGGTCGGAAGGAAGAAAAGAAGGGAGCAGAGAGGAAGATTCATCTGTCCCCTCTTATCAGAACCGAGATAACCATTCATAGGGGTCGATTACTTCCTCATCCCCTGACCCTGGTCAGTAGGGAAGTGGAAAGGAGGACATCTGGAGTGCGGGGACTGACTAGGCTCTGCAGACCTGTCCCTAGGGCTGCTGCCTAGTGCTGCGGCCACATCTGGATGTGGTCAGCAGTGCCTGTGGATCGGCCTCCCACTGCCCCGTTCAGAGGCCACCTGTGCCCTGTGCCTGCCTGCCTGGGCAGCAGGAATCTGCAGCAGACCTGTGGTCCTTCCCTGGCCACTAGCTGTCACTAGTGGCTGTCATTTGAGGCCTGCTGTGAGAATCAGATCCTCCTCTAGAGGTCTGCCTTCGACTCACAGGCCCCATGCCGTGACTGAGTAGCGAGTGCCCTGCGGTACTGAGCGGAGGGTCCTGCTGGCGCAGGTTGGCACGGCGCCAGGACTGTGGCTGGTCTAAGGACCTGATGTCCAGACAGTTACCGGTGCTGCACAAGCAGAAGTTCACAGCTTATGAAGAGGCCCACTGCCCAGTTCACGTTCTGGACTAGTGTCCTGTGGCTGCTTTACAAAGTACCACATTCCTTTCTTTTCTCAGAGGCCCAAAATGGTTTGTCAGGACTAGACTTCTGGTGGCCCTGGGCACCGTGTCTTGTCTTTTCCACCATGTCGCTTGGCTGGTGGGTCCTCTTCCATTTCCGGAGCACCTGGTTCTGACCTCTGTTCCCATCACCACATCCTTTCTGACTCGGCTCTCCTGCGTGGGTCCCCTGAGGTCCCTGGGATGATGACCTTCCACTCTCAGGCTCAGTCGACCACATTTGCAGGCCCTTTGCCAGGGAGGGCCACATAGCCACATCTTCCAGGACTTGGGCATGGCGTCCATGGGGGACCGTTGTTCAGTCACCACTCACTTTATCAGAAGACAGCGTGATTCTTCATTTTTAAGGGAGAAGGATGCTCTGCAGACAGATCCGCGCTGCTGGTGCACCCGCGTTTGGTGGGCTGGGTGCCAGTGGTCCTGAGCCCCTCCTCAACCTGTTGCTCATCTTGCTTCCTTTCTTACTGCTTCCCTCTGGGGCCACAGCCTCACCTGCCGCAAGTCGCCCGGCCAGCTGTGGTCTTAGCGTTCCTCTCAGCTTCTCTCTCCATGGACTGCTTTATCTCTGGGACAAGGTGGCCCCCAGATGCTGGGCTCAGTGGTTTTGGAGGCAGCTGGGAATGTGGCTCCCGATCTGGGAACCCCAGTGCGCTCGGGCTAGAGCGGAAGCCTGGTGCAGCCTCTGCGCTGAGGAGGAAGCCTCCCTGCCGCCCAGGGCACGAGTGTCCTGCCCGTGGCCCTCGAGTGCGGTGTTTTCAGGTCATCCGTCACAGCTGCTCTGGTGTCCACTTCTCAGACCTCCCTGGCCAGGGGCCTGCTCTGGTCTTTGCCCTTCCCACTGGCAGTACTTGCCTGGACCAGAGTTGGCGCTGCTGTCACATTGATACTCTTGGGGACATTGTCAGGCTGAGGGCTTTGAGCTCACCACGTGAGCCCCTCCAGCAAACCCTGCTGAGGACCCCCAGGTCCTCAGTGCCGGGAGTGACAGGCTGGCCCTCGGCAGAGGGAGCAGTGCGGCAGGACTTTGGTGGGGTGGCGGGTGTCCAGGTTGTGGGAAGGGGGTCCAGTCCACCCTCAGAGGTGCATGCAGGGGGAGCAGTGAGCGGGGCCGACTGGTGGGGACGGTCTGCTTGTTGCCTCAGAACAACTTCATTGAGATTCAGTTCCTGTTGTTAAGCTCTTCTGTCTAGCGCGTGTGTCGGTGGCTCCCATGTCCACCGCCACTGTGATCCCAGAGCCTTTCTGTGCTGCCTGGGTCACTCTGGCTACCAGAACGAGGTTCCACAGCCTGGGTGTGTTTGCTCCGTCTGGAGCTGGGAGTCCACCTGGCTTCTTTGACCATTGTGTCCGGCTTCTCTGATGTGGCTTGGTGTTTCCAAGCCCATCCAGTCGTCCCGTGTGCACACTTTGCTCCCGTGACTGAATATACTATTGAGAGAACAGGTCACAGTGTGTCCATCTCCTCATCAGCCGCTTCTGACAGTGCAGCTGTGAACAGCATGGAGCACAGGATTTTGTGTGAACTGAGCTGTCTTCTGTCATACCACTCTGGGTGCTGTGCAGAGTTGAAGTAGGGGGCTTGAGATGAGGGGCCCAGCTCCTTTCCTGTGGCCAGGCCCTCGTTTTCCCTGGAGTCCCTCCTGCATTTACTGAGATGGATTTTTGAGCGCCTACTGCCTGAGATGGATTTTGGACTCTAGGCACTGACTGGACACTCTGGTGTGACACAGTGACCCCTGAAGGAACAGACGTGTGACGTGTGTCATGGGCAGGACAGGTGAGGAGGGCAAGGGCTGGGGTGAGCCACAGAGTGTGAGCTCTCGAAGCCGCTGTCCCGGGAGCGGGTGTGCCGAGGGAGCCCTGGGGCCCTGCAGGGCTGTGGCCACCTCTGGAGCTGGGAGTCTCAGAAGCAGACCTCTGGGTCTTCAGGAGGACCAGCCTGCTGACGTCTGCCTCTTAAGACCCCTGCGTTGCAGAAGGGAACCGTTAGGTAAAAAGCAGGCCTCCTCCCAAGGGGCTGTTTGTGGTAAGTCGTGGTGGCCTCAGGAGGCACCCGAGGTGTGCAGCTGTGTTTGAGTTCAGGGAACTTGGGCTTGGGATAGGAGGAGGATCTGGGGACTTTCCAGGGAGGTCACGACCCTCCTGGGAAGTGACAGGCCTGGGGTCTTGGGGCCTGTCTCCGCTCCCTGTTTTTAGTTGCAGGTGGACACAATACCTGCATTTTATTTATTTATTTTTGGGGGTGCCAAGAAGGGAGCTCAGGGCCTCTCGCGTGCTGGATGGGCTCTCCTGCCACTGAGCTACAGCCCTGCCCGGCTCCCCGTTTTTCCCTGCTCAGAGTTCCCTTTTCTTTCAGGCTGGGAGCTGGCGCCCACAGGGCTGGTGTCACCCAAGGAGCAGGGACTTCCTGAAGAGGAGCTGTGTCCTGCCTCAGAAAGGCAGGGGCTCCCAGAGGACCCTCCTTGTCCCGCCACACCAGAGGGAGCCTGGGAGCTTGAGGGCCAGGGCCAGCCCATCAGGAAGGGCCTGGACAACTTGAGGGGACTGGAATTCCTCCTCAAGGAAGCACCACTTCAAATTCAAGGCTCCAAAAGTCTCAGACTTGGGGAAAACCGTGTCCACGGTTCCAACCCAGATCCGTTCCCAGAGATCTCTAGGAGAGACTATTTCTGTCCTCGTGACTCACAAGTTACACAAGCAGAGCAGGACTCGCTCTCAGTCAGTCAGCAGACTGGCTCCCCAGAACCCCAGCCCTGTGAGCGCCGTGCCCGCCCCAGAGTCCCTGAGCAGGCGGCTCCCGGGGCAGAGCCAGTGCGGAGCCCAGGGCCCGAGAAGCCCTACAAGTGCGCCGACTGCGGAAAGGCCTTCCACCACAATGCCCACCTCACGGTGCACAAGCGGATCCACACCGGGGAGAGGCCCTACACGTGCAGGGAGTGCGGCAAGGCCTTCAGCCAGAACTCCTCCCTGGTCCAGCACGAGCGGATCCACACCGGGGACAAGCCCTACAAGTGTGCTGAGTGCGGGAAGTCCTTCTGCCACAGCACGCACCTCACCGTCCACCGCAGGATCCACACCGGGGAGAAGCCCTACGCCTGCCAGGACTGCGGCCGGGCCTTCAACCAGAACTCCTCGCTGGGCCGGCACAAGCGGACGCACACAGGAGAGAAGCCGTATACCTGCAGCGTGTGTGGCAAGTCCTTCTCGCGCACCACCTGCCTCTTCCTGCACCTGCGGACCCACACGGAGGAGAGGCCCTACGAGTGCAGCCACTGTGGGAAGGGCTTCAGGCACAGCTCCTCCCTGGCCCAGCACCAGCGGAAGCACGCTGGTGAGAGGCCCTACGAGTGCCGGCAGAGGCTGGTCCTCCAGCAGGCCCCAGCTCTGACGGGGCACATGTGGGCCGGCACACTGGGCTGCAACCCACCTCTGCACCAGGATGAGAGGACTCCCCGCAGCGATAGGCCCTTCAGGTGTGATCAGTGTGGGAAGTGCTTCATTCAGAGCTCCCACCTCATCCGCCATCAGATCACGCACACCCGAGAGGAGGAGCCCGGGGTCCGGGCCCGAAGACGCTGTGGCCGGAGTTCACAACTTGTGCGGCGACAGCCCACAAAGGCAGGAGAGAGCCCTGGGGACCAGTCCAAAGCAGGGCAGCCAGCAGGCAGGGCGCTGGCCTTGTTTGACCTCCGTGAAATCATGCAGGAGAACAGCCCCGTGCACGTCATTGGGGTCGGGGAGCCTTCTCTGGGCGCCTCCGTGTTGTTTGACATCAGAGAATCCACATAGGAGAGAAACTCGGGCAGCCCCTGGACCACGGGTGCAGGAATGTGGTAAGTGTGCCAGCGCGTTCCTGGTGAGAGGGTGGGCGTAGGTGCTGAGGGCAACCTTCGGCTTTCAGACACCTGAGGTTGGTGGCTCCAGAATCTGTCAAGCCGGTACCTGGCGATGATCCCCCCATTTCCCTGAAACGAGTCCCCATAATAAAACCTACCCGCGGGTACTGTGCACAAGTCAGCATGTGCCTATTTGTACAGGATGGAATGAAGTCTTCACAGTAGAATAGCGCGCGTGAGTCCGCGTGGGATCGAATTCCCCATAATAAAACCTACCCTTGGGTACTGTGCACAAGTCAGCATGTGCCTGTTTGTACAGGATGGAATGAAGTCTTCACAGTAGAATAGCGCATGAGTCCGCGTGGGATCTTGCCATGCTGCTGTGTGGCCCGTTAGGCGGGGACCTGGGGCGGTAGCCCCTCATTCGAGGCGGGTGTGGGGTTCGCTGTTGGCCTCAGCAAATCCAGTGAGGGGCATTCCTGTGCCATAGTAGCGAATAACTCTTGCAGAAGTTTTGGAAAAAAACAAAATGTTGCAGTTCTGGGAAACTAAAGTCAAAGTGCTCACAGTTAGGGCCTGTCTGAAGTCTAGTCAGCCTCATTCAGCATCCTGCAGCTGGTTCCTCACCTACCCGCCTGGGCAGCAGGCCGGTTCTTCAGTCATGGCAGCACACATGGCTTTTGCCCACATTCCAGCCACACCCTGAGGTCATCCGCAGAGGCCCACACCTCTGGGATGGCACCTGCCTGGAGACCACAGCCTCAGCACCGGAGACAAGTACAGCCGCAGGTGTTCTGCTGGCCGTGACTGGGGAAGCAGGCGCTGCGGCTGGGTCAAAGCCAAGGATGCTGCTCAGCAAAGGCTCTTCCACCCAGTGTCCGTCGAGCCCACCCAGTAGTAACCAGCCGGCCTTATCAGATGGAGTCGTCGGCTACTTAACATGCAGTGCAGTGTCGGTGACGCCTCCACCGTTTTGCAGTATTTGAACTTGCTGTGAAGAGTGTGGAGAATCCACCACTCTCCTGAGTGACCTTTTAGCGTTTGCTGTTTTGAAACAGGAATGACATGTTTCCACTGTGCCCCACCCACCATCACGTCCCTTTCCTACCCTGAATCATGTTGTCCCAGAAAACATTTTGTCTCTATTTCTGAATATATTTCTAAAAGGCAGGGAGTGTCAAGGTACACCAAGCTGACCATGTTGATCACAAGGACAAAGTCATGTTTATATGATCATCCTAAGGTTTTGGCTTTTCAGCCATGTTGATGTTTGCCCTGAGGGTTTGCACGCAGCTGGCTCTGAGTTTGAAGCAGGGCGGTGCCCCAAGGTCACTGTATCCTTCCCCTGGCCATTGCAGTAAAGGAAAGAAAGTTCATTTTACCTAATGTCTGTGTTGAAACAAGAAAATGATAAAATTTTGTTGAATGTCAAATAAAACTGTATTGTTAATGTCATTCCTAAACAGATGTTGTGGAATATCGGATTTTCACTTGTTTTATTGCCTCATAGATTTTGTTCTACTCTAATCATAATCTAAACAAGATCTACTCAGTGCATTTGGTTAGTTTTTCTTTCTTAAATCTCTTTAATCGTGCCATTTTTATTTAATCTTTTATTTGTTAGAAAGGAAACAGAATAACCCGATTTGTCCTGCGAGGGCCTGCAGTCACCACGTGACTCCGCCTGCCCGCAGCTCTTCCCACCTTGTCCGGGGCCTCTGCTGGAGACCATTGGAAGACCTTCCCTCCGCTGTGAATGCAGGAAGAGCTCGGCTTTGTTTTCATGGGAATCAGAACATTCTGGCATGACCATTTAAAGTCCAGCATGGGAGACTTCATGTTGCCACCCTGCAAGTGTCCTGAAGAGATCAGGGGTTTCTGACCCTCATCGCACAGTTCCTGACACAAAAAGAACACGTGCCTCACGGCTGGTCTTTCCTGTTGCCCAGCACCAGGCTTGTACTTGCCCAAGGTGTCAGCCTGCTCTTTGGCCTAAGGGAGACCAGCTTTGGCCTGCCCATGTGCCCTGGCCACAGCCCCTGCCTAGCCTGCAGGACTGGGCACGCGCTGCCCTGGCTCCAGGCAGGCGGTTCCTCCACGGGGATCGCCCATCGCCGCTGTGAAGGCACAGTGGCCGGTGGGAGGAGGGATCATGACCATCTCCATGTGTGAAAACTGGTCCCCAACCATAAACTGCAGGAGCACTGTTGGATCACCTGGGTACAGAGCGGGCAGAGCGGTCTCCCTGGGAGAATCCCACTACGCAGGGTGATTGGGCGGCAGCACACACTGTCCCCGAGATTCCCGCCACCCCTTGTTCCTCAGATGCTGGGAAGGCCACCTGGTGGGGTTTCTGTAGGGCAGCCTGGCTTCTTTGATGCTCTGGATCAACCTTAGGTCTGTCACCAGAGGTAGGACCCCGACCTGGCCTTGGGGTCCTTCCCTGCACTGGGCTCTCCCTCGGGGGATGTCCTCCTGTTCCTCTTCCCACCTCTGAACTCACAGTGACTCTGTGGTCATCCCTTGCCCCGGGCCACTTGCTGGTTCACTGTGAGCGTTTACATAGCTACCAGCTTGGCCTGTGATAGTTCTGTGAAGTCGTTGCATTTTACAGATGAGGAAAACTAGTCACAGGGCAGAAATGACCAGCTGCTGCAACTGGAGTAACCAGTGCAGGTCCAGGGGTAGGAAATGGTGGACTCAGTTTAGTGTCAGCACCCAGTCAACAGTGGCCAGAACAAGTGGGCTTTGTTTAGGGACCAACTTCAGCCACTCGGCCAGGGCAGAGCCAGGGTGCTCTGCAGTTCTTGCAGCCTTTCCCTCATGGGCTCAGAAAGCGCTGAAACCCCAGGCATCACGCCTGTTGTTGAGACTGGAAGTGTCCGGGGAGAACAGGCCAACACTCATCTCTGATGGAGCTTCAAAGCAAAGCCTTTCCTGGGAGCCTCGGCTGCGTGTTCGATATGACACTGTCCCCCAAGACGGAGTCACAGCCCACTTAGCGTTTCTAATCTGGTGGACAGGTCGTGGGCAGGGGGTGCTGGATCGGCGGCACCCCGGCTCCAGTGTTCCCACTCCGGCGGTGCCAGCTCCTGCCCAGACCCTCTGACCTCTGCTGCACAGAAGCTGCCGAGCCCCTAATGGGGCCGCGGGCATTGCCTCTGCACCCAGACCTCCGGCCTGCTGACCCTGCAGCTCTCCACCTCGGCCTCTGGGACTCACAGCCTCTTCAGGGCTCCAGCTTTCCCCTCGCCCTCCCAAGCATCAGGGTCCCACGGTAGACGGGATGGTGGGCCTTATCTACACCATGGCTTTGTCTCCCACCCCACACCGGAGCCTCTGGTGCTTCTGGGTGTTCTGAACTCCAGGCCCAAGCAGCCTGCCATTGGGCAGCTCCAAAGCGTGTGCGGTCAGCTCGGGAACCCAGCCTGCCTGTTGCTTTGGTGGACGCGTGCCATCCCACTGTGCTCCTCCCCATCCTCACAAGCGCCCTGCAGGCATCTCGGGTCTGTTTGCTTTGTCCACCCCAGCCCCCCAGGACAGCCCTCGGAGGAGGCGTGGCCTCTGCAGGTGAGGCAGCAGGATGTGACGCAGCCTGGCAACAGGCCTCACCTGGACCTTTCTGTCCTTACTGCCCCGTGTGGAGCGTGGGTGCAGAGGAAGGCTCCTCCCTCCAGGGCAGGGACACCGGCAGCCAGGACACGTCCAGGGCTCTGAGGCCGGGCATGGGCCACCCTTTCCCTTCACCTTGGCCCCAAAGTCACATCCTGAGGGGAGGAGCTGGGGGTGGCAGATAGGGGACCCTCTGAGTGAGATGGGAACAAACTGGCAGAGGAATGGGCAGTGGAAATGAGCATCTCAGTTTATCCTCAGTTCTTGTCCAGGTGCAATGTTCCTTCCCATTTCCTTAATGTTTTGAAATAGACAAACTCCTCAGGGGAAATTACTGAAAACTAGGGGAAATTCATGGTTTTATCTGTATGTGAGAGTAACTCAGTCCTCTGTAGCCAGACTTGGAAAATGCACAGAAAGTTTTTAACAAGTGAAAATTCGTTTAAAAAAATCTTCATACTTTAACCATCTACAAATAGTATCACCACATAGATTTTCTATTTTTCCTTGAAGTTTTTATTGAAATATGTATACATGTAAACATAGTGTCCATCAAATCAAATGTAGTGACTTCATGCAGGAACCCGAAATCCTCCTGGCTCCCTCCTAACAGGCACTCATTATATTTTGAGCTTTTTCCCTACAGAGAAGTTCATGCAGCTTGTAAAGCCGCCTTTCAGGGGATCCTAACAATGTGCCCCACTGTTTGCCCTGCCCGGTGTCTCGGGCGTGGGAGCACCCGGGGCAGTCCAGTTGGCCACTGAGCCCCGAGTACCAGGCCCATCCCGCACCATCTACTATGCTGCTGGTCTCACAGCAACCTCCACATGCACCGTGGAGAGCGGTTAGTGAGGGACCACAGCTGTCCAGGCGGGGTCAGTCCTTTCACACCAACATGGGCCAGAGTGGAAGCAAGCACGGTGTGCACCTGGTGTGCTTCCATTTGCTTAAAGAGGAATCTGCTGCTCGCACAGTCTCTGAAAGGATAGACACACTGGGGAGCAGTGGGGGCCAGAGGAGGAATAATTCTCACTCTGTGTCTTTATATTTTTGGAATTTTGAAACCTGTAAAAGTATTACGTTACAAAAATAAATTTAACAAAAACCTTCTCTCAAATTTTTATAATTTGCAGGTTTACTGTCTGCCTCCCCGTCCCCATGTTTGCAAGAGCAGGGACTGCTGTGTCTTACAGGTTACCTGTCTACCTGTGTGTGTTTGTGTAACAAGACCGACTGAGTGTAAAATAGCCTCTAACTCCTGAGGATACCGGATATGAAAGGTGGTTGTAGGAGTGGGGTTCGGGCTGTGGCCCTATGGTGGAGCACCCTTGCCTAGGAAGTGCAAGGCCCTGGGGTCAATCCCCAGCACTGTAGGGAGAGAGATAAAAAGTGGTTGTAACGCAAATTTCCAAGTTAATTTATCTAATTCCCTGTATCAGCACAAATTATGAGAGGTGCCAGCACAAGTTGTGGCCAACAGCAAAGTATCCAGTTTCCATGGTGTATCTGCACTTCCTCCAAGGTGTTCACAGTATTCCTACAAAAGGTGAGTGGGAAGAAATTTGCATCTATCCTGAAAATCAAGAAGATGCGATATGAAATCTTCCAGAATTCACTGTCCGATATGGTAGCCACTGAGCCTGAATAACTACTTTGATGTAAATTTTAAGTCATGTCCATTCCCCCGTCACTGGTCACTTTTCACTTGCCGTATTTACGTTTCGCTACAGAGATTTCTACTGGTGCTGCTGGCCCAAAGGTAAGTAGAGGCGAGGGCCTTTTAAGGGGACGCTTGCGACCATGCAGCTGTGGTTTGACAGGTGACCCGGTCTTCACCAAGCCACTGGGCACCCCGCGGCTTCCTCGGCAGGTCCGTCGCGTGGAGGGTCTGCCCTTTGCCTGGGGCACTCAAGCGGCCTCCGTGGCATGTGCTGCATGTGCGATTCCCAGCCGAGGGTAGGGACTGTCACGAGCTGGGGTGGCCCACGGTGGCACGCGTGAAAGGGCCTGCGTTCATTACCCAGCACGCGTGAACACCAAGTGCCATTTTCAACTCTTCCCGGTTCCCCGAGAAGCGCCACGTCG
The DNA here is from genome assembly GCF_902686445.1 of Sciurus carolinensis. NCBI lineage: Eukaryota > Metazoa > Chordata > Mammalia > Rodentia > Sciuridae > Sciurus > Sciurus carolinensis. The sequence goes on along the minus strand of NC_062228.1, from coordinate 66,632,795 downwards.
CCCGGCCGACAGACTCGGACCCACGCCTCCTCCCGCTGCGGCCTGCCGGGTGCCGGGCCAGGCGCCTGCCGCCGCGCCCGCCCAACTGCACAGGCATCTCGGAAAACTGCCTGGTTCACAAGAAAAATGTCCAGTTTTTTTTTTAATTTTTTTTTTTAAGGATCCTTTCTAGATTGAGGCCAACTCAATGGGTTGGCAAAAAGCGTGGGTTTTATTTGCACTTGAAGGAGACAAGAGGAGCTACGTAGGACGTTTCTGGACGTGAGGTCGGGCGCCAAGTTTCGCTCCCCGGGGGCAGAGGGACCCCCCGGCTCCCGGCTCCCGGCGCGCGGGACCTCCTGGGGCGGGAGTGGTAGTGAGGTTTAGCGGAAGTGTGTCACGGCTCGCGGCGCCCGGGGCCTCCTGGGAGTGAGGTCTGGAGGAAGTGCGGTGGCTCCTTCAGGTAGCGGCGGGCGGCGGGCGGCGGGAGGCGGGCGCCGTGCGCGGGAGCCGCCCTGGTTGGGTATACGCGCTGTCGAAGTCACAGGAGTCAAGTGGGGCCCGGGACGGGGTGACCTCGGGGGTCTCTGGCAGAGAGTTTCGCCGTGCGTGCGCTGGAAGAAGCGTCCTGTGTCTGACACTGCCCAGGTTCGCAGGGCACACCCAGGCGCGTGTGACGAAGTGTGACATGGCCCTTCTGCAGTGCAGGGGACACTCCAGGTTTGTGCGGCAGTGTGACTCCGCCCGTATCAGTGCAGGAAGCCCCAGGTGTGCCTGTGGCTGGGTGCCAGGAGAGGGAAGCGGTCCTGCAAGTGTCGACGCCACGTGTGTACGCGGGCGTTACCTGGGGCTCCGGCCCCTGGCACCCACCGAGGTGTCCCCTTTGCCTGTCTGGACACTTGCACAGATGGAATCACCACACGTGGGTTCTTATGTCTGACTTTTTTCACTGATCAGGTTTTGAAAGCCCCTGTTGTAACAGTGTCAGTTTTTCACTTCTTTTTTTCCCCAAGCCAAACTGTATCCAGCTTTATTGAAGGTACTTTTCGTAAACAATCATGGTATTTCAGGCGGGACATGGCAGACAGTCCTTAACAGTACACAACTGTCAAACTCCCTTCCTGGCTGGACTACCAAGATCGGAAAGCCACGGTAAAGCCCAATGAGTCTTCACTTGATGCTCTGAACAGAGGAAGTTTAGAGTGAGGGTTGACATTTCAATTTAGCATATTGTTTAACAACTTTTCACAAGCTGACCTGGACTTTCAGGAAATGAAATGAAAATGGCAAAGTTATTAATCTGAAGATCCACAATCTAGAGAAGGAACTGCTTTTGCAATATTGTCACTGGAAAGTTCAGATTGCCCGACACAATCGTAAAACCAGTTGTTGGGAGTCTGAGTTTAGGGGAGTTAAGTCTGTGCTGGTGGCAGAGAGGGAAAGGAAGACAAAGATGAATCTGAGTTTTTCCATACCATAAGGCATTTGTGCCAAGGTGGCTATGTGTGCCAACATCAGGGAATCCCTCCTCTTGGGAGCCAAGGGGAAGTCTCTCAAAACTAGCAGGGAAAGGTGTTTTCCCCCACAGCAGTCCAGCTTTGGATACATTCTAAGAGGTATGTGCCTTGCCCTGAAAAACACCATTGAAGTGTTCTGTATACTAACAACATAACTTTAAAAAAAAAAAAGTAAAACAAAATTCTGCATTTTTATAAAACTTGATAAACAATAGTATTTCAAACTGTACAGTCACCAGATGTACACAGTTACCAAAAATGCACACACTTCACTCGGCATCTCCAGCACCTTCAGCTTCCTGTGCCTGATCTGTTGGGCATCTCCACCTGCTGCAGGGCTGTTCCCGTCCTTGGCAGCATCAGCTTTTCCCTTTTTCCCTTTGGATGGCTTCACTCCCTTCTTTGCAGTGGCCTTTTTAGGCTTGGGCTCTGGCTTTGGAGGAGCAGGTTTCGCAGACAACCATGCAGATCTTCTTTACAGATCCTTCACCTTGGCTTTCTCCGTTAGCATCCCCTCGCCTTTCTCTTGGGCATGGTGGTGTGGTGGCAGGGCGCAGGCGCTGGACCCAGGTACGCAACCGTGGGCAGCTTCAGAGTCCAGAGGGTGGTTCTCGCCTCTTCTCGCTGCTCCAGTTTTTCACTTCTTTTGTCACTGAATATGCCATTGTATGGGTATGCCACAGCTTGCTGACCCATTCATCAGTTGATGGACACTGGGGTTATTTTCAGCTCTTCTGAGAGACTAAACAATGTTGTGAACATTCACATTTGGGTTTGTGTGGACTTCTGTATTTGAGAGGGGGAGGCAGCTGATGGGGCCGAGGCTGAGGAGCAGGACCTCAGCATGTCTCTGTTCCAGGAACTTCTGTGTGCATGTGACCACACCTGATACTTCCTGCCTGTGTCACTACCCATGTTTCATGTTCCAGAATGCCAGACCTGGGCTCCCTCAAGTCAAAGCACGGATCCCACAGTCCCATCGCTGTGTGCGTGTGGAGGGAAGGAGGCAGTACTCTGCAAGCGGGAATCACACCAGCAACATGGGGCCTCTGCTCAGGACTGAGACCACTGCCCCCACCCGCTCAGCAGCCAGGAGACGGAACAGGGCCACTGAACGGAACCCAGGCACCACGTAAGGCAGACAGTGGGAGGCAGTGGCAGTGGCAAAGGAGGTGGGCACAAGGCTGGACGTTGCTGAAACCACGTCTCCCAAAAACACCCTGCCCGCTGCCTGGTACCATGGCCATACACCTCGTCCGCCATGGACCCCCGCCTCCTCACTTCTGTAGCCCATGTCTCCTGCCTCTCATGGCCCGCACTTGACTCTCCACATAGCAGCAGGAGTGAAGTGGGTATCTTCCACCCTGAATGGTGAGGCCACTCCTGCCTTTAAGCACACGCTCATGCGGCGTGATTGCTGTTGCTGTGTAACCAGCAGAGCACAAGCTAACGCAGTGTGACTGCCATTGCTGTGTAAGCAGCAGAGCACAAACTAATGCAGTGTGAGGGCGATTGCTGTTTAACCAGCAGAGCACAAACTAATACAGTGAGTGCCATTGCTGTGTAAGCAGCAGAGCACAAGCTAATGCAGTGAGTGCCATTGCTGTGTAACCAGCAGAGCACAAGCTAATGCAGTGTGAGTGCGATTGCTGTTTAACCAGCAGAGCACAAACTAATGCAGTGAGTGCCATTGCTGTGTAAGCAGCCCAGCACAAGCTAATGCAGTGTGAGTGCATTGCTGTGTAAGCAGCAGAGCACACGCTAATGCAGTGTGAGTGCCATTGCTGTTTAAGCAGCAGAGCTCACGCTAATGCAGTGTGAGTGCCATTCCTCTTAAGCAGCAGAGCACAAGCTAATGCAGTGTGAGTGCCATAGCTGTGTAACCAGCAGAGCACAAGCTAATGCAGTGACTGCCATTGCTGTGTAAGCAGGAGAGCACAAGCTAATGCAGTGCGAGTGCCATTCCTCTTAAGCAGGAGAGCACAAGCTAATGCAGTGTGAGTGCCATTCCTCTTAAGCAGCAGAGCACAAGCTAATGCAGTGTGAGTGCCATTCCTCTTAAGCAGCAGAGCACAAGCTAATGCAGTGACTGCCATTGCTGTGTAAGCAGCAGAGCACACGCTAATGCAGTGTGAGTGCCATTGCTGTGTAAGCAGCAGAGCACAAGCTAATGCAGTGAGTGCCATTGCTGTGTAAGCAGCAGAGCACAAGCTAACGCAGTGTGACTGCCATTGCTGTGTAAGCAGCAGAGCACAAGCTAATGCAGTGTAGTGCCATTCCTTGTAAGCAGCAGAGCACAAGCTAATGCAGTGAGTGCCATGGCTGTGTAAGCAACAGAGCACAATCTAATGCAGTGTGAGTGCCATTGCTGTGTCAGCAGCAGAGCACAAGCTAATGCAGTGTGAGTGCCATTCCTCTTAAGCAGCAGAGCACAAGCTAATGCAGTGAGTGCCATTGCTGTGTCAGCAGCAGAGCACAATCTAATGCAGTGTGAGTGCATTGCTGTGTAAGCAGCAGAGCACAAGCTAATTCAGTGAGTGCCTTGCTGTGTCAGCAGCAGAGCACTAGCTAATACAGTGAGAGTGCAATTGCTGTGTAACCAGCAGAGCACACGCTAATGCAGTGTGAGTGCATTGCTGTGTAAGCAGCAGAGCACAAGCTAATGCAGTGTGAGTGCCATTGCTGTGTAAGCAGCAGAGCACAAGCTAATGCAGTGAGTGCCATTGCTGTGTAAGCAGCAGAGCACAAGCTAACGCAGTGTGACTGCCATTGCTGTGTAAGCAGCAGAGCACAAGCTAATGCAGTGTAGTGCCATTCCTTGTAAGCAGCAGAGCACAAGCTAATGCAGTGAGTGCCATGGCTGTGTAAGCAACAGAGCACAATCTAATGCAGTGTGAGTGCATTGCTGTGTAAGCAGCAGAGCACAAGCTAATGCAGTGTCAGTGCCATTGCTGTGTAAGCAGCAGAGCACAAGCTAATGCAGTGAGTGCCATTGCTGTGTCAGCAGCAGAGCACAATCTAATGCAGTGTGAGTGCCATTGCTGTGTAAGCAGCAGAGCACAAGCTAATTCAGTGAGTGCCTTGCTGTGTCAGCAGCAGAGCACTAGCTAATACAGTGAGAGTGCAATTGCTGTGTAACCAGCAGAGCACACGCTAATGCAGTGTGAGTGCATTGCTGTGTAAGCAGCAGAGCACAAGCTAATGCAGTGTGAGTGCCATTGCTGTGTAAGCAGCAGAGCACAAGCTAATGCAGTGAGTGCCATTGCTGTGTCAGCAGCAGAGCACAATCTAATGCAGTGTGAGTGCATTGCTGTGTAAGCAGCAGAGCACAAGCTAATGCAGTGTGAGTGCCATTGCTGTGTAACCAGCAGAGCACAAGCTAATGCAGTGACTGCCATTGCTGTGTAAGCAGGAGAGCACAAGCTAATGCAGTGTGAGTGCCATTCCTCTTAAGCAGCAGAGCACAAGCTAATGCAGTGTGAGTGCCATTGCTGTGTAACCAGCAGAGCACAAGCTAATGCAGTGACTGCCATTGCTGTTTAAGCAGCAGAGCTCACGCTAATGCAGTGTGAGTGCCATTCCTCTTAAGCAGCAGAGCACAAGCTAATGCAGTGTGAGTGCCATTGCTGTGTAACCAGCAGAGCACAAGCTAATGCAGTGACTGCCATTGCTGTGTAAGCAACAGAGCACAATCTAATGCAGTGTGAGTGCATTGCTGTGTAAGCAGCAGAGCACAATCTAATGCAGTGTGAGTGCCATTGCTGTGTCAGCAGCAGAGCACAAGCTAATGCAGTGTGAGTGCATTGCTGTGTAAGCAGCAGAGCACAAGCTAATGCAGTGTGAGTGCCATTCCTCTTAAGCAGCAGAGCACAAGCTAATGCAGTGAGTGTCATTGCTGTGTCAGCAGCAGAGCACAATCTAATGCAGTGTGAGTGCATTGCTGTGTAAGCAGCAGAGCACAAGCTAATGCAGTGACTGCCATTGCTGTGTAAGCAGGAGAGCACAAGCTAATGCAGTGTGAGTGCCATTCCTCTTAAGCAGCAGAGCACAAGCTAATGCAGTGTGAGTGCCATTGCTGTGTAACCAGCAGAGCACAAGCTAATGCAGTGACTGCCATTGCTGTTTAAGCAGCAGAGCTCACGCTAATGCAGTGTGAGTGCCATTCCTCTTAAGCAGCAGAGCACAAGCTAATGCAGTGTGAGTGCCATTGCTGTGTAACCAGCAGAGCACAAGCTAATGCAGTGACTGCCATTGCTGTGTAAGCAACAGAGCACAATCTAATGCAGTGTGAGTGCATTGCTGTGTAAGCAGCAGAGCACAATCTAATGCAGTGTGAGTGCCATTGCTGTGTCAGCAGCAGAGCACAAGCTAATGCAGTGTGAGTGCATTGCTGTGTAAGCAGCAGAGCACAAGCTAATGCAGTGTGAGTGCCATTCCTCTTGAGCAGCAGAGCACAAGCTAATGCAGTGAGTGTCATTGCTGTGTCAGCAGCAGAGCACAATCTAATGCAGTGTGAGTGCATTGCTGTGTAAGCAGCAGAGCACAAGCTAATTCAGTGAGTGCCTTGCTGTGTCAGCAGCAGAGCACTAGCTAATACAGTGTGAGTGCAATTGCTGTGTAACCAGCAGAGCACACGCTAATGCAGTGTGAGTGCATTGCTGTGTAAGCAGCAGAGCACACGCTAATGCAGTGTGAGTGTCATTGCTGTGTAAGCAGCAGAGCACAAGCTAATGCAGTGTGAGTGCCATTGCTGTGTAAGCAACAGAGCACAAGCTAATACAGTGTGAGTGCATTGCTGTGTAAGCAGCAGAGCACACGCTAATGCAGTGTGAGTGTCATTGCTGTGTAAGCAGCAGAGCACAAGCTAATGCAGTGTGAGTGCATTGCTGTGTAAGCAGGAGAGCACAAGCTAACGTAGTGTGAGTGTCATTGCTGTGTAAGCAGAAGAGCACAAGCTAATGCAGTGTGAGTGCCATTGCTTGTAAGCAGCAGAGCACAAGCTAATGCAGTGTGAGTGTCATTGCTGTGTAAGCAGCAGAGCACAAGCTAATGCAGTGTGAGTGCCATTGCTGTGTAAGCAGCAGAGCACAAGCTAATGCAGTGTGAGTGCCATTCCTCTTAAGCAGCAGAGCACAAGCTAATGCAGTGTGAGTGCCATAGCTGTGTAACCAGCAGAGCACAAGCTAATGCAGTGTGAGTGCATTGCTGTGTAAGCTGCAGAGCACAAGCTAATGCAGTGTGAGTGCCATTGCTGTGTAACCAGCAGAGCACAATCTAATGCAGTGTGAGTGCCATTGCTGTGTAAGCAACAGAGCACAAGCTAATGCAGTGTGAGTGCCATTGCTGTGTAAGCAACAGAGCACAAGCTAATGCAGTGTGAGTGCCATTGCTGTGTAAGCAACAGAGCACAAGCTAATGCAGTGTGGGTGCCATTGCTTGTAAGCAGCAGAGCACAAGCTAACGTAGTGTGAGTCCCATTGCTGTGTCAGCAGCAGAGCACAATCTAATGCAGTGTGAGTGCATTGCTGTGTAACCAGCAGAGCACAAGCTAATGCAGTGTGAGTGCCATTGCTGTGTAAGCAGCAGAGCACAAGATAATTCAGTGAGTGCCACTGCTGTGTAAGCAGCAGAGCACAAGCTAATGCAGTGTAGTGCCATTGCTGTGTAAGCAACAGAGCACAAGCTAATGCAGTGTGAGTGCCATTGCTTGTAAGCAGCAGAGCACAAGCTAATGCAGTGAGTGCCATTGCTGTGTAAGCAGCAGAGCACAAGCTAATGCAGTGTGAGTGCCACTGCTGTGTAAGCAGTAGAGCACAAGCTAATGCCGTGTGAGTGCCATTGCTGTGTAACCAGCAGAGCAGAATTGGAAGAATTTCTATGAAACCCAAGAGCTGGGCACCTATAGTCTCAGCTACTGAGGAGGCTGAGACAGGACCCCTTATGCCCCAGTTCAAGGCCAGCCTGGCTACGTAGACTGTCATGTTTCCTGCTCCCTGCTGGCCACTCAGTGGGTTATATGTTCACCTGTCACCTCAGAGGTCCTCCCTGGCCCCCTGATCCAATGAATGCCACAGCTTCCCACATGTAATTATGACATTTGTAGATACTTGTTCTCATTCATTGTTGACTGTGAGCTTCGTGATGTGGTACCCTGCCCATGCCTCCATGAATGAATGGATGGGCAAACAGCCCTCCACAGGGAGTATTATCACTCCACTTTACAGATAGGAAACCACACCCCAGGAAGGTGGGCTGCCCAGGATCTCAACAGAGAGGGGAAGGTGGGTTTGATCCTAGATCTGATAGACTCCACACATCATCCAGAATCGCCATTCCCAGCACAGTGGGATGGCAGCTGTGGTCACTGGGCAGATCAGAACCTCAGGGGTCATCCCACTGCCCTTCCCCTATGGGAAAGGAGCAAAAGGTGGTGTCCACATCAGGCCTTCCTCCTGGGCGTCCTTGAGAACCTGAGTTCAAGACAGCTGGATCCCCAGTTTTCTCTTCAGCATTCATCCACCTGGTATGTGGAGTCCCCCGTAGGGTCCTCCTGTGGCCTCTGTGGCATGGAAGCTTTGTGGCATGGAACTGGGGTCACAACTCCAGGGAGGTTTTAGAAATCCCAACAGTAACCCTCTCTGGGTCAGGGAGCTGTCCGTGGTGCTCCAATGTCCTGGTCCTGAGCTGTCCATGTCTGTTCAAATAGAACAGAGAACAGGGCTGGGCCATGGCTCCATGGACTCACACTCAGCATGCATGAGGCCCTGGGCTCGGTCCCCATGCACCAAAACCCTGCAGATGCAGCTTCCTTGTCACCCCGCTGTGCTTCTCATGCTCAGGAGTTAAGTGGGCTGATCTCGCTTCATCAAACACCACCGCTCCATGTGTTCCCATTCTCTCAGAGCATTCTAGAACTGCTGTGGTTGTCCCTCCGTGTGTTTACATGCAAGGCACTCCAACATCTACAAAGAATGCTCCCTTTTGAAGGCACAGGTGTCCAGATCCCTGTCTGCCAGTCGCTGGCAGCACAGCTGTGATTTTGTTTCTCTGTGCCTGTTTCCCACCCTGTAGAACAGGGTGAGGATGGTGTCTCCCCTCTGGGTGGTCACGGGTGTACAGAGAGGTGCTTGTGGAGTCCTCAGGGAAGGTAAGCCAGGGAGCACCTCCCCACTCCTGGCTTACAAGGCCTGCACTTGCTATACCACAACCCAGGGTCCCCACGTTGGGAACTCAGACCTTGAGAAACATGGGCCTTGGGGAGTGGGAGTGGCAGTACAGGCAGGGGCTGGGGTGGCTCAACTCCGGCACGTGCACCACAGTTGTCCACGAGGTGTGCGTGGACTCTGATCCACAGAGCTTCAGGAGGCCATGCTGTGCCTCCTGCTGGGAGCCTGCCCCACATGCCTCCAGGAGTCCAAGGCCAGCCAATGGCACGCAGCAGAGCCGCAGGCCTGAGTGTTCTGCCACAGCTCCATCCTACTTGGGCTTTGCTAGGTGCACAGAAGCTGCTTGGACCCCTGCGCAGGCCCAGGTGGGTCCCACACCCCAAGACTAACTGTAGGGGACATAGGTCGCCCCATCACTGTCCAGATGGATGCCTTCACTGGAGGGCAAAGTCACCCCGTCCACACATGGATGCTGCCTTCACGGGCCTCGCTATCTTGGCTGGAAGTCTGGGTGGGAGGGGTGGATGCCAGGGCCCTCTCTTCCCTGCAGCAGCCTGACGCAGCCAAGTGCCTCACTCTCAGTGGCTCAGTATCCTTTCCACACAATGGGTCTGGCGGCATCTCCGCGCTCAGGGGCACAATGAAAATCAGGAAAGCTGGAGCTGTAAGGCACTCGTGGCCTGCTTGGGACATAGTACGGGTGGGGGCTGTGGTCCAGTGGAGCCCCAGAGGGTGAGCAGGAAGGAGCAGGCCCAAGGCAGGGAGAATGGGATGAATGGGGCCCTGGAAAAGAGGCAGCTGTCAAGGACAGGACCTGAGGCCTGTGGGGCCTCTGGATGAGGACTCTGAGGTTGGGTCTTGGGCCTGAGGGCAAGTCTGGACTGGACCCCTTACTCCCTCTCCATCCCTGCCCCCAGAGCTCCCCCTCAGGGCGGCATCAAGGACAGGCCCGAGTTCCCCAGACGCCCAAGTTCCACATGTACCTTTACTCATCCCCATTCCCATGGCTTCTTTTACCCAGTGCTGCCCTGGTGCTCCGTTCCGGAGCAGGGATAAGAAAAGGGGTGCAGGGCTCACATCCAGGCAGATGTGGGGCTCAGGAGCTCTTTGTGACTGTGCTGTTTATCCACCATTATCCCAGATCAGGCCCTGGCACACATGCAGGCCCCAGGGGACATACTTCCTGAGTGGATGCAGGTGGCACTAAGCCAGCATCTGCCTGCAGTTGGCACCCAGGTGGAATCTGAGTTACTGTGGGTGCCAAGGTGGGCAGTCAAGGAGCCTGGGTTGTGACTCCAAGGTCAGCACTGGCCTAGCATGTGTGAGGCACCAGGTTACCCAGCCAACCAGCCTTGCCCCTGCTGCCAGAGGGACGGCATTCTCGGGGCCCCCAGGCCTCCCCTGCCATCCCTGAAGGAACCGGATTCACATAGGTGTGGCACGGTCACTCGAGGGGGGTCTCTGCTGGCAAAGGCTGTCCAGCTGCCACTCTGGCACTAAGCTGGCCCTGAGGGAGGTGCTGAGGAGTCTCCACGGCATAGCTCAGGCTGCTGTGCAAACTGCCGGACTAGCAGGCTTACGGAAGCAGCTGTTCCTCACCATTCTGAACGCTGAAGTCAAGATCATGCTGTCAGCAGGGTTGGGTTCCAGTGAGCACGCCTCCCGGCTGGCATGGGCCTTCTTGCTGTGTCCTCATATGGTATAGGGAGTGTTCTGGTCTGGGATTCCTCTTTTCTTTCTTCTTTCTGGGGTGTTAGGGATTGAATTTACTTATTCTTATGAGAGTGCCGATCCCCACCCTTTTTCTCACCCTCATAATACATCTAAGGCCTCACCCCCACTTAGGATCACACTGAGGATCGAACTCCACCGTGTGCATGCTCTAGGACACAGGGAATGGGTGCCGACTCCAGCACTGGGCCCAGGCCCGAGTGAGCCACCCCCCGCCCCACCACTGCATCCTGCCACCCCTGGGCATGGCCTTGGTCAAACTTGGCCTGTGGCTGAGCCAATACGCAGCATTTCAGAACCCAGGGATATCTGCAGAGTACCCGTGGGCTTCACACAGGAGGAGCGGAGCTTCCTGGCCCAGTCAAGGGCCTGTGCCAAGAAGATACTGAGGAATTGGAGCAACCCGGGGTCCCTGGGTGAGACCTGCCCATCTCCTCACCCGTGTGCCCTGTATTCACTTACCCACCCCGGGTATGTCCCTGCTCTGACCCATGTTTCCCAGCCGATCCCCTGGGCAGACTCCTGCCCAGCCCTCGTCACCAGGGAGGGACTTTCCGTCCCTCTCTCAAGGGTACAGCAGTGCTCAGCCCCCTTCAGGGCCCTGTCCTGCCGGCTGGAGCAACAGCATCGTTTCCTCCTCAACACCGGCAGGACTTCCCGATTCCAACCAGACATGCTGTCCAAGCTGGAGCAGTAGGAAGTCCCTTGACTTTCAAGAGAGATGTCCCAAGACCAGGTGTGTGAAATAAGGACGACTTAAAGGGAAGCGCAGTGTTCCCTGAGGGTAAAGAGCCCAAACAAACGCCATGCACATCACTCAGTCCTCCAGCCCCGACAACCACTGATCTGTGGACTCCCCTGGACATTTCCTTTGATGGAATTCATATAACTTCATCCATCCAAGGACAGAAAGTTCACTTTACTCATAAATGCAGCAAGTGGTCCTTTGTGCTGTTCACTGAACATGTTTTCAGGATTCATCGAGAGTGTGGCGTGCATCACTCCTTCGTCCTTCTTTTTGACGGTGCAGCTGCATCATTTTGTTTATCTGTTCAACGGTTGATGGGCAGTGAGGTGGCATCCACTTCTTGGCTTCTGGAACAGTGCTGCCCTGAACATCTGCACACAAGTTTTTGTTGAACTGTTTTCTGTAGGGTGTCTTCCAGTCCAGCGTGGTGAGGGAAAGGGCTTCCGTCGGAGGGATGAGCCGGCTGTAGATCAACCACTGAGAAACAGAATAACCACAGGAGACAATGACCTTTTTTAAATCAAAGGGGGCGTGACGGACTGAACCATGACAGATCTGGCTCTACCCAAGATGGGGAGCCCACCTTCCCTGTTTATAGTCCTGCAGGTGAAGGGGCCCAGGAGGAGCTGCTTCAGGAGGACAGGATGGGTGGAGTTGGGGAGCCACTCACTCCAGGTCATCCCGGCAGGACCAGCACATTCCCGGGGTGAGCCCCTCTGCACAGAAGGCGCACACCCCCGGCGATCTGAAAGTCTCGCCACTGCCAGTTCCTGGAGGTCAGACTTCCGAGTCCCGCGGCTCAGTCGAACCTGATTCTGCTCCTGGTGGACAGCTTGCCAGTTTTCCACCCTCAAGTATATGCTAAGGAGCGGATGGGGGCTCACGTGATGACTGTGTGTCTGGCCTTTGGAGGAAATGCCCACTGCTCTCCACAGTGCGTGTGAGGGTTCTCATTGCTCCACATCCTCTCCAGCACTTTGTGTTTTGTTTTGTTTTTATGGTGCTGGGCACCAAACCCCAGGCCTCAGGTGCATGAGCGGCACTCTACCACGGAGCTGCACCTCCACCTGCTCATCAGACACCCGCATCTCTCCCTTGTATCATTGCCGTGCTGGTGGGTTTACAAAGGTACTATCTCACACCTGAGAATGTCAGGTCCACTTTCAGGAGGAACCAGCCCTCAATGGTGGACGCTCTGGGCCCCACTGAGGCTTGTCATCTTAGGTCCTCCTAACTGAGGTGCACCATGTGCTCTCTGAGGAGCTCCCACTGTTTGCCCCTAGTGCCCAGTGGGCACGAGTCTCCCCCTCCACCATGTCACCTCACACATGGCAGAGCAGCCTGACCAAACTCAGGTCCAGCAAGGGGCAAAGTGGGGTTGGAAAATATTCACAGACACAGCTCTTGAAGACTAAGCTGGGGTCAGGTGGAGCTCTGCCCTGTGATGGAGATGCAGCTCTAAAGAGTCTCACCAGCAATCTTCATGCATACAGGTCTCATTTCAGGTTAAAGACCATGCAACAGTGATTCTTTCTACTCAGCAACGTCACAGAGACCAGGACATCCCTGCAGCTTTTCCCAGTCGCAATCCACAGTGCTGAGTGCACCGTGAGGAGCTTGGTGCAGCTCTCAGGAAAGCCCGTTGTTAAAGTCACTGTAAGGCGGCAGGGACCCGGGAAGCGAGCTGCTGAGACACTGTGGCTGTCTAGCTTGAGAGTTCCTTCCTTCCCGGAGCTGCGAGCCTGAGGTCAAGGTCAGAGCCCACAGGACCCTTGCACAGCCTCCTCACGCAGGGCACTGCCACAGCAGCTGGGCATCCTGTGGCCTTGCACAGGAACACCCCCAGGCACCAGGCACGCCACACCATGAGGCCACCAGAGACCCCAGTCCCAGTCACTGCTGTCCCACCCTCTGTCACTGCTCTCCACACTGCTTCTGACCCTCAGATGGTCTAGGAAGGAGCCTCCAGCTTGGGGTGGTTTTCATTCTAAGGCCTGACCCAGGCTCAAGTCCAGGGTCAAAGGGCAGGGCCTGGCTCAAGGGCAAATGCTGATTTATTCATCAATACCACCTATTGGCCAGTCATCTGGGGTCTCAGGAAGAGAACCAAGCTGTTCACTGGCTTTGAATGAGGGTGCTGGAGATGGATTTTCCTTGAGGACCCTGAGCCCTCAGGTGATCAGATCCCAGAAAATGGAAAATAATGATGTTCACCTAGGAGGTCCAAACCCTCAACCCATCCTGCTTCCTACATGCAGGGTCAGTCTTTCTTGCTTCCTTTTATGACAGAGTATATAATTTCCCACAAGCTGGGTTTCTGAACACAACAGAATGTATTCTTTCACAGAAGTTAGTGGCTAAATATCCAACAACCTTATACCTGAGCTGAAATCAGAATTTTGGCAGGACGGGGCCTGATGGCACATGCCTGTAACCCCAGCAACTAAGGAGGCTGAGGCAGGAGGACAGCGAGTTTGAGGCCAGTCTCAGCAACTTAGCAAGACCCAACCAACTTGGACCCTGTTTCAAAATAAGAAATCAGAAGAGCTGGGAATGTGGCTCAGTGGCAAAGCACCCCTGGTTCAGTCCCCAGTGCCAAACCAAACAAACTAATAAAATGTCAGTGGGCCACACTTCCTCAGACTCTCCAGGGGAGAATCCGCTTCTTGCCTCTACCACCTTGAAGTGCTGCTGCCATTGCTGGAGCAGTGGCCACATCTCTCCGGGTTTGTCTCTGTCTTCCCGTTGCTGTGTTCTGTGTGTCTTGGAATTCTCTCTGCTTCTCTCATAGAAGGGACATGTGGCTGAATCCCACCTGGATAATCCAAAATATGTTCTCCCTCTTAGTGTCCTTGACCACTTTTAAAATGCCACATAAGGCAATTTTAGTAGGTTATCTCTTAAAACCAGTCCGCCTGAACGTCAGGATGAACTTATTTGGAAAGTAAGTGTTTGCAAACCGAGGACCTCAAGAGGAGTCACCCTGAATTTATGGTGGGCCCTAAATCCTTTAACTCGTATCTTTAGAAGAGATGGGGGTGTGTAGCAGTGATGGAGGGAGAGGGTGAGACGTCATCAGCAGCCCAGCGCCCATGGCCGCTGTGGGCTGCCAGCTCTGCGCTGCCCAGGCTGCCTGGTCCCCAGCTGCTGGAGCTGCTGCACACGGGCCTACTGAGCTTCAGCAGCCATTTCTACTGGACAGTCCTGCTGCTCTTCAGACCCAGTTTAAGGGGGATGTGCAGGTGAATACCACACAATTCATGCTGCTGAATGCCCAGCAGTCTTGGCCCAATGTAGTTACCTGTTAAGTCTTTTTATTTTTTTAATATTTTGTTTTACCTGTAGGTGGACACAATACCTTTATTTTATTTTTATGAGGTGCCGAGGATCAAACCCAGGGCCTCACACATGCTAGGCGAGCGCTCTTCCACTGAGCCACAACGCCAGCCCAGCCTGTTAAGTCTTGAGTGGCTTTTTGATACAGCAAGTAAGTATTCAGAATACAATGGGGCACAATTATTTTTAGCTGATTTGTTTGTACAGGGCAGGTGGTTTTTGCTATGGGTGCAACATTGAATGCTTTTTGGCTGATGGACTTTGAAGGTGTATGTGGGGTTGGCAGGGAGTTGGTAGCATGTGCTGAAAGAGTGAACCTGCCGAGTGCAGACAACAATGCCAGGTCCCCGAGACCACCTCATGTAGACATCTCACCAGAGAAACTCTTGGAACTCAGAAAAGCAGATACTTGAGTTATGGTTTATGACAATGAAAGGATACAGATTAGAAAAGGTAAAAGGCATATAGGCCAGAGCCCAGGAGATATTCTCCCAGGAGCAAGTTCAGGACACACAGTACTGCCAACCAGAACTCACCCAAGCCTTGGTGTCATGGTACTTACTGGGGGTTGATCACACAGGCATGGAGTACCTCTGTGAATGGCCCTGACCAGTTTACAGCCCCTCCAGAGGCCATGGAAATGCAGTATGGCCCAAGGTTCCCACCGTAAGTCACATTACTGACAAACCAGCATGACCTGCGCTGCAACCTGAGGTAAACAAAGACTGAACTGGCAGGATACCTCAAGAGCTCAGGGGTTGCCTCCTAGGAGCCAGTCAAGGGTCAGACCTCTGGCATGTGCAGGTTCTAAGCACCTGCTAGTGGCCGGCTGCACATACCCCAACAGCTACAGCCTCAGGAGCCCAGTGAACATGCAGATTGAGAGAAGCCATTCACGGCGGCAAGACACAACTCTGGTGGTCACACCTCTGGTGGTCTGCGAGGGCGACGCCAGAGGGTGTGCATGCAGGAGAGCCCAGAGCAGGCTGGGGGACAGTCGTCATCCTGGCTCCACATGGCTCACTGGCTGGGCCGGGCACGCAGGGCTCCGCTGCAGACCTGCCTCCCAGGATGGGAGTGGTTTCGCAGCAGCAAGGTGGACAGCCTGGAGAAGGAATGGGGCAGCACCAGCCTCAGGGGACTGGTCTGCTTCCTGCCAGAAGCAGTCAAGGGTGAGAGCCAGCTAAATCCAGTTCTGCAGGAGGGGGCTGTGTTGGTGGCCGAGTGGCTAGGTCTGCACAGACACAAGTCTGCCTCCCACCACGCACACAGGGAGCAGGGGGAGGGTTGTTATCTTCACATGTGGGCCCAGCACTTGGCAGATGAGATGGATCTTGGTTGGGAAAGCAAAGGATCTCTTGGGTTAGTTTGTATGTCATGTGTCCACCTGTGGCTAGAAAATGCAAAAGGCCATCTACGCAAAATATTCAGGCAAATACACAGAGATGGAAAGCAGATTAGTGAGTATTGGGGCCCCCAGGGGCTGGGGGGAGAGATGAGAGTGACTGCTAATGGGAACAGAGTTTCTTTTTGAGGTGATGAAAACATTCTGGAATTAGTGGTGATGGCCACGTAATCTTGTGAATATATTAAAACAATTAATTATAAACTTTAAAAAGGTGAATTTTAGCCTGTAATCCCAGTGGCTCACAAGGCTAAGGTAGGAAGATTGTGAGTTCAAAGCCAGCCTAAGCAAGTTACCAAGGCTCTAAACAACTTAGTCAGTCCCTGTCTCTAAAGAAAATATTGAAAAGGACTGAGGATGTTGTGGCTCAGTGATTAAGTGCCCCTGTTTTCAATCCCTGGTACCAAAAAAAAAAGAACTTTAGAGCTAAGCACAGTGACACATGATACTCAAGAGGCCGAAGCAAGAGTATCCCAAGTTCAAGCCCAGCCTGAGCAACTGAACAAGACCCTGTCTCAAAATAAAAAGGGCTGGGGATGCAGCTAAGAGGTAGAGCACCCTGGGTTCAAGCCCCAACACCCCACACACACCAAAAGGGCAGGAGGGTGGCTAGAGACAACTCAATGGTAGAATGCTCCTGGTTCAATCTCTTGAACACACACACACTGAACTTTGTGGTAAGTGAATTAGGACTCTAAAATTCTTTAGAAGGGACAGAAGCAAAGGGAAGTGCAAAAGGACACAGGGAAAAAGGTGCCTCTGGCGCCCAAGAGCAAGGAAGGAGCTGATATAGCAAAGCCTGGCCACCAGGGCTACTCCCTGGTGCGGGACTCCGGTGCTTCAGGAGGCAAGCCGCAGGGGAAGGCCGTGCCACCCCTGCCTGGGCATGCAGCTTCTCACCGTGTGAATGCACTGGATGAAGGCCTACACGCTGAGCAGGCACAGGCTTCTCACCTGCCGACCGCTGGTGCTCGCCGAGCTGTTAGTTCTGCTGCTCTGGTGGGTGACGAGCACTGTATTGCACATGCAGGTGAGCTGGTGCTGCTGAGCTACCCCTGAAGGACTTGCTCTGGCCAACCACACTGCTTACAGCGGCAGCCACACCCCACCTTGCTCCCAGGACCCGCACCTCACACCCGTACCCCTCGTCCCACACCCACAGCCGCACCCATACCTCCCGCAGGCACCCAAGCCCGCCTTCCACCCCTCACCTCCAAGGGGCACCCATACTGCCAAAAGGCAACCACACCTCGAAGGGCAGTCACGCACTCTCACACACACATGGTCTCAGGGCAGAGGTCTACTCACCTACGCCCTCACAGAGGCAGCTGTGCTCCTCACACGCAGCCACACCCTCCCAGGCACTCACGCTGCGTTCACGGGGCCATGGCCTCTCCACGCAGCCACACCCGCCAGGGCAGCCCGCACCCCTGGGCACACTCATGCTCTCAAACAGGCAGTCGGTCCCCTCACGCATCCACGCAGTCACAGGGCAGCCAGGCCCCTCACGCTCGGCCCCGCCCTCACAGGGCAGTCACGCCCCCAACAGGGGCAGCCACACCTCACACCCATTTACATCCCCACAGGGAAGCCACGCCCACATGGGCAGCCACGCCCTCACACGCATTTACATCCCACAGGGCAGCCACGCCCTCACACCCATTTACATCCACACAGGGCAGCCACGCCCACATGGGCAGCCACGCCCTCACACGCATTTACATCCCCACAGGGCAGCCACGCCCTCACACGCATTTACATCCCCACAGGGCAGTCACGTTTCCCACAGGGCAGTCACGTCCCCCACAGCGGCAGCCACACGTCATACGTATTTACATCTCCACCGGGCAGTCACGCCCTCACACAGGCAGTCACGCCCACATGGGTAGCCACACCTCACACGTATTTACATCTCCACCGGGAAGTCACGCCCTCACAGGGGCAGTCACGCCCACATGGGTAGCCACACCTCACACGTATTTACATCTCCACCGGGCAGTCACGCCCTCACGGGGCAGTCACGCCCACATGGGCAGCCACACCTCACACGTATTTACATCTCCACCGGGCAGTCACGCCCACATGGGTAGCCACAACTCACACGTATATACATCTCCACGGGCAGTCACGCCCTCACAGGGGCAGCCACTCCCACACACGTATTTACGTCTCCACCGGGAAGTCACGCCCACATGGGCAGCCACACCTCACACGTATTTACATCTCCACAGGGCAGCCACACCTCACACGTATTTACATCTCCACCGGGCAGTCACGCCCACATGGGTAGCCACAACTCACACGTATATACATCTCCACGGGCAGTCACGCCCTCACATAGACAGTCACGCCCACATGGGCAGCCACACCTCACACGTATTTACATCTCCACGGGCAGTCACGCCCTCACAGGGGCAGCCACTCCCACACACGTATTTACGTCTCCACCGGGAAGTCACGCCCACATGGGCAGCCACACCTCACACGTATTTACATCTCCACAGGGCAGTCACACCCTCACACGTATTTACATCTCCACAGGGCAGTCACGCCCTCACATAGGCAGTCACGCCCACATGGTTAGCCACACCCTCATACGCATTTACATACCCACAGGGTAGCCACGCCTCTCACACGCAGCCCTCCCCTCACGAGTGGCCACGCCCCCACACGCTTTACATCCCTACTGGCATGCCACTCAGAGCAGCCACACCCTCCCGCACGCACCGTCACCCTGCTTACGCTGGGGGATCGAGCCCCATCTCCTCCTCCTCTGTCCTCACAGCGTCCCGGCTGAGGCGCCCTCGCCATGAGCCGCGGCGCGGAGCCTTCTGGGACTTGTGGTTCGAGATGTCGCGGGCGTGGGGCGCGCGGCATGCTGGGGCTTTGGTCCGTCCCGCTCCGCGGAAGCGTCGGTCCCGAGGACCAGGCTGCGCTCCTCGCGGTGAGCGAGCGGCCAGGCTGCGAGTGCGAGACCAGAGACGGCCTGGCGGGCGCGTGGGGACCGGGCTCCGTCGCGTAGGCGCCGGCGGAGTGCGGACCGCGGGTGCGTGCCGGGATCCCCCGGGTCGCTGCACCTCCGACGCGGAGGGGCCCTGCCGGGCGGGGGCTCCCGGAACCAGAGGGCCGGGTGTTCGCGTGCGGCGTCGGTCGGCGGCAGGAGCCTGGCGGAGAGGCCCCGAGCTGCAGCTGCCCGTGCCTGGAGGGGCAGCGAGGTCAGCTGCGCCTGGGCCTACCTGGGCTAGCACCGGCAGCCGCACGTGGGCCCGTGCGTGCGCGCAACCGTGCGGTCGAGGTTCGGCGGGGGCTCCCAGTCGGGTGGGCCGGGTCGGCGCCGTGCTGCCCGCAGCTTGAGGCTGGCGGCCAGGGGCACCCGCCGCGCGTGTGCGTGCAGCTCCGGGCGGGCTTGCGTGCGGAAGGACTGAGGTCACCTAGCAGACCTGCGTGCGTGCTGCCCCAGGCCCGGCCGCACCTTGGTCTGGGCTGCCCGGTAGGCTTCATGGCCGCCCTCCGCCAGGCACAGCTGGCTGAGTGCAAGCAAGGCCTCGGAAGCGAAAGAACTCCCGTCCTTAGCTGCGTGTCCAGCCGTAGGTGGGGGACCTTCTTCACGTCAGTCAGCAGGGGCGACCCGAGGAGTCTGAGGAAGGTCCCCAGTCCTGTGGCTCGGACTCACCAGGAATTACCCAGAGCAAGTGTGCGGTGCGGGACTAGGGAGACCCGGAGCACCGGGAACGGCAGCCCGCTCTCCTACTCGGCCTGTGGGGACGCTGCCCACCTGGCAGTCAAGGCGGGGCTTGGCTGACCAGAGGAATTAGCTGCAGCGAGAAACTTCATGATGACGGAAGAGCAGGCACAAAGGCCAGAGGATGAGAGTAACAGCAAGAGCAGGGCAGTCAGAGGCCCGGGTGAACTAAGGGTTAGAACACAGCTTGGTCACAAAAGGGTTTCAGGATTGGGATTGCGTTTTCCTAGCATTCCCTTCTTCTGTGCCCAAGGCCGGGATCCTTCTTAGGCTTCCTGTGTCTGTCCAGGGTGGCTTCCCTGAGCAGGGACTGTTCCAAGCAGAATGACTGGGTCGACAGGGAAAGAGAAGGAGTTATCGACGCTTATACCCAGGGGTGTTGTGGACCAGAGGAAAAGGCGGGTCCTTCAAGAAGGAGGAGCACATGCCCAAAGCTATCTCCAAAGAGAGGTGACATTCCACTTGAGTCCCCCCCAGGATAAAAAAAAGAAAAGAGATTCACTGTGAAGAGTACAGAATGTAAAGAAAAATAATATAAATATAAAATAATGGGACTGAGGTTGTGGCTCAGTGATGGAGTGCTTGCCTAGCATGTGTGAGGCACTGGGTTCAATTCTCAGCACTGCATATAAGTAAATAAAATGAAGGTCCATTGGCAACTAAAAATAGATATAGGAAAAAATTTTCACAGCAGCAATTTTCATATTAACCCAAAAGTAAATACAACCAATGACCATCAATCAGTGAAATGATAAATAAGATGTAGCTTATCTGTACAATGGAATGTTATTTGGTTATGAAAAGAAATGAGGTACTGATATATGCTAAAGTATAGATGAACCTAAAAAACTATATTCTGTGAAAGAAGCCAGACACAAAAGGTCATATATGATCCTGTTTATATGAAATGTCGAGCAAATCAACCAAGACAGAAAGTACATTAGTGGCTGCCAGGGGCCGGTGGGAAAGGAAATGAGCAGTGACTGGTGACAGGTCTGGATTTCTTTAGAATGATGGGAGTTTTCTGGAATCAAATTTGGTGATGAGTGTGAAACTCTGTGATGCAGTGACACACCTGTGATCCCAGTGACTTGGGAGGCTGAGGCAGGAGGATGGCAAGCTAAAGACGGACCTGGGCAACCTAGACCCTGCCTCTCAAGATAGAAAATGAAAAGGCTGGGGTGTGGCTCAGTGGTGGAGCACCCTGGGTTCAGTCCCCAGTAATGCAAAATAAGTAAAAACCACTGAAAGTGATATATATAAAGTGTGTGTGTGTGTGTGTGTGTGGCACACACATTGTAGATCGGACTCAGGAACACGGGGGCACTCTACCAATGAACTGCATCCCCAGCCATTTTTATTTTGAAACAGGGTTCCTCAAAGTTGCCCAGACTGGCCTCCAACTTGGAATCTTCTTGCCTTAGCCTCCTGAGTCACTGGAATTGCAGCTGTAAGCCACTGCGCCCAGCTTCATTCAATATGAATGAATAAATATATGAAAAAAATATATATTTATGCATATACATATGTATGTTAAAGAAGAAATTGGAGGGAAATTTTATAGCCCTATAACACAGACCCACCTGAAACAGCTACTTCATACTTTCCAACATTGTGTCTTTTTTTTTTCCTAGCAAAAACTCATCTGAGCTGTCTATACAAATCCTTACCTGACTCATAAACACTATAGCATAACTATTTTCTTTCTGTCTGTCCCCCCGCCCCCCCGTGCTGGGGAGTCAAACCCAGGGCCTTGTATGTGCCAGGGAAGGACTCCACTACCAAACTGCATCCACAGTACAGAAGCTCATGAATTCTTAATGGCATGAGAAAATGCTTATGTTGGGCTGGGAATGCAGCCCAGTGGTAGAACACTTGCCTTGCATGTGTGGGACCCTGGGTTCCAATCCCCAACACCAGAAAAATAAAAACAAAAATGGAAATTCACGAGCTTATTTTAAACCACTACAAAATATGTATTCATTTACTTACTTGTGTCTGCATCTCAGGCACTTTACTTTTTTTTTGGTACTGTGGATTGAACCCAGGGCGCTTTACCACTGAGCCACATCCCGAGCCCTTCTTCGTTTTTATTTTGAAACAGGCCCTCACTAAGTTGCCAACACTGTTCTCAAACTTGTGGTCCTCTTGCCTCAGCCTCCTGAATTGTTGAGATCACCAGCCTTCGCTTTCCTTTTTGAAGTTCATTACAAATAACATTTGACATTTAGTTTTTACTCATTTTCTGAAGATTCCAGAAAACTGCCCTCCCTTGGGGTCACGTGGGAATGTGGTGTGTGTGTGTGTGTGTGTGTGTGTGTGTGTGTGTGTGCGCGCGCGCGCGCGCTAGTTGGTGAGGGAAGGTAGCCTGCTGGTTTTCTGGGATGGGAGGGGGTTGCTGAAGTCCTGTACACGAAGAATAGGCCTCCAAAGGAAGTGCTGTCCCTCTGGGAATGTCAGCAGCCGTCCCATCCGTCCACACGTGGGGCTGGATTCTGAGAAGTAGGGTGGACGTGGAGGCAGAGGGCATGGCCAGCAGCAGAGCGATGGCTTCCCACTGGCTTCCAACCCTTCCCAGCTCACAGGTCTTCTGGGGTCCGGAGGGCTGTGAGGGCCGCCCACGTGGAGGGAGGACAGCAGGTGAAAAGCTGTGCTCTGACTCAGCTTTACCCTCTGGCCACGTGATGGGGACCCAGCCCCCCAGCTTTTCACAGGTGGGCCCCACTGCTGGCCCAGATGGCCGGCTGCACCAGCAGGTGGAAGTCCTGGCGCCCGCCCGTCTCCCTGACTGGAGTCTCTGCTCCTGTGTGTCCGTCACACGCTACCCACATCTGTCACGGTGGGCGTCTCGTCTGTGTCTCTTCCTGGGAAGGCACTGAGCCCAAGACCCACGTCTTCCTCACCTTGGCCTCCTTAACACAGAACTGGGTACAGAGCAGTCACTTCAATGGGGACATGTTGACGAAACGTATTGGCGTATGTGCTGGGCACTGCTGTGGCACCAGGGAAAAAGCAGTGAGCCTCCAACCCCCTCCTCCCGCTCAGCCTCCTGGTCGCTGGGGCCCCAGTGTGCAGCCCCGCACCCAGAGGATTCTGCCTTTCTCTCTGGAGTGTTCTAGACAGGTGGTTCACAGCTGTGCTCTCCTGTTCTGTCAGTTCCGTTTTTTGGGGGGCCATGGGCTAGGCGTTGAATCTAGTGTCTCATGCATGCTAATGCTCTACCACCGAGCTGCAGCCCTAATCTTTTTATTTTTTGAGACTGTAGCTAAATTGCCCAGGATGACCTTGAACTTGGAATCCTGCCTCAGCCTCCCCAGGTAGCTGGGATCACAGGTGAGCACCACTGTGCCCAGCTGCCTTTTCACATTCTCGTTCATACCCATTGGATCACAGAAGTTTTTAATCTGATAAATTCTAGTTTTACCTTTTGTCACATTTTTGGTATCACATCTAAGAAGGTTTTTACTATATTTAAGTAAATGTTCCTTTGGAACATTAACAAAAATTAACCATATACTGAGTCACAAACCAAGTATCAGCAAATCAAAGGCCTAAAATCCATCATAGCATATTTTCTGACCACAACAGACTTAATGTAGAAATCAGTAATAAAAAGACAACTAGAAAACCCCCAGTTGTAGCCAGTGATACACACACCTATAATCCTAGCTACTTAGGAGGCTGAGGAAGGAGGATCACAAGTTCAAGGCCAGCCTCAGCAACTTAGCCAACTTAGGAGATCCTGTCTCAAAATAAAATAGGGCTTGCGATGTAGCTCATTGGTAGAGCACCCCTGGGTTCAGTCCCTGTATTGGGGGGAAGAATTATTTAGAAAAAAGCAGCAGAGTTTTAAATAATCCATGGGTCAGGAGGAAACCATGACAGACACTGGGAAATACTTTGAGATAACTGATAATGGAGCTAGAACATATTAAGCTTGTGGTGTGCAACTCCATCTGTATGAAGGGAAAGGTGTGGCGGATCCGCACAGTAGGAAGGAGGGGCTGCAGCAGGCATGGTGTGCGCCTGTGATCCCAGCCACATGGGAGGCTGAGGCTAGGCCAGCCTGGGAGCATGGTGAGACCATCTCAAAATAAAATATTTGAAGAGTAGGGCTGGGGACCTTGCTTAGCATGTGGTGGTTCCCAGCACCACCAAAACCAAGAGGAAAGGTGTTACTCTCAGACACTACAAAACCAGTGATAAAGAAAGGGAGGGCTAGGGCTGGGGAGATAGCTCAGTTGGTAGAGTGCTTTCCTTGCAAGCACAAGGCCCTGGGTTCAATCCCCAGCACCGCAAAAAAAAAAAATAAATAAATAAATAAAAATAAAAAGAGGGGCAACCAGGAGCTGCCGAGGGGGGTGGTGGGAGGGGAGGCTGGGGTCTGCCTGTGGGTGGGTGTGGGCGGGGGGGCGGGGCCTGCTCGTCTCAGCGCAGCCTGAGAACAGTCAGCACCAAATGGATGCCACCTGGTGCTGAGACCGTGTGTCTGTGGGAGTGGGTCGCCTCTCACAGGCCACCTCTGCCCTTTTCTGCAGGCACCAGGCAGCGCCCAGGTCCAGGTGGTGAAGCCTGACGTCCTAGACCCAGTTCTAAGGCTCCCACCCTCTCGTCTCACCGAGGGCTGCTGCCCAATAGCTATCCCCGAGTGTCCCCTGAGCCCTGTGCGCCAGGGACAGGGCGGCCCCCTCCAGGTGAAGGTGGAGGAGGAAGAGGCTGATCTCGGCCAGGGCGGTCTGCACAGAGGGAGGCTGCCCGCCTGCGCTTCGGGCACTTCCGCTGTGAGGAGGCAGGGGCCCCGCGAGGCCCTGCCCGGTGCGGGAGCTGTGTCGCCAGCGGCTGCGCCCCAGGCCTGCTCCAAGGAGCAGATGCTGGGCACGCTGCCCCCCGAGGCCCAGGGCCCCACCAGCGGGGAGGAGGCTGCAGTGCTGGTGGAGGGTCTGACTCAGGAGCTGGACAAGAGAGGTAAGGGGCGCGGCCAGCCCGCGGTGCACGCAGGCTGCCCGCCCACCCGCCTCCTGTTTGAGCGCAGCCAGGCCCTCCCACCCTGCACTCTGGGCAGTGACCGAGATCCTGGCTCAAACTGGCAGGGCAGAGAAGACTCAGGGGTGGCAGAGGGGTGGCAGACGCCTTGCCAGCCTTGGGACCCTGGCCCACGCCCTCCCGTTTCTCTGGTCCTCCTCCCTCACTCCCTCTCACACTTTCTCTCACTGTTTCGCGCTTGAGTTTTCTATGTTAACTTCATTCTCCAGTCAGGCTCTCTCCCAGGGGACCAGGGTGGCCAGCAGCCCAGTCTCACCCTGGGAAACCCCAGGGAATACCAAGGAACAGTCCCTGGTCTGAGCCCCACTGACCTGGTCAGAGTATTCATCTCTGACCAGCCCAACCACAGGGAATAGTCGTGACACAGGGCAGCTCCAGGAGGAAACCCAGGCTGCGGGCAAGAAAACGCAATGGGTGCCTGGAGGGAGAGGGAGGTGGGGGAGGATAGCCAGGGGGCCAGGGACCCCTCCCTCCACCCAACAGGAACTGACCTCATGTGGGCTGAACCCTGCTGCCCAGGGAGTCTGGTTGGCACAGAGGACACACAGCCATGGACAGTCCTGAGCAGGGAGTGAAGGTTCCTGCCAGCAGGGTGGGTCTGGCCTGGGAGGTGATGGGGTGTGCCCCAGTTGCCAAGAGGTGGACTTTGGGCACAGAAGGCTGCCCTGCCTCTGCCCATGGGACTCGAGGCTCATTTTACTCATGGGTAAAAGATGGACTGATTGAAATGCCCGCTGTGGTGCCTTGGGGAGAGTAAAGGAGGCACGTGGGCTAGAACCTGCCAAAAATGAGGGGCCACCCCTCGAGACCAGGACTTCCTGGGAGGGGCTGGGAGGGTCCCTCCCCTGGACCTGTCTGCCCTGCCCATAAGGGTGTCTCGGGGACCCAGAGGACAGCGGGAACAGCTCCTTTCACAGGGTGGACAGGCATGGAGGAAAGGCAGTTGGTGCTGTGAGGAGACACAACTGCAGCCCAGGCAGAGAAAAGAGGGTGGGGGGCATGGCCGGTGTGCAGGTGAGCTCTCAGAGGAGTAGCCTGGGCAGTGTGGAGGTGACCTCTAGGTTGAGCAACCTGGGCAGTGTGCAGGTGAGCTCTAGGTTGAGCAGCCTGGGCAGTGTGCAGGTGAGCTCTAGGTTGAGCATCCTGGGCAGTGTGCAGGTGAGCTCTAGGTTGAGCATCCTGGGCAGTGTGCAGGTGAGCTCTAGGAGGAGCATCCTGGGCAGTGTGCAGGTGAGCTCTAGGTTGAGCAGCCTGGGCAGTGTGCAGGTGAGCTCTAGGTTGAGCATCCTGGGCAGTGTGTAGGTGAGCTCTAGGTTGAGCAGCCTGGGCAGTGTGCAGGTGAGCTCTAGGAGGAGCATCCTGGGTAGTGTACAGATGAGCTCTAGGTTGAGCATCCTGGGCAGTGTGCAGGTGAGCTCTAGGTTGAGCATCCTGGGCAGTGTACAGGTGAACTCTAGGTTTAACAGCCTGGGCAGTGTGCAGGTCAGCTCTAGGTTGAGCATCTTGGGCAGTGTGCAGGTGGGCTCTGGGAGAAGCATCCTGGGCAGTGTGTAGGTGGAATCAGGGAGGAGCAACCTGGGCAGTGTGGAGGTGAGCTCTCGGATGAGCAGCCTGGGCTGCGTGGAGGTGGACTCTGGGAGGAGCATCCTGAGCAGTTTGGAGGTGGACTCTGGGAGGAGCATCCTGGGCATTGTGCAGGTGGACTCTAAGAGGAGCAGCCTGGGCAATGTGCAGGTGGGCTCTGGGAGGACTATACTGGGCAGTGTGGAGGTGAGCTCGGGGAGGAGCATCCTGTGCAATGTTGGTGACCTCTGAGAGGAGCATCCTGGGCAGTGTGGAGGTGAGCTCTGAGAGGAGCATCCTGGGCAGTGTGGAGGTAATCGTTGGATGAGCAGCCTGGACTTGTGTGGAGGTGGACTCTGGGAGGAGCATCCTGGGCATTGTGCAGGTGGTCTCTAGGAGGAGCAGCCTGGACAGTGTGCAGGTGAGCTCTGGGAAGAGCATCCTGGGCAGGGTGCAGATGGACTCTGGGAGGTGCAGTCTGGGCAGTGAGGAGGTGGGCTCTGAGAGGAGCATCATGGGCAGTGTGGAGGTGAGCTCTGGGAGGAGAATCCTGGGCAATGTGTAGGTGAACTCTGGGAGGAGCAGCCTGGGCAGTGTGGAGGTGGGCTCCGAAGGAGCATCCTGGGCAGTGTGCAGGTGGACTCTAGGAGGAGAAGCCTGGGCAGTGTGGATGTGGGCTCTGGGAG
This sequence comes from Sciurus carolinensis, assembly GCF_902686445.1. NCBI lineage: Eukaryota > Metazoa > Chordata > Mammalia > Rodentia > Sciuridae > Sciurus > Sciurus carolinensis. Next base: position 66,605,879 of record NC_062228.1, on the reverse strand, counting down.
GAGCAGCCTGGGCAGTGTGGAGGTGGGCTCTGGGAGGAAGATACTGGGCAGTGTAGAGGTGAACTGTGGGAGGAGCATCCGGGGCAGTGTGGAGGTGGACTATGAGAGGAGCATCCTGGGCAGTGTGGAGGTGAGCTCTGAGAGGAGCATGCTGGGCAGTGTGGAGGTGAGCTCTGGGAGGAGCATCATGGGCAGTATGCTGGTGTACTCTGGGAGGAGCATCCTGGGTGTGGAGGTGAGCTCTGAGAGGAGCATCCTGGGCAGTGTGGAGCTGAGTTCTGAGAGGAGCATCCTGGGCAGTGTGGAGGTGAGCTCTAGGAGGAGCATCTTGGTCAGTTTTAAGGTGGGCTCTCATGTCTGAATGCCACGTCACATTTCAGGCTCAGGGCTTGCCTTGAGCCCATAGAGTCTGTTTTTTTTTTTTTATTGTAAACAAATGGGATACATGTTGTTTCTCTGTCTGTACATGGCGTAAAGGCATACCATTTGTGTAATCATAAATTTACATAGGGTAATGTTGTTTGATTCATTCTGTTATTTTTTCCCCTTCCCCCCCACCCCTCCCACCCCTCTTTTCCCTCTATACAGTCCTTCCTTCCTCCATTCTTGCCCCCCTCCCTAAACCTAACTTTAACCCTAACGCTAATCCCTCCCACCCCCCGTTATGTGTCATCATCCACTTATTAGCGATATCATTTGTCCATTGGTTTTTTGAGATTGGCTTATCTCACTTAGCATGATATTCTCCAGTTTCATCCATTTGCCTGTAAATGCCATAATTTTATCATTCTTTACGACTGAGTAATATTCCATTGTATATATATACCACATTTTCTTTATCCATTCATCAATTGAAGGACATCTAGGTTGGTTCCACAATCTGGCTATTGTGAACTGAGCAGCTATGAACATTCATGTGGCTGTATCTCTGTAATATGCTGATTTTAAGTCCTTTGGGTATAGGCCAAGGAGTGGGATAGCTGGGTCAAATGGTGGTTCCATTCCAAGTTTTCTAAGGAATCTCCACACTGCTTTCCAGAGTGGCTGCACTAATTTGCAGCCCCACCAGCAATGTAAGAGTGTACCTTTCTCCCCAATCCTCGCCAACACCTGTTGTTGCTTGTATTCTTGATAATCGCCATTCTAATTGGGGTGAGATGGAATCTTAGGGTGACTTTGATTTGTATTTCTCTTATTACTAGAGATGTTGAACATTTTTCCATATGTTTGTTGATTGCTTGTATATCTTCTTCTGTGAAGTGTCTATTCATTTCCTTAGCCCATTTGTCAATTGGATTATTTACATTCTTGGTGTAGAGTTTTTTGAGTTCTTTATAGATTCTGGAGATTAGCGCTCTATCTGAAGTATGATTGACAAAGATTTTCTCCCACTCTGTAGGCTCTTTCTTCGCATTGCTGATAGTTTCCTTTGCTGAGAGAAAGCTTTTTAGTTTGAATCTATCCAAGTTATTCATTCTTGCTTTTATTTCTTGTGCTATGGGAGTCCTGTTGAGGAAGTCTGGTCCTAAGCCAACATGTTGAAGCTCTGGACCTACTTTTTCTTCTATAAGATGCAAGGTCTCTGGTCTGATTCCGAGATCCTTAATCCATTTTGAGTTTAGTTTCATGCATGGTGAGAGATATGGGTTTAGTTTCATTCTGTTGCATATGGATTTCCAATTCTCCCAGCACCATTTCTTGAAGAGGCTATCTTTTCTCCATTGCATATTTTTGGCCCCTTTGTCTAGTATGAGAAAATTGTATTTATTTGGGTTTGTGTCCGTGTCCTCTATTCTGTACCATTGATCCACCTTTCTATTTTGGCGCCAATACCATGCCGTTTTTGTTACTATTGCTTTGTAGTAGAGTTGAAGATCTGGTATTGCGATACCCCCTGCTTCACTCTTTCTGCCAAGGATTGCTTTAGCTATTCTGGGTTTTTTATTCTTCCAGATGAATTTCATAATTTCTTGCTCTATTTCTGTAAGGTACATCATTGGGATTTTAATTGGAATTGCATTGAATCTGTATAGCACTTTAGGTAGTATGGCCATTTTGACAATATTAATTCTTCCTATCCAAGAACATGGGAGATCTTTCCATCTTCTAAGGTTTTCTTTGATTTCTTTCTTTAGTGTTCTGTAGTTCTCACTGTAGAGGTCTTTAACCTCTTTTGTGAGATTGATTCCCAAGTATTTTATTTTTTTCGAGGCTATTGTGAATGGGGTAGTTTTCCTGATTTCTCTTTCTGAAGATTCATCGCTTATGTATAAAAATGCATTAAATTTATGTGCATTGATCTTATATCCCGCTACTTTACTGAATTCACTTATGAGATCTAAAAGATTTCTGGTGGAATTTCCTAGTTCCTCTAAGTATACAATCATATCATCAGCAAATAGGGATAGTTTGAGTTCTTCTTTTCCTATTCGTATCCCTTTAATTTCTTTGGTCTGTCTAATTGCTCTGGCTAGAGTTTCAAGGATGATATTGAATAGAAGTGGTGAAAGAGGGCATCCCTGCCTTGTTCCAGTTTTTAGGGGGAATGCTTTCAGTTTTTCACCATTTAGAATGATATTAGCCATGGGCTTAGCGTAGATGGCCTTTACAATGTTAAGGAATGTTCCCACTATCCCTATTTTTTCTAGTGTTTTGAGCATGAAGGGTTGCTGTATTTTATCAAATGCTTTTTCTGCATCTATCAAAATAATCATGTGATTCTTGACTTTAAGTCTATTGATATGGTGAATGACATTTATTGATTTCCATATGTTGAACCAACTTTGCATCCCTGGGATGAAACCCACTTGATCATGGTGCACTATCTTTTTAATATGTTTTTGTATGCGATTTGCTAAAATTTTGTTGAGAATTTTTGCGTTGATGTTCATTAAGGATATTGGTCTGAAATTTTCTTTCCTCGTTTGGTTTAGGAATCAGGGTAATATTGGCTTCATAGAATGAGTTTGGGAGGGTTCCCTCCTCTTCTATTTTATGGAATACTTTGAGAAGTATTGGAATGAGCTCTTCTTTAAAGGTTTTGTAGAATTCGGCTGAGAACCCATCTGGTCCTGGACTTTTCTTTGTTGGTAGGCTATTGATGACTTCTTCTATTTCATTACTTGAAATTGGTCTATTTAAATTGTGTAGGTCCTCCTCGTTCGGTTTAGGCAATTCCTATGTCTCTAGAAACCTGTTGATGTCTTCAAAATTTTCTATTTTGTTGGAGTATAGATTTTCAAAATAGCTTCTAATTATGTTTTGTATTTCAGTCGTGTCTGTTGTGATATTTCCTTGTTCATTCCGAATTTTAGTGATTTGGGTTTTCTCTCGTCTTCGCTTTGTTAGTGTGGCTAAAGGTTTATCAATTTTGTGTATTTTTTTGAAGAAGCAACTATTTGTTTTGTCAATTTTTTGTATTGTTTCTTTTGTTTCAATTTCGTTGATTTCAGCTCTGAGTTTAACTATTTCCTGTCTTCTACTACTTTTGGTGTTGGTCTGTTCTTCTTTTTGTAGGACTTTGAGCTGCAGTGTTAGGTCGTTTATTTGTTGAGTTTTACTTCTTTTATTAAATGCGCTCCATGAAATAAATCTTCCTCTAAGTACTGCTTTCATAGTGTCCCAGAGATTTTGATATGATGTTTCTTTGTTCTCATTTACCTCTAAGAATTTTTTAATTTCCTTCCTAATATCTTCTGTTATCCATTCATCATATAATAGCGTATTGTTTAATCTCCAGGAGTTGGAGTATTTTCTGTTTTTTACTCTTTCATTTATTTCTAACTTCAATCCATTATGATCTGATAGAGTACAAGGTAGTGTCTCTATCTTCTTGTATTTGCTGACATTAGCTTTGTGGCATAATATATGGTCTATTTTAGAGAAGGATCCATGTGCTGCTGAGAAGAAAGTGTATTCGCTCTTGGTTGGATGGTATATTCTATAAATGTCTGTTAAGTCTAAATTATTGATTGTGTTATTGAGATCTATGGTTTCTTTGTTCAATTTTTGTTTGGAAGATCTGTCCAGTGGTGAGAGAGGCGTGTTAAAATCACCTAGTATTATTGTGTTATGGTCTATTTGGTTTCTACAATTGAGAAGGATTTGTTTAACATACATGGATGAGCCACTGTTTGGGGCATAGATGTTTATGATTGTTATATCTTGCTGATTTATGCTTCCCTTAAGCAGTATGAAATGTCCTTCTTTATCCCTTCTGACTAACATTGGCTTGAAGTCCACATTATCTGAAATGAGGATGGATACTCCAGCTTTTTTGCTGAGTCCATGTGCATGGTATGTTTTTCCCCATCCATTCACCTTTAGTCTATGGGTATCTCTTTCTATGAGGTGAGTCTCTTGCAGGCAACATATTGCTGGATCTTTCTTTTTAATCCAATCTGCCAGTCTATGTCTTTGATTGATGAATTCAGGCCATTAACATTCAGGGTTATTATTGAGATATGATTTGTATTCCCGGTCATTTGGTTCATATTTAAAATTTTATTTATTTATTTATTTATTTTTTGACACATCTTGGTTCCTCCTTTATTTGACAGTTCCTTTAGGATAATTCCTCCCTTTGCTGATATGCTTCTTTGTTTTTTATCTCTTCCTCATGAAATGTTTTGCTGAGAATGTTCTGTAATGCTGGCTTTCTTTTTGTAAATTCTTTTAGCTTTTGTTTATCATGGAATGATTTTATTTCATCGTCAAATTTGAAGGTAAGTTTTGCTGGGTATAAGATTCTTGGTTGGCATCCATTTTCTTTCAGAGCTTGAAAAATGTTGTTCCAGGCCCTTCTAGCTTTTAGGGTCTGGATTGAAAAATCTGCTGATATCCGTATTGGTTTCCCCCTGAATGTAATTTGGTTCTTTTCTCTCACAGCCTTTAAAATTCTGTCTTTATTTTGTATGTTAGGTATTTTCATTATAATGTGCCTTGGTGTGGGTCTGTTGTAATTTTGTGTATTTGGAGTCCTATAAGCCTCTTGAACTTGATTTTCCATTTCATTCTTCAGATTTGGGAAATTTTCTGATATTATTTCATTGAATAGATTATTCATTCCTTTGGTTTGTTTCCCTAAGCCTTCCTCAGTCCCAATAATTCTCAAATTTGGCCTTTTCATGATATCCCATAGTTCTTGCAGATTCTGTTCATGATTTCTTACCATCTTCTCTGTTTGTTCAACTTTGCTTTTGAGGTTAAATATTTTGTCTTCAATATCTGAAGTTCTGTCTTCCAGGTGTTCTATCCTATTGGTTATGCTTTCTATGGAGTTCTTAATTTGGTTTATTGTTTCCTTCATTTCAAGGATTTCTGTTTGGTTTTTTTTCAATATCTCTAACTCTTTATTAAAATGATCTTTTGCTTCCTGTATTTGCTCTTTTAACTGTCGATTGGTGCTATCATTCAATGCCTGCATTTGCTCTTTCATCTCATCATTCAATGCCTGCATTTGCTCTTTCATCTCATCGTTTGCTTCCCTAATCATTTTAATTATGTACATTCTGAACTCCCTTTCTGTCATTTCTTCTGCCATGCTGTCGTTGGATTTTATTGATGTAACATCTAGATTTGTTTGGGGCATTTTCTTCCCTTGTTTTCTCATATTGTTCAGGAATCAGTGGGTCATTAAGATATTGCAGATTTCCTCTATCGACTTAAAATGTCCCTGAAGATTGCTAGTATATCCCCTCTTATCCTTCAGTAGCCTGAAGTCTTGGAGGAAGTTGATAATGCAGAGCTCCACAAAGAAGCTGCCTCTCCAGGTGTGCTGACCCTCGGGTGGCGTATATTCCCTGCTAGTGGGCAGAGGTGCCTCCACTTGTTGACCAATGGTCATCCAACGGGGAACTAGGCTGCGGGCTGAGGCAAGTCCTGTTTGTGCCTGTGTCTCTGGTTTTACTGTCCCTGTGGGAAAACCTCACCCAGCAGGGAAGACTCACTCGGTGGGGACGTGTTGCTGATCAGTTCCCCTCCTAGAGGTTCCCCTCAATCTACAACTACCACCTGGGCTGGGCTGTCTTCCTCTGCAACGATCCCAGGGGCCCGGACCTACCTCCTGGGCCTGGGAGCCTCACCCTTCACAGGCGAGTCTCCTTAGGCTGCCTCTCCCAGAGAATCTGCCCGCAGTCCTGGAAACTTTGCTCCGCCCCTAGGCGTGTCTCTCTGTGGCTCTTCCAGCAAGAAGCCACCTAGCTCCTGGGACCCTGCTCTGCACCTAATAGCCTGGCTATGCGGCCCCTCCTCTGAGCCGCCATCTGGAGCCCCGTACAATAGCTCCGATACCCAGAGACCCACCACACACCTCCTCCTCCGGACAGCGGCCGAGTTTCCGACACAGTCACTAGGAGCCCAAGCAATTCACTTCACGTCTCCTCCTCCCGCCAACCGCCCATAGCCCTAGGCAGTCACTCCAAGTCCAAGTGACCCGCCCTGTTCCTCCTCCTCCTCCTCAGGGTAGTCCTCCGGGTGTTCAGGAGCGGTGGCTCCGAGACCAAGTGACCCACCACGCTCCTCCTCCAGGCAGGCCACCGGTGTTCAGGAGCGGTCGCTTTTATTCCAATGAACTCACCACTTGCCTCCTCCTCTGGCAACTGCCTGTGGCTCTGATGCAGTCACTCCTAGACCAAGCAACCCGCCATGCTTCTCCTCTTCCTCCGGGCAACTCCCCAGTGTTCAGAAGCGGTCCTTCTGGGTCTAAACAGCTCGCCACGCAGCTCCTCCTCAGGCAGCCGCCCGGAGCCCCAGTGGTTGCTCCGAGTCCAAGCGCTGTGCTGAGCCGCCTCCTCTACGATGATCCCAGTTGTCACTGTTTACTGCTCCAGTGGGGGGAGGGGCGTCTCGCCGAGCAACTCTACTTCCCAAAGTTCCCTGCGTTCCGGGGCTACCGTCCCATCCAGGACGTCTCCCCAATGGGAGAGACTCACCCAGCGACTTTGAGTTGATCCCGAGTCTCTCACTATCTGCTTTTTGAATCTTGCATCCTGGAGCAACGTGAAACGCAGCCGCCCCCTAGTCCGCCATCTTGAAACTCCTCTAGAGGTGAGTTCTAGGAGGAGCATCCTGGTATGTGTGGAGGTGGACTCTGTGAGGAGCATCCTGGGCAGTGTGTAGGTAGACTCTAGGAGGAGCAGCCTGGGCAGTGTGGAGGTGGTTTTGGGCGGCGTATTGTGGGCGGTGTGCAGGTGGACTCTTGGAGTAGCACCCTGGGCAGTGTGGAGTTGGGCACTGGGTGGAGTATCCTGGGCAGTGTGGAGATGGGCTCTGAGAGGAGCATCCTGGGCTGTGTGGAGGTGGGTCTTGGATGGAGCATCCTGTCCAATGTGCAGGTGAACTCTGGGAGGAACATCCTGGGTATGTGGAGGTGCGCTCTGGGAGGAGCATCCTGGGCAATGTGGAGGTGAGCTCAGGGAGGAGCATCCTGGACAGTGTGGAGGTGGACTCTGAGAGGCACATCCTGGGCAGTGTGGAGGTGGACTCTGGGAGGAGCATCCTGGGCAGTGTGGAGTTGGGCTCTGAGAGGAGCATCCTGGGCAGTGTGGAGGTGAACTCTCAGAGGAGTAGTCTGGGTAGTGTGCAAGTGAGCTCTAGGTTGAGCATCCTGGGCAGTGTGGAGGTGGGCTCTGGGAGGAGCATACTGTGCAGTGTGCACCTGACCTCTGGGAGGATCAGCCTGGGCAGAGTGGAGGTGGGCTCTCCCTTGAGCATGCTGGGGAGTGTGGAGGTGGGCTCTGGGAGGCACATCCTGGGCAGTGTGGAGGTGAGCTCTCAGATGAGCAACCTGGGCTTGTGGAGGTGGACTCTGGGAGGAGCATCCTGGGCAGTGTGCAGGTGGTCCCTAGGAGGAGCAGCCTGGGCAATGTGCAGGTGGTCCCTAGGAGGAGCAGCCTGGGCAATTTGCAGGTGGGCTCTGGGAGGAGCCTCCTTGGCAGTGTGGAGGTGGACTCTGGGAGGAGCATCCTGGGCATTGTGCAGGTGGTCCCTAGGAGGAGCAGCCTGGGCAATGTGCAGGTGGTCCCTAGGAGGAGCAGCCTGGGCAATGTGCAGGTGGGCTCTGGGAGGAGTATCCTGGGCAGTGTGGAGGTGGGCTCTGGGAGGAGTATCCTGGGCAGTGTGCAGGTGGTCCCTAGGAGGAGCAGCCTGGGCAATGTGCAGGTGGTCCCTAGGAGGAGCAGCCTGGGCAATGTGCAGGTGGGCTCTGGGAGGAGCCTCCTTGGCAATGTGCAGGTGGGCTCTGGGAGGAGCCTCCTTGGCAGTGTGGAGGTGGGCTCTGGGAGGAGTATCCTGGGCAGTGTGCAGGTGGTCCCTAGGAGGAGCAGCCTGGGCAATGTGCAGGTGGTCCCTAGGAGGAGCAGCCTGGGCAATGTGCAGGTGGGCTCTGGGAGGAGTATCCTTGGCAGTGTGGAGGTGGGCTCTGGGAGGAGTATCCTGGGCAGTGTGGAGGTGGGCTCTGGGAGGAGCATCCTGGGCATTGTGCAGGTGGTCCCTAGGAGGAGCAGCCTGGGCAATGTGCAGGTGGTCCCTAGGAGGAGCAGCCTGGGCAATGTGCAGGTGGGCTCTGGGAGGAGTATCCTGGGCAGTGTGGAGGTGGGCTCTGGGAGGAGTATCCTGGGCAGTGTGCAGGTGGTCCCTAGGAGGAGCAGCCTGGGCAATGTGCAGGTGGGCTCTGGGAGGAGCCTCCTTGGCAGTGTGGAGGTGGGCTCTGGGAGGAGTATCCTGGGCAGTGTGGAGGTGGGCTCTGGGAGGAGCATCCTGGGCATTGTGCAGGTGGTCCCTAGGAGGAGCAGCCTGGGCAATGTGGAGGTGGTCCCTAGGAGGAGCAGCCTGGGCAATGTGCAGGTGGTCCCTAGGAGGAGCATCCTGGGCAATGTGCAGGTGGTCCCTAGGAGGAGTATCCTGGGCAATGTGCAGGTGGTCCCTAGGAGGAGCAGCCTGGGCAATGTGCAGGTGGGCTCTGGGAGGAGTATCCTGGGCAGTGTGGAGGTGGGCTCTGGGAGGAGTATCCTGGGCAGTGTGCAGGTGGTCCCTAGGAGGAGCAGCCTGGGCAATGTGCAGGTGGTCCCTAGGAGGAGCAGCCTGGGCAACGTGCAGGTGGGCTCTGGGAGGAGCCTCCTTGGCAGTGTGGAGGTGGGCTCTGGGAGGAGTATCCTGGGCAGTGTGCAGGTGGTCCCTAGGAGGAGCAGCCTGGGCAATGTGCAGGTGGTCCCTAGGAGGAGCAGCCTGGGCAATGTGCAGGTGGGCTCTGGGAGGAGCCTCCTTGGCAGTGTGGAGGTGGACTCTGGGAGGAGCATCCTGGGCATTGTGCAGGTGGTCCCTAGGAGGAGCAGCCTGGGCAATGTGCAGGTGGTCCCTAGGAGGAGCAGCCTGGGCAATGTGCAGGTGGGCTCTGGGAGGAGTATCCTGGGCAGTGTGGAGGTGGGCTCTGGGAGGAGTATCCTGGGCAGTGTGCAGGTGGTCCCTAGGAGGAGCAGCCTGGGCAATGTGCAGGTGGGCTCTGGGAGGAGTATCCTGGGCAGTGTGGAGGTGGGCTCTGGGAGGAGTATCCTGGGCAGTGTGCAGGTGGTCCCTAGGAGGAGCAGCCTGGGCAATGTGCAGGTGGGCTCTGGGAGGAGCCTCCTTGGCAGTGTGGAGGTGGGCTCTGGGAGGAGTATCCTGGGCAGTGTGGAGGTGGGCTCTGGGAGGAGCATCCTGGGCAGTGTGCAGGTGGTCCCTAGGAGGAGCAGCCTGGGCAATGTGCAGGTGGTCCCTAGGAGGAGCAGCCTGGGCAATGTGCAGGTGGTCCCTAGGAGGAGCATCCTGGGCAATGTGCAGGTGGTCCCTAGGAGGAGCAGCCTGGGCAATGTGCAGGTGGGCTCTGGGAGGAGCCTCCTTGGCAGTGTGGAGGTGGGCTCTGGGAGGAGTATCCTGGGCAGTGTGGAGGTGGGCTCTGGGAGGAGCATCCTGGGCATTGTGCAGGTGGTCCCTAGGAGGAGCAGCCTGGGCAATGTGCAGGTGGTCCCTAGGAGGAGCAGCCTGGGCAATGTGCAGGTGGTCCCTAGGAGGAGCATCCTGGGCAATGTGCAGGTGGTCCCTAGGAGGAGCAGCCTGGGCAATGTGCAGGTGGGCTCTGGGAGGAGCCTCCTTGGCAGTGTGCAGGTGGACTCTGGGAGGAGCATCCTGGGCAGTGTGCAGATGGACTCTGGAAGGTGCAGTCTGGGCACTGAGGAGGTGGGCTCTGTGAGGAGCATCCTGGGCAGTGTGGAGGTGAGCTCTGGGAGGAGCAGCCTGGGCAGAGTGGAGGTGGACTCTGGGAGGAGCATCCTTGGCATTGTGGAGGTGGACTCTGGGAGGAGCATCCTGGGCAGTGTGGAGGTGGTCCCTAGGAGGAGCAGCCTGGGCAATGTGCAGGTGGTCCCTAGGAGGAGCAGCCTGGGCAATGTGCAGGTGGGCTCTGGGAGGAGCCTCCTTGGCAGTGTGGAGGTGGGCTCTGGGAGGAGTATCCTGGGCAGTGTGCAGGTGGGCTCTGGGAGGAGCATCCTGGGCATTGTGCAGGTGGTCCCTAGGAGGAGCAGCCTGGGCAATGTGGAGGTGGTCCCTAGGAGGAGCAGCCTGGGCAATGTGCAGGTGGTCCCTAGGAGGAGCATCCTGGGCAATGTGCAGGTGGTCCCTAGGAGGAGTATCCTGGGCAATGTGCAGGTGGTCCCTAGGAGGAGCAGCCTGGGCAATGTGCAGGTGGGCTCTGGGAGGAGTATCCTGGGCAGTGTGGAGGTGGGCTCTGGGAGGAGTATCCTGGGCAGTGTGCAGGTGGTCCCTAGGAGGAGCAGCCTGGGCAATGTGCAGGTGGTCCCTAGGAGGAGCAGCCTGGGCAACGTGCAGGTGGGCTCTGGGAGGAGCCTCCTTGGCAGTGTGGAGGTGGGCTCTGGGAGGAGTATCCTGGGCAGTGTGCAGGTGGTCCCTAGGAGGAGCAGCCTGGGCAATGTGCAGGTGGTCCCTAGGAGGAGCAGCCTGGGCAATGTGCAGGTGGGCTCTGGGAGGAGCCTCCTTGGCAGTGTGGAGGTGGACTCTGGGAGGAGCATCCTGGGCATTGTGCAGGTGGTCCCTAGGAGGAGCAGCCTGGGCAATGTGCAGGTGGTCCCTAGGAGGAGCAGCCTGGGCAATGTGCAGGTGGGCTCTGGGAGGAGTATCCTGGGCAGTGTGGAGGTGGGCTCTGGGAGGAGTATCCTGGGCAGTGTGCAGGTGGTCCCTAGGAGGAGCAGCCTGGGCAATGTGCAGGTGGGCTCTGGGAGGAGTATCCTGGGCAGTGTGGAGGTGGGCTCTGGGAGGAGTATCCTGGGCAGTGTGCAGGTGGTCCCTAGGAGGAGCAGCCTGGGCAATGTGCAGGTGGGCTCTGGGAGGAGCCTCCTTGGCAGTGTGGAGGTGGGCTCTGGGAGGAGTATCCTGGGCAGTGTGGAGGTGGGCTCTGGGAGGAGCATCCTGGGCAGTGTGCAGGTGGTCCCTAGGAGGAGCAGCCTGGGCAATGTGCAGGTGGTCCCTAGGAGGAGCAGCCTGGGCAATGTGCAGGTGGTCCCTAGGAGGAGCATCCTGGGCAATGTGCAGGTGGTCCCTAGGAGGAGCAGCCTGGGCAATGTGCAGGTGGGCTCTGGGAGGAGCCTCCTTGGCAGTGTGGAGGTGGGCTCTGGGAGGAGTATCCTGGGCAATGTGCAGGTGGTCCCTAGGAGGAGCAGCCTGGGCAATGTGCAGGTGGGCTCTGGGAGGAGCCTCCTTGGCAGTGTGCAGGTGGACTCTGGGAGGAGCATCCTGGGCAGTGTGCAGATGGACTCTGGAAGGTGCAGTCTGGGCACTGAGGAGGTGGGCTCTGTGAGGAGCATCCTGGGCAGTGTGGAGGTGAGCTCTGGGAGGAGCAGCCTGGGCAGAGTGGAGGTGGACTCTGGGAGGAGCATCCTTGGCATTGTGGAGGTGAACTCTCAAAGGAGTAGTCTGGGCAGTGTACAAGTGAGCTCTAGGTTGAGCATCCTGGGCAGTGTGGAGGTGGGCTCTGGGAGGAGCCTCCTTGGCAGTGTGGAGGTGGGCTCTGGGAGGAGTATCCTGGGCAGTGTGGAGGTGGGCTCTGGGAGGAGCATCCTGGGCAGTGTGCAGGTGGTCCCTAGGAGGAGCAGCCTGGGCAATGTGCAGGTGGTCCCTAGGAGGAGCAGCCTGGGCAATGTGCAGGTGGTCCCTAGGAGGAGCATCCTGGGCAATGTGCAGGTGGTCCCTAGGAGGAGCAGCCTGGGCAATGTGCAGGTGGTCCCTAGGAGGAGCAGCCTGGGCAATGTGCAGGTGGTCCCTAGGAGGAGCATCCTGGGCAATGTGCAGGTGGTCCCTAGGAGGAGCAGCCTGGGCAATGTGCAGGTGGGCTCTGGGAGGAGCCTCCTTGGCAGTGTGCAGGTGGACTCTGGGAGGAGCATCCTGGGCAGTGTGCAGATGGACTCTGGAAGGTGCAGTCTGGGCACTGAGGAGGTGGGCTCTGTGAGGAGCATCCTGGGCAGTGTGGAGGTGAGCTCTGGGAGGAGCAGCCTGGGCAGAGTGGAGGTGGACTCTGGGAGGAGCATCCTTGGCATTGTGGAGGTGGACTCTGGGAGGAGCATCCTGGGCAGTGTGGAGGTGAACTCTCAAAGGAGTAGTCTGGGCAGTGTACAAGTGAGCTCTAGGTTGAGCATCCTGGGCAGTGTGGAGGTGGGCTCTGGGAGGAGCATACTGTGCAGTGTGCAGGTGACCTCTGGGAGGAGCATCCTGGGCAGAGTGGAGGTGGGCTCTCCCTTGAGCATGCTGGGGAGTATGGAGGTAGGCTCTGGGAGGCACATCCTGGGCAGTGTGGAGGTGAGCTCTCAGATGAGCAGCCTGGACAATGTGCAGGTGGGCTCTGGGAGGAGCAGCCTGGTCAGTGTGGAGGTGGACTCTGGGAGGAGCATCCTGGGCATTGTGCAGGTGGTCCCTAGGAGGAGCAGCCTGGGCAATGTGCAGGTGGTCCCTAGGAGGAGCAGCCTGGGCAATGTGCAGGTGGTCCCTAGGAGGAGCAGCCTGGGCAATGTGCAGGTGGTCCCTAGGAGGAGCAGCCTGGGCAATGTGCAGGTGGTCCCTAGGAGGAGCAGCCTGGGCAATGTGCAGGTGGGCTCTGGGAGGAGCCTCCTTGGCAGTGTGGAGGTGGACTCTGGGAGCAGCAGCCTGGGCAGTGTTGAGGTGGGCTCCGGGAGGAGCATCCTGGTCAGTGTGGAGGTGGACTCTGAGAGGAGCTTCCTGGGCAGTGTGGATGTGGACTCTGGGAGGAGCATCCTGGGCAGTGTGGAATTGGGTTCTGAGAGGAGCATCCTGGGCAGTGTGGAAGTGGGCTCTGGGAGGATCATCCTGGGCAGTGTGGAGGTGGACTCTGGGAGGAGCATCCTGGGCAGTGTGGAGGTGAGCTCTGAGAGGAGCATCCTGGGCAGTGTGGAGGTGAGCTCTGAGAGGAGCATCCTGGGCAGTGTGGAGGTGGACTCTGGGAGGAGCATCCTGGGCAGTGTGGAGGTGAACTCTCAGAGAAGTAGCCTGGGCAGTGTGCAAGTGAGCTCTAGGTTGAGCATCCTGTGCAGTATGCAGGTGACCTCTGGGAGGAGCAGCCTGGGCAGTGTGGAGGAGGGCTCTCCCTTGAGCATCCTGGGGAGTGTGGAGGTGGGCTCTGGGGGGAGCAGCCTATGAATGTGATGGTCCTGGCAGGTGCTAGGGAGGCGCTGGCACAAGACCCTCATCTGTGGTCTTGTAAGAGGCACTCCAGTCCTCCCAGCCTCCCCCGAGTCCCCCCTGCGGTGTGACCACTGCAGGTCCTCCTCTGAAGCAGAATCGGCAGTGAAGGTCACACAGCTGGTGCACTCTGCACAGACATGAGCCCTATAGCGCCAGCAGCACTTGAGCCACTGAGATGCACCCCACCTTGCAGATGGGGAGACTGAATCCAACGAGACAGGCCTGAGCCTGATTTCTGGCCACAAGTTGGCTGGACTGGAGCAGGGGCTACTGTGCCCTCTCCTGCCTCCCCTGGGAGGATGCTGTGACCTGGCCAGAAGAAGCCCCCCACGCCCTGCACCCCATGAAGGGCAGGTCTGTGCAGGACACCTTTCCCACTCGTCCTGCCTTCCAGCTGCCCCTCAGCCTGGTTCTTCCTTCACCGTGTCCTGAGAAGGGTGGGCCTTGGGCCTCCCAGGAGCTGGAGAGTCCAGGTGGGCACCTCACCCACTCACTCCCAGCAGCAGGCGTCCCCGGTCAGTGCTCATGTGCACCCACGACTCTCCAGGACACAGCAGGTGCTCTGTGAGGGTTGGAGCCCTTCCACACAGGGCTGGGGTCCTGCCTGGGAGCAGGCGTGGAGGCCCTGATGAACACAGACCCTTCCTCTCTCTTGCAGGTGGTTTTGTACTGAGGATTTAACCCAGAGGTGTTCACCACTGAGCTACATCCCCCAGGACAGGGTTTCAACACGTTGCTAAGACTGACCTGGAACTTGTGATCCTCCTGCCTCAGCCTCTGGGGTTACCGGGATAGCACCTGTGCCACCATGCCTGGGCTCTTGCTTCTTTCAGACTGGTTCCACCTGAGGGTTTTTCTTCTGACGCTTAAGCTAAAATCAGGGACTTGAAAGATGGAGCATTTGGTAGGGGAGGAAATGTCAGAATGCGTGATGCAGGTTGGCTGGTGCCACGCCCTGTGGTCATCCCGGGTGCCGAGTGCGACGCTTCCTATGGGAAGTGGGGCAGAGGGCGTGCTGTGGTGGGATGGTAACACTGTGCTTGGGTTGTTCAGGACAGCAGCTTGGAGCTGAGCCCAGGGCAGGTGGCACTCAGCGCAGCCTAGAGGAGCCGGCCCACAGACAGAGCCAGAGGAGCCTCCACCTCCGTGGGCAGCTCAGAGAGGCCAGCAGGACTCTCGGGGGATATCTGGACAGAGTCTGGCACCCAAGAGCCCCATGGGGATGTCCTTGCAGACCAGCCTGGCCATGAGCCTGGTGCCTGGGGAGGCAGTTCCAGGAGGCCAGGACTCACCTCCCAAGAGAAGGTTCCCTTGGAGAAGCCGGCTGCTCAGGGGAGAGGCCAGGCCGTGGTGAGCACAGGGGAGGGTTCCAGGCGCATCTGAAGGACTTCCCGGAAGACGCCCTACGCCTGCCGGGAGTGCGGCAAGGCCTTCAGCCGCCCCACCCACCTCGCCCAGCACCAGCGGGTGCCCACGTGCGGCCCTACGCGTGGGCCCCGTGCGGCAAGGCCTTCAGTCAGAGCACCCACACCGGGGAGAAGCCCTACCAGCGCCAGGCCTGCGGCAGAGCCTTCAGTGACTGCCCGGCTCTGGTCCGACCCCTGAGGGTCCACTCTGGAGAGAAGCCCTACCGGTGCAAGCTCTGCCCCAGGACCTTCGCGCAGAGCTCCTCCCTCGCGGAGCACCAGCGCGCCCACACGGGCGAGCGGCCCTACAAGTGCAGCGACTGCGGCAAGGCCTTCAGCCGCAGCTCGGCCCTCGCCGTGCACCTGAGGGCTCACGTCACCGTCCTGCCAGGACTAGAGTAGCCTCGGGTCGTGACCGAGCCTTCCTCAGATGGGCCTCCAGAAGTCCCGAGCAGGAACTGGCGGGTGATGACAAGCCCCCAGGTGCCGAGGGCAGACCGGGGCCCAGAGCAGGGTGAACAGTGATTCTGCCAGCTGGGGAAGCTTCCAGAAGGATCCTGCTTCCCTTCAGAACAGTCCCGGAGAGAAGGCAGCCGTGCTGTGGGTTTGGACTGGTTCTGGGCTGGGCAGTGAGGCAGGTGTCTGCCAGGGCTCAGGGTCACCGCGTGCTCTGGGCAGGGAGACCTGCCGGAGCACTGCGGCTGCAGCTGCAGCTACAGTCCTCGCTGGCTCCTGTCAGCCCAGTCCAGAGGGACGCCTGTGAGGGCCCTGTGCCTCCGCACCTCCCAGCCTCCGCCTCTGGCATGCCTGACTCCGAGCCTGGCTTGTGAGGTCCTCGCCTTGCGTCCTGTTCAACCCCTGCCTGCTCTCTCTGTCCCTCCCGCAGCCTCACCACCTGTTTGTTGTACCCAAGGCTGACAACCCTCCCACCGCACACGCGGCCTCCTTGCCTCCCACCTGGATGACAGCAGGGTTCCCTGCTGCTCCCTCCAGGGCCTGCTTCTGCTGCCGGATCCGATTGTCACTCGGGGCACAGCAGACCTTCCTGCACATTCACAGGGCCCCGCAGCCTCTGTCCTCAGGTGTCACGCAGGGCTGTCATCTGTGCAGTGCTGCGAATGGCTCCAGGTGCTGCCTGTGGGCCAAGAGGCCCCTGGCCCCCGGGCTGCCTGGGTTCCTAAAGAACTCGTATTTCTCCCACCTCTGTGCCTTCGTTGCCTGTAGCCAGAGCCTCTCTCTCCTCTGGGAGGTCCCTTGTGTTCCCGCCTCCTCAAGCAGACTCCCTCTCACCTCCTGCCTCGACCCGCACCACTGCGGAGCCTGGGTCTGCAGGGCCCTAGGGGCTCAGTGTCTCAGCGCACACGATGCAACAGGCCCTGAGCCGGCATGGGAGGTGCCTTCCCTGGCAGCCACAGCACTCCACCCTGTCCTGATTCACAGTGGCACACAGGCGCCCAGCAAGCCTGGCATGCAGTGTGTCTGCATGGCGCCTTCCCTGCCCGGGGCCCGAGCCCTGGTGCCACCCTTCCCCAGCGTGCTCAATGGCCTCCTGTCACGACTCTGCAGCCCTGCCCCTCTTCCAGGGGCCATGTGTGTGACAGGTCCAGGTTCTGTCCCTGGCCACCAGGGTGTCTTTGTACCTCTGCTCTGATGACCCCGTCCCGTGTGAGTCATGTGACCTGGTCTCTCACCGTCAGCATCAGCATCGCCCTCACGTGTTCCCTCTGGCACGAGTGCACAGGAGAGGTGCAGAGCAGGAAGGTGCGGCCCAGGGAGAGGGACCACGTGGGGTCTCCAGAGCCTGGCCCAGGCACAGCTGGCCACACAGTGTGGCAGAGAGAGCTGAGGACGGAGCCGCAGCGAAGTGGTCTCCAGGCTGCAGGGAACAGGACTGGCATGCGCCTGACGTGGGCTGCAGAGCACTGCCCCAGGGTGACTTCCTGGACCTCAGGGCTCCTTGGTAAAACAGGGACAGCACCGACCCCGCTGCTGGCTCTGTGGCACCCAGTTCCACTGCTCTGCCTGCCGTGTGCCTGGCTCCAGGCATCTCTGCCATTTTATCCTGACTGTCCCGTGGGCAGGCAGTGGAAGGAGGACTCTGATGAGGGACTGCCTGCGGTCAGTCCGCCAAGTGATCTGTACACAGTATCTCATTTAATCCTCACACTGCATGGAGAGCAGGATGGGCATGCCCGTGGTGCCGGAGGCTGGAGGGTGTGACTGATGGCCAGGCACTGAGGACTTCAGAACACCCAGATGCTTCAGCAGATATGGCTTCCTAACCCCGTGAATATAACGAAGCCACTGAATTGTGCGCTTTGGAAAGGTGAGCTGGCTGCAAAGGTGCACACCTGTAATCCCAGCTGCACAGGAGGCTGAGGCAGGAGGATTGCAGGTTCTAGGCCAGCCTCAGCAACCTGGACCCTATCTCAAAAAAGTGCTGGGGGTGCAGCTCAGTGGTAGAGGACTCCTGGGTTCAATCCCCAGCACCACACGAGAGAATTTTAAGAATGAGAAGGAACAAATTACAGGTTGAGCATCCCTAATCCGGAGATCTGAAATGCTCCA
This sequence comes from Sciurus carolinensis, assembly GCF_902686445.1. Lineage (NCBI taxonomy): Eukaryota > Metazoa > Chordata > Mammalia > Rodentia > Sciuridae > Sciurus > Sciurus carolinensis. Next base: position 66,588,165 of record NC_062228.1, on the reverse strand, counting down.
AAATCCAAACCTTTTTGACTGGCAACATGATGCCACAAATGGGAGCTTCCACTCCTGACTTCCTTCAGTAGGCTGCAGTCAACAGGCAGGTGCACTAAAAATACCACGCAGAATCACCTTCCGACTCTTACTCACGGTGTAATGTGAGACACCGTCTCTCAGGTCATATGTCTAATTACATATGCAAATGTATATCTCATCATATATGCAGGTAGTCCAAGACCTGAAATTCAGAAAGACACCTGTTCCCGTGCATTTTGGATAGTTGGTACCCAACCTGTACTAGCGTCAAGAACGAAGCAGGTTATAGCACTTCAGACCCCACAGATATTAAAAGCAACAAAGGAACACATCAGATACCTCCGTACACTTATATTGAACAACTTAGATGAAATGAACTGTTACCTTTAAAGTCAGAAACTACTAAAATCAACCAAAGAAGAAATATGAAGACAGAATGGTTCTATTAAATTAGATTTATAAAACATTCTGGAAAGTGAAACTCCAGGCCCAGGCGAATTAAATCAAATAGAAGAAAGGGAATGGTACAAGCAGAGAGAGAAGACAGACAATAGAAAACAAAGTCAAAGTTCTTTGAAAAGATTTTAAGAATTGAACTAGGGGCAGTGGTGCATGCCTGTAATTCCAGCAGCAGGGGAGGCTGAGGCAGGAGGATCACAAGTTCAAAACCAGCCTTGGCAATTTTTTGATACCCTGTCTCTAAGAAAAATAGGGTTTTTTGTTTGTTTACTTTGGGTTTTGTACTGGGGATTGAGTCAGGGGCACTCAGCCACATCCCCAGTCCTATTCTGTATTTTTATTTAGAGACAGGGTCTCACTGAGTGCTTAGCGCCTGGCTGTTGCTGAGGCTGGCTTTGAACTGGAGATCCTCCAGTCTCGGCCTCCTGAGTCACTGGGATTACAGGCTTGCTCCACTGCACCTGGCTGTAAAATAGTTTTCTTTCTTTCTTTCTTTTTTTTTTTTTTTTTCCAGTGCTGGGGATTGAACCCAGGGCCTCATGCTTATGAGGCAAGCACTCTACCCACTGAGCTATCTCCCTGTAAAATAGTTTTAAAAGGGCTGGGGATGTGGCTTAGTGGTTAAGCACTCCTGAGTTCAATCTCCAGTACCAAAAAAAGATTTTAAAAATTTATAAGGAAAAAATAACAGAATGAATCAGCTACCATTACCCTAGGTAAATGTATGATTACACAAATGGTATGCCTTTACTCCATGTACAGAGAAACAAGATGTCTCCCATTTGTTTACAATAAAAATAATAATAAATAAAAATTGATAAACCCCCAGGTAGAGACAATTCATATTGCATGCAAGATGTAATGTCATTTACAGACATCACAGAACAATTTATCATTACTTAATGATGCTTACACACCTACTGTGTGCCAGGATCTCAAGGGCCAGCTTCAGGCAGGGCCAGAAGCAGTGGTCCAGGGGGTGCCGGATGGGAGGGAGAGCAGAAGTCAGAGGAATCCAGCCACTTCCACAGTTCTGAGGGGGGTTCCCATGTGACCCGCCTGACACCATCCAGCACCACCACCCAGGGGAGACCCAGACTTGGAGAAGACCCCTGAATATGGCCTCTAAACTTCTTCCTGGTGTGGGAACGGCTGCTGTCAAGGCAGGGTTGAGGGGTCTGGAGACAAGCTACATGCCAGGTGGAACAGAGGTGCGGGGGGGGGGGGGGGGGCGGGGGGGGGGGCCGCTTGGTGGACCAGACAGAAGGAAGGGATCTTGGGAGGTGTGGACAGAAGAAAGGGATCTTGGGAGGTGTGGCGGGTCAGTCGTCCACCCTCAGGATGCAACCCAGGGCCATTCCACTTTCAGAACACAGAACTCAGTTCTGAAAGAACAGCTCCCTGAACCTGGTGACCAAAGACGCGCTTTACACAGACTTGAGATTTATTAACTTCTGGGAGAAACGAGGGAGAGGCCACTAGCCTCCCAGGTTGCCTGGCCTCCGGCTGCAGCAGGAAGGACGCCGACCCATGAGGGTCCAGAGCGGGATCAGCCTCCTAGGCGGGACCAGAGAAGTGGGGTGAGGACGCGGCCTGGGCCCTCCGCCCTGGAGGCCGCAGGACTGGCGGCCAGCCGCGCCCCTCCGGCGCTGCGCGGACCTCACGCCCTGTGCTCACCGGCCACCCGGAGCTCCACCGGGTCGCTGCGCTCCGACAGGAGGGCGCCGGGCACCCAGGAGCGGTAGCGGCAGCTGTAGTTGCCCGCGTGCTGGGGTCCCACGAACTCCAGCACCAGGTCGGCCGAGGCGCGCGGCGTCCAGAGGGTGGCCGAGGCCTCCTCCTCGCCCTCGCGTAGCAACTCGAAGGTGACGCCGGGCACGTGGCCCTCACAGTGCAGGGTGGCGTCGCGGCCCGCGGCCACCGGCCCGCGCCACAGGGCTCGGAGCTGCGGCCGGGGAGGCGGCCCTGCGCGCAGGGGCGGCGGTGAGGCCACAGCCGCCCCCAGACCCCGCTGAAGCGTCCTCTATGCCCGGCGAGTCAGCTTCCCCACCCCCTACCCCGCGCCCCGGTTGTCGCGCTGTCACGTCTGAATCTTGCCGCCGCGTCACCTCCGCCAGGACCACAGGACCCCAAGCCCGGCCTGCCCAGAGGTGTCGGGGGACCCCAGCGTGGTGGGAGGGAAGAAGCCATCCAGGAAATGCCGTTCCTCTGGGGGCCCGGGACGAGAGCGCGGGGCGGGCGGGCCCAGGTCCATCGACGTGACCGCGACAGACGTGCGTGTGGCACAGGGGACCAGAGGCGCGGGCTCCCAAGCAGGGGTTTGAATAGCATATCGGGCTCCGGCCCCCAAGCCCTGGTCAACAGCCCGACGGAATCGGGCCAGACTGGAGGCGCTGGGGGACCTCGGCGGAGAAAGGCGGAGCCACGCGCACGCCCTCCCCGCGCCGCACTCACCGTCCACGCGCAGCTCCAGGCGCGCACTGGGTGCGGAGCCTGCAAAGGGCTGCAGCGGGTCCACGTAGACGCAGCTGTAGTTGGCCGAGTCCGCGGCCGACACGTCCGGCAGCTCGAAGAGGGCCTCGGGTCCCGCGGGGCTCAGGAGGCCGCTCAGGCGTCGCCCGCCCGAATCCTCCCGCTGCAGCGCGAAGCGCAGCCCAGCCCGGGGCGCTCGGCACCGCAGCCGCACAAGCGAGCCCGGCGCGGGGCGCGAACCCTCCGGCTCCGCCTCCAGCACCGGTGCGGGCAGCGTCTCTGCGGAGGAGATGGCAGCTGACCTGGCCAAGGGCGGCTGGGCCTAGTGCGCGGCCCAGTCTTCGCCAGCTCCGGCCATAGACGTCCCGCCAACGCGCAGAACCGCCCGACTCTAAGCCCCCAGCGCTGCCCGTTTAGAATGCTGCTTAGAATCGTTTGTCCCCGAGTATGGGCGGGAAGGAGGCGGCCTGGGGGCTCCGCGCCCGCCGCCCGGCGGGACCCGGGGACAGGTGGCCCGTGCCACACCTGCCGCCTGACCCAGTCGTTCCAAGCGGGGCCTCAAGGTTGCTGCGCTCCTTGCAAGACCGGTGGGTGGACCCGCACTCCGCAGTCCCACCGATCCCACCCGTCCTCGGACTCCCGCGGGCCACGCGTCCGCTCCCGCGCCCTGCGGGGCGCCTGGCTCACCGTCGCTCCACACCAGCTCCGAGGGCGCGCTGTCCGCAGACCAGGCGGCCTCCTCAAGGTGCAGCCGGTAGCGGCAGGTGTAGGGACCGCTGTCTCCCGGGGCCACCGCGTCCAGATGGAAGAAGACGCGGTCCGGGCTGGTACTGCTCCTGGGCACCAGTAGCTCCTCTCCGCGCTGCCGCAGCTGGAAGTCGACGCCGCTCAGGGGCGCCACGCAGACGAGGGTCGCGCGGGCGCCAGGGCGCAAGACTCTGGGATACTCTCCCCTAAAATCCGGCGGCGGCGGCGTGGCTGCGAGGCACAGAGGTCGCTGGGGCGGCGCCAGGCTGCCCGGAGCCTGGGAAGCACCCTTCCTTGCCACACCCGCCCAAGCAGGGTTTGTGATGTGGGGTCAACACTCACTCTTCTCCTCGATGCTCACAGTGGCGCTGGGCTCAGAGGGGTCACCTGCGGGGTGGGTCCGGTAGCTGCAGCTGTATTTGCCAGCCCGGTGGACTTGGAAGGTGACTGCTTTGTCCTCCCCGGCCTCAGCCACCTTCAGAAACTCATCATCACCTTCCCGCCTCAGCAGGAACGTGACACCCCACAGCGCCCCCTGACACAGCAGGGTCGTGTTCAGGCCGGGTGTGATCCAGGGCACCGGCTCCGCAGAGAGCCACGGTGGGGGCAAGGACTCTGTGGAAGAGGCAGGGCGGGTGAGTGGTTCTGCGGACTTGGACACAGGCAGCTCAGCTGCACCTGGACCCCATACTCCAGATAATGAGGGACACAGGTAGGTGGTGCAGGGCAAGAGCAAGGGAAGAGCTAAGGCAGGGAAGAGCAAGCATGTAGGGAAGTGCAGTGGACCCTGAGCACTCTCTGGGGGCTCGGTCACTTGTTCTTCACAACCCTCTGGGAGCGTAGGACCATCCTCCCACTTGACTGATGGGGAGGCAGGCTCGGAGGCCAGGTGACCTGGAGGGAGACTCCCCATCCGCCCCCTGCCTCCTGGACCCCAGCCCCAGCCCTGCACACCTGTCCCAGTCACTTCCAGGAGGTTGCTCAGTTGGGTCCATCTGCCATTGCTCAGCCCTGAGCGGCAGCGGTAGAGACCCTGGTTGTCCCTTGTCACTGCTCCCAGCAGGAACTGGTGCTCGATGGCGGGCGTGTCCAGGTGCACCAGCACCTGGGTCACCCCGTCCCTAAGCAGCTGGAAGTCCCGGGTCTCCAGGCGGGCCTGGCACCGCAGCGTCACGTTGGCCCAGGGCTGCAGCAGCGAGTCCGGCTCTGCCCACAGACTGGGTTTGGTCTCATAGGCTGGGGCAGGGGGAGTGGGGTCAATGTGGTGCTGGGGGACAAGGGGTCCCCACGTCTGCGGCCCACCACCCAGGCCCAGCCCCGCACTCACCCACAGCCGCCTCGGCCGCTGGGTGCAGGGTGAGGCCTGTGGAGACAGCACCATGATGCTCCATTCACACAGCCCTGCCCCCAGGGACCCCAGACCCTGTCCCCAGGGGCCCCAGACCCCTGCCCCCAGGGACCCCAGACCCCAGCCCTTACCCCAGAGCAGCAGGAAGGCCACCAGCGCAGACATGGCCGTGCCCCCACACTCCACGGGCCGTGACAGTGGTTGTGTAACTGCAGGTGGCCTGGGGCACTGACCTCATCCTTGTTTGTCCTTCCCAGAAGGCAGAGACGGAGGCTTTGGGGTTGGGGACAAGGGTGAACCTCCCAGGCAGCCACAGGGGCTTGAGCAATAGTCCCATCAATGGATAACCAATGACTGTCATGTGCAGCACTGGGGTCTTTCCTGGGAGGGACTGTCCTCTCCTGCTCCATCACGCCACACCACACAGGGACACCAGAGGTGGGGCCCTGTGTTTGGATTGAGTAACCTGGGCTGCCTGGAGGCCTAGGAGCTGCGGCATCTGCATCAAGGGCCACCTGTACCCAGGACACTCAGTTCAGACTTGGGTTTCCAGCCTCTGCTGTGGACACTGCCTGAGGTCCCCAGTGACTGACCAACTGACCCATGGCCTCCAGCCAGCCCTCACCGTCCCTAGACGTCTGCTGAGCCTGGCCTTAGGTGGACAAGTGTAAAAGCTGACTCTGGAGGATCCTGATTGTAAGGGGTCCCACGGAAACCACGCCGGACACGGGAAATCACATAAGGGAGTTTATTAAGCAAAAAGAGTGTCTCCCTGCAGGGTAAGAGAGAACATGAGAGGAAAGGAAAGGGAAAGAAAGGGTGCGCACTACAGAGAGTGGAAAAGCCAGGATAGAGAAAGTGAGGAGGAGAGACAGAAGGATGAGAAAAGATGGCGGGTAGCTACAGTGAAGCAACTCAATTCTGCCGGGCTAATAGGATAATGGAGAAGGATACTTGCAAGCCGACTGACGAACCAATAGCTAGCTAGGATGTTCACAGACTGACAAGTGGTTGGGAAGCGAGGAAAATGGCTGCACCAGAAAGGTCAGGGGGAGCAGCTTTGTACATTACATCCCCCCGTTTCTGTTTTTATAAGAAAATCTTTTGCTCTCCTGTTCTTTCTGAAGCCTTCTCTCTCCTTCCTGCCTAAGTGACTGGGGCTGGTTTTGCAGGTGAGATGTAAAAAGTCCATTCTCCCAGGGACAGTCTTCAACTTGCAGACTTCCAGAGGCAGATGGTTTTCATGGACTTCATTTCCTCGATTTGACTGATCCCCTATTTCTATACTAACTGCCTGTCCCCAATTCTGGCTTCATTCGCCCCTCTAATTCTAGGAACTCCTTCACTTCACTGCTGTAGGGAAAGGGGGTGGATGACCAATCTGGCTTCTTCAAGCTGGAAGGGGGCAGCGTGGGGCAAGCAGTTTGGAGTTCCCTTTTTAGAAATCGGGTCAATTGAGGGGTCCAAGGTAGAGGTTTGGTTGGGGAAGAGCAGGTGGTACAGGCATCTGGGGAGGGGTGCTTCTATGAGAGAAGAACAAAAAGACATGAGTACTGAAATGAGATTGATACAATATAAAAGTCGCGGAATCTGGAACATGCCAATGAATATCTTAAAGATGACAGAAGCCAATAATTCCTCACCAGGGGGTGGAAGAACTGAGAAGTTGTTCCCATAACAAGGCCTAGCAAAGGCTGGAGGGGACAAGGCCTTTATTTGGGAACTTCAACATTGTCCAGGTTATCAGGAATGTAAACACAACATTTAGTAGAAATACTAGCAAACATAGATTAAGCCTACCTGTGACTGTAGGCCTTAAACTGACTAAAACTTCTGACTCTGGCAGTTTCTCTTGATAGTTATCAGGCACATCTGCCTAAGAATCTCTCTTTTGTAGCTTTTAGTCTTTATTCTAGTGGGCTAACACAAGTGTACATCTTAAGTTACATTTAAGTATTATTTCCTTTAAATTTCCAAGAATGGCTATATTTTGGTTTTAACTGCTTTGCTGGGTGTTTAAGATCAAGTTGGTCAAAGTGACCTGTTCCTGTCTGTTAAAGAGTCAGCTGAGTTCCCACAGGGGTCACTCATAGAGAACTTAAGAGCAGCTTCTTAGCTCCATTAGTGCCATTGCTTAGGCAGGGTCTCCTCGATGAGGTGGATTCCCTTGGAAGCATTAGGGGTGTCTCCCTTTTTCCATGACCCTCTTCTGTAGTAGGTGCATGGAGTGACTTTTCATTCTCTAGTGGCCTCAACAATCTCCTTGATCAGGAGGTTGTGTGACCCACCCAGAGTTGCAAAGCTCCTTAGAGAAGTCCTCTTGTTCCCTGGTTTCAGGCTAACTTTGAGGGCAAGACCCAAATATGGACTTTTCTTGACCTCTGTATTTAATCTCAATCTCTAAGTTTGATTTTAACCATCAAGCAAGCCAGTCTCACCAGTCATAAAGCAAGAGTGCTGGACTTTAACTTCAATATCTACAACTTTAGTTATTTACCCCCTTTTACAACAAACATCAAACTTCTGAACACAAACTTTAAATGAGTTAAAGTCTGGCTTACTTTGGAGCCATTCTAATGTGTAGCAGGGTTTTGAGGCAGAGCCTTATCTCAGGTAAGGTGGGGCTTTTTGCAAATCTTAGGTAAAATGTTCTAATCCTGAAGCTAATTTTTCCTCTTTTGCCATGACCAGCATGACCAAATTCTCAAGTTCAGTGAGGGGCAAAGGAGTATTAAGCTGAGATCAGATGGAGCTGTGTTCTCTGATGGAAATGCAGATCTAAAGAGTTATGTCAGCTATCTTTATATATGTATGTAAGCATTATTCTTTGTTTATTAACATAACTTTTTTCAGAGCTGCAAAGTGCAATGTTAGGAGCTCTGTGTAGCTCTTAAGGAAGTCCACTGTTCAAAGTTACTGTAAGGTGGGCAGGAACCAGAGAAGGGAGCTGATGAAACACTGGTTATCTAGCAAAAGAATTCCTTCCATGGGCTGGGGAGATAGCTCAGCTGGTAGAGTACTTGTCTTGCAAGCGCAAGGCCCTGAGTTCGATCCCCAGTACCAAAAAAAAAAAAAAAAAAAAAAAAAGAATTCCTTCCTGCCCAAGAACTGTGTGCCTGAGATCAATGTACTGCCACAGCAGTTAGGTATCTTGTGCCCCTGCACAGGACCACTCCCAGGCACCAGGCATGCCACAGTCATGAGGTCATCAGAGACCCCAATCTCAGTCACTATTGTCCCATTTTTGCTACTGTGCATTACACTCTTTCTTAAATGTTATTTTAAGAAGTTTACATATATTGACTCCTGAGTCTATATGAACATTAGTTAACACAATTTAACATTATATCAAACATGAATTAAAGAAAGGCTGAGAGAGCTTTTAAGTTTCCTTTTGTGTGGCAAAGTGGCAAAATGCTTTCATGTTTAAACTTAAGTAAATCAGGCTTTCAATAACTTTTAGAAATACATTTTACAAATTTTATATATACCCTATTGATGACAGGTCCTATATAGAACATTAAATGATGAGTTTAAAATTACCATTACAGACAAGTTTAATTTGGAGAATAGCAGCTTGATATATTTTCTGCTTTAAAGGCTTGTATACCTGGAAAATATGAACACATTTAATATACAAAGAATAATGTTTTTAAGTATGTTACTCCATGGAATAACTTTGTAAATTAATTAGATGTCTCTAACAAACACGTTTGAGTAATCCCATACATGTCAATTCTAATTCACTCATCTTATTGTAAAAAAAAAAAAAAAAAAAAAAAAAAGATATCAGACAAGTGTAAAAAAAAACAAGATGTCAGACAAGTGTAAACAGTATTTGCCATCTCTTTCCTGTTGAAGAAAAGTCCTAGAAAAATTGATGTTAGACATTTTATAAACATCAACATTTTATTAGTGTGACCACCTAGAGACTTGTGATTTAATTTTAAAGACATTTTACTTCTATTAGTTTACCCAATTTAAAGTGAACCTCTTTAAATCACGTGAATTAAAAATATTTGGATCCATTTTTTAAATTTTAAATTTTATGCACGCTTATATTTAACCCAAAAGTAAAGGCCTGGTAATATTTATCTCCATTGCAATGTAACAGGTGTTCAAAAATAACTCGAGAGTTGGATAAAAAGAACTGATCAAAAATCAGTAACCTAGGTATATAGGATCAAAATTGTGAGCTCAAAAATATAGCATTTAAGAAAAACAAAAGTCCTAGAAGAAAAATGATAATGGTCATTAATTATAGCATGAGAAAATGGGAAAGAGAAAGGCAGAGAGAAGAGGAAAAGGGAGAGATAAAGTGTGTTGCAGCCCAAGAAAATTTAAAATGGACACTTTTTTCCCTTGGGTTTGAGACTGGTCTCCCACTGCGCCTTCCTCCATTTACATTTCAACGTAAGCCTTGACTGAGATCTGAATCCGAAAGGGGCTAAAATGTTCTAACAGAAACTTGATGCTTAGGTCCTTTTAACCCTTTTTCCTGGTTAGTAATTAATTTAGGTTTGGATGCAGAAAATTGTCAAACAATTATCTCCCACTACTTGTGGGGAATGGGGCTGCTTATGTTACATGGGGAAGCAGGAGAAGACGGAGAAGCAGGGTCTGGAGGCGCTTGAGCCTGCAGGAAGAGCCAAGAAGCAAGAAAGAAGAGACTTGAAGATAAGGAATCCCTTTCCATCTGCCCGCTCGCTCACAGAAGCTGTGTGCCATTACACAAACGGATTTTGATGGCTTTAAGCCTGGGGTCGGGCGAAGGGTTCCCAGGGTTGAATCTGCCAGATTGGAGGACCCAGATTCCATGATGGAGGCTGATACAGCCGAGTCTGTGCCCCGGCGTCCCGAGGCCACAGAGTAGTCGACCGGAGACAAGAAGGCAGCACATAGATGGTGTCGTCACACAAACATCAATGTGTGTGCCAGGCAAAAGCTGAGAAGAGTTGAGGACCTGATATCAGGGTTTTCGAGTGCGAGTGTGCGAGCGTGAGATGAGCCTCAACCCTGAGAGAGAATCTCCACCATAAAATCAGGAATCCACCTGGCAGATAAGACTGACTATAGGGGCCAGCCGTAACTATAAAAGTTGTGGCTGGGGGTACCCCCACCCCTCAGCTGCCTGGAGGGTATAAACCGACCTAGGAGAACCCGCCTAGGGGACTCACCAACCTGAAGTCTGGGGATGAATGCAGAGCAGAGCACCCAGGCAGAATGGAAGGTGGGGCCGTGTCCAGGGGCACTGGGGCGTCGGTTGGGGTTCCACTTGCTTAAGAGACAGTGGAAGATCCCATCCGAGTCACGGCACCAATGTAAGGAATCCCACGGAAACCATGCTGGACACGGGAGTTTATTAAGCAAACAGAGTGTCTCCCTGCAGGGTAAGAGAGAAAATGAGAGGAAAAGAAAGGGAACGAAAAAGGGCGCAGGCTAGAGAGAGTGGAAAGCTAGGAGGACAGAGAAAGTGAGTAGGAAAGAGAGAAATGTGAGAAAAGATGGCGGGGTAGCTACCATGAAGCACTTGAATTCCGCTGGCTAACAGGGGACCAATAGCCGAGAAGGATACTTGCAAGCCAACTGATGAACCGATAGCTAGCCAGGATGTTCACAGACTGACAAGTGGTTGGGAGGGGGGACAAGGGCAGACCAGAAAGGTCAGGGGGCGCAGCTAGGGGGACTTACAGTCTTTCATTAGGCTGCAGCTCTCAGCATTCTGTCACTGCACCTCTGAATAGTGAGGCACAGGCAATTCCCACACGGGGGCTTTTGTTTTTGTTTTGAGACAGGGTCTTGCCAAGTTGCTGAGGCTGGCCTTGAACTTGTGATTCGTCCACACAGCCCCGCGACCTCTTGGGTGCTCTGGCCCGCGGTTACTACTGCTGTCCCTGCGATCAGATGCTAGCGCCCAGGTGGAAAAGGTCCCAGTGCAGGCGGAACCTGTGTGCAAAGGGTAGGTGCAATAAAGGCCGCAAACGTGCGAGGTTTCCAGCACAACGCCCTGCCCACCGGGCGAGCGCGGTGCCAGCGCTGCGGCCTCCCAGCTGTCGCCCACCACCCGGCAGCAGGGCGCCCTCGCCCGCCTGCCGCCCCTGGCGCTCCCGGAGGTTGGGGCGTCGCTGAAGGCGCGGCCGCCGGCAGCACAGCGTAAGGTGCGTAAGGTACCAGCATGCGTGCTCAGGTGCCGCACCAGGCTGCGGTGCGCGCGAAGCCTTGCCGTGGTCCCGGCAGATGCAGGGCTGCTCGCGAGTGCAGGCGCCGGTGTGAGCAGCTCTGAGCTGCCCAGTCTCGCGGCACTCAGGGCGGCGCAGGGCCGCTGGCCCGCCTGCGCGCTGGTGCTGTACCGGCGCGAACGGCCGGGCCTCGCTCCGCTGCACGCTTGGGGTCCGCGCAGCTGTGCACTCTGGCCGGGCCGTGCCGCAAGCGGGCGCGCAGCGGGTTCTCGCCCGTGCGCACGCGCGGTGCCCGCGAGGGGCGAGAACAGGCCCAAGGCCTCGGCGCACCGGACGGCTTCTCCCCGTCCAGCGCCAACGGCGACCTCAAGTACCCTCATCACCCAAGTCCCCGCGGGGCTCCCGAGCGGCAAGGGGCGGCGGACCATCCCGGAACCACGGTGGTGGCGCTCGGCAGAGTGTCTTTTGGTGGCGGTAGAGGCCAGAGCAGCACACGGAGGCCTTGCCGCCAGTGTGGCTGCGCTCATGCTGCAGAAGGCTGGAGGCGCGGGAGAAGGCCTTGCCGCCAGTGTGAATGCGCTCATGCTGCAGAAGGCTGCAGGCGCGGGAGAAGGCCTTGCCGCACTCTTAGCGGGCGCACAGCCGGGCGGGAGGGTCTGGGGTGCTGGCGCGAGGGCCTGAGGCCTGGCTGCACGCAGGACGCACTGGGGGGCCCTGCCGCCCGGCTGCTGCTCTTCCGCGATGAGGCGCTTACCACAACCGGCACGTGGGTGGGGCCCGCGCTGGGTCGCTCCACTGAGGGGACCCACGGGAGAGAAGCCAGTGGCGGGGTCCTCTGGTAGCTCTGGGTGCCTGCCCCCAGGTCGCAGGGTTGACAGTCTACGTGGACATCCCAAAGCTGTGCCGGAGAGCAGTTCCATTGCCAAACGAGACCACCACAGTGGTCATGCACAGGGGCCTCTCCCCCTGCTGGGCTCCAACACTGACCCGCTTGCGGTCCCTGAGGGGTGATCAGTTCTGGGTCCTGAGAGGAGGCAGGGCCACACAGCTCCTGCACCAGAGGTCCAGGACCCGAGTTGCCGTGGATCCTTGTGCTGGGGCTCACACCCAGGATGCAGCCCCAGGAGCCCTCTCCTGGGGAAGCGTCCTGCCTCCAGCCACCCCCTGGTCCCCCGGTGAGCCGGTCATCTCCACCAGCCCGAGGAAGCTCCCTGGGGATCAGCCTTGGGTGCTTCTTCCGGCACAGCCTCTGGGGCCTCCACACTGGGGCCAGCCCCCAAGGTAGATCCTGGTTGTGGGATCTGGGAAAGCAGCAGAGAAAGGTTGGCAGTTCCCAAGAGGAGAGTGGAGAACAGGGCCAGAATGAACACCTCACAAACACGTCCACTGGGCAGGGGGTCCAGGCTGAGAGCCACAGGAACTCTGCACCAGTACCTCCTGTCCCCCTCCAGGCATGTGCTGTCCCCAGTCACTACCCAGACCTCAGAGAACAGCTCTCCTGGCTCCCCCTGCTCCCCAGAATAAACCCTAGCTTGATACCTTGTCAGGCCCCCTCCTGGCCACCAGTCCCTGGAACAAGCCCGTTGCTCCAGATCCTCCTTGCTCCCTTGATGAGGCTTGGCCACTCAGCTGCTATGGGGTGCAACCTAAGCACAGACCCATCTCCACTGAGAAGTCCAAATCTGAGAGTCTTTATTAAGCCGGCCGGCTGACTGTCTCACACAATGCCCCAAAAAATGGCTATTGGGAGAACAGCCCCGACCACAGGGTTGTAGGGGTTCTTATACCAAAAATCACATTAATCATAAGTGTCTGTTACTATGATTTGAAATTACAAACCAACATCATGAGATCATCAACAGAGGGGGAAGTGGGTCAGAATGACCCTTACCTAGGTACAAACTAAAGAATGGTTACTAACATCTATTATGGGGTGCAACTTAAGAGCAGACCGATCACCACTGAGAAGTCCAAATTTGAGAGTCTTTGTTAAGCCGGCCGACTGACTGTCTCACACAATGCCCAAAAAAATGGCTATTGGGAGAACAGCCTCAATCAAGGGTTGTAGGGTCTTATACCAAAAATCACATTAATCATAAGTGTCTGTTGCTATGATTCAAAATTACAAACTGACATCATGAGATCATCAACAGAGAGGGAAGCGGGTCACCTAGGTACAAACTAAAAAATGGTTACTAATAACCACACAATTACTGCTACCTGGTACACTGGTTAGGAGCAATAGGAATCAAAAGAGCATTTCTACATAGGAGTTGTCATTCTGTATTGTTAAACATGTCACACCAAGTAACTGATGATGGGCACAGAGGTGGGGTGTTCCCATGGGAGAAGCTTATTTCCGACATAACACGGAGTCTCAGAGCAACATGGAGTCTGCTTAGTCATTTCCCCCAGAGTCTGGCCTGTAACATGCTCATGGCGCCAGGTCTGTCAGCCCGTCACACAGCTACCATCCTCCGCTCTTCCTGGAAGTGTGGCGTGGGGCTCACAAGCAGCGGAGTGCTTCACCAGGTGTACCAGATTGCAGAGCCCAACACTGGCCTTCCCTTTCCCACTCCAACCAGTAACTGGGGCCCCGTCAGGCCTGGCAGCTTCATCTAGAAAAGAGCCTCGCCCTTGAGGTACCTGGTCACATCGGGGGCCAGCACCCTCGGCACCCCGTAAGTGCAGACGCAGGGCTGGCGCTTGCCCTACTACGTTCAGCTTCCGCATGGCCCTGTGAGTTCTCCCTTACTGCAGTAACAAACTGGCACCAAGTTGGTGGCCCAAAGCCGTGCGGGTTATGTCACAGCGCGGGGGGCCAGGCCTCTGGAGGCTCTGCGGGATTCCCGGCTCGCCCTTTCCGTTTCTGGAGACCAGCAGTGAGACATCTTCAGCTCGCTCTGGCTCTGTGGTCGCTTCCCTTTGCAGGCTGTGGCCCTGTCCCTCTCAAATGAGGACCCCTGCAGTGACACTGGGCCCACCAGGGATGACCCAGGAGAGGCACCCACCTCCAAGGCCTGTTCTCACCACTCTGTTCCTCACAGTGTGGGGGTGCTGGGGCAGGAGGACATGCACAGCTCTGGGGGTCACTTTCCTGCCCGCTACAGTGGCCTTTTCTGAGCACCTCCTATTGTTTATTGGGAAGACAGTAGATGCCATCCGGGGGACACAATGCCAAGGCTCAGGTGCCCTCACCTGGGAGGTCTCCCAGCAACACAGTGTGGCACCGAAGGCCCACCTGGTGGGCAGGCCGATTGCTTATGGGGAGATCCAGCAAACAGCGAGGAGACAAGTGTGGACCTGTGGAGAGTCACAAGCAATGAAAGGGACAGACCAGAGCAAGCCCTGTGGCCTCGCGCTAGACTCAACATCGGTGTGAGCTCCCGGTTTCTAATGTGCACTGAGCCAAGCTGCAACACGTGTGAACACACACACATAAATACAGGTCTCCCGAGTCAGCAGCACTGCCCAAAAGTGACCCAGGGAGAAGAGGAGGTGGAGGGTGCATTGGAAATGAACTGCTCCACTGCGCTAGTCCTTTTGATTGTTTATTTCAACACAAGACCTCGCTAAGTTACCAGGCTAGTCTGAACCTGTGATCCTCCTGCTTCAGCCTCCTGAGTTGCTGTGACTGTTTTATTTTTTTGATACCAGGGTTTGAAGCCAGGGGCACTTAAACAACTGAGCCACATCCGCAGCCCTTTATTTTTTGGGGGGAGGCGGGTACCAGGAATTGAACTCAGAGGCACTCAACCACTGAATGAAATTCCCAGTCCTTTCTTATGTTTTACTTAGAGACAGGTCTCACTGAGTTGCTGAGGCTGGCTTTGAGCTTACAATCCTCCTGCCTCAGCCTCCTGAGCCGGTGGGATCACAGGTGTGGGCCACCACGCCAGGCTGCACATCACCGTGACTTCAGGCGTGCACCACCACACCCAACAAGGACTTGCATGCCTTATCAAGCAATCCCACCAACAACACTCACAGGAAGTCAGAGAGCCGGCCTATTCAAGAGCCTGCCCGAAAGAGGGAGAGCTTTCTGTAGGTTTTTGTTTCCAGAACAAAGAAGGGTCTGTCCAGCACAACCTTTGGGAGACCTGGATGGCTGGTGTCAAGGTGGAATGGAGGTGGAGGCCCCGGCCCACCGCTCCCACTCCCAGGGCCCCATGGTCCCCTGTGGGTGTGCTGGGATGGAACCCAGGCACGTCTGTGCTCCCTTGACGTGGAAGGCAGCTATTACTCTTCACATTTCCAGAAACCCAAGTCCACGTGGTGAGACTGCTACTCCACTTCTCCCACAGCCTGCTCTAGCTTTCTCTGGCAGTTCTACAAATTTTCTAAGAAGCAGTTGTCCGGGGCTCCCCGCAGCCTGAACAACTCGATGGAGAACCGAAGGGAATCGAGAGGATCTAGCCAGATCTCTCTACGTGTTGGGTCGCCTGGGAGTGACCAGACGCTGTTCCTCGCAGAACACACTGCGAGGTGCATCACTTGGACCTGCACTGATGGTCATGCCCGGGGCAATGTTCTGGGGTAAGAATCAGGCACACGGAGCAGGGGAAGACCAGGATGCAGAGCCGCACCGGTTCTTCAGGTCAGGAAGGGCTGCGGGGCAGCCTGGCCCTGTCCTGGCTTTGCTCTGTGGGAGGGGATGGCCCTAAGTTAAAGGTGACCTCACGTGTTTGGTAAGTAACTGGTCCTGGGAATCTGCCAAATAAACAAAGGTGACAATAAGGAGCAGACCCAGAAGTTTCTCAAACAGCCTTACTCTGGTCACTCATGGTGACCCTCCTGTCCCCTCCAGGCTGGATGAGAATGGTCTTAGGCCCAGGGTAGGTGGGGCCACCCCAAGCTGCAGCTCAGTCTCTAAGGTCTCTATGTACTGAGACACGGGCCCCGTCCGTACCCACCAGGGCACTAATCAGGGGCAAGTCCACAGAAACAGAGACCCTCTCCCCACGGTGGAGACTCCCACTCCGGTGCCTTGGCTTCTCCCCTGACAACCGACTTAGCTTGAGCTTGAGACCTAAGGAACAAGCTTGGAAGCCACGGGCTTCTCTGAGCATGAGGACAGCGAACAGTGGACTGTCCACATGGCCCTAAGAATGACCAGCCAGCATGCCAGCCTGTGGAAGGGCGTGAGGTACAACAGGCGCTCGGTTGAATGCACCTCTTTCCCAAACACTGTGAAGTCGTGTCTACGGGCACAGCTTCAGGCTTGCTGCTCTCTTTCTGCCCATCTGGATGTAATGACTGTGCAGCTCCCAAGAAGAGAACTGAAAAGCAACCAAGGCACAACAGGGGTCAAGCCGCCACGGAGATCATCTGCCCACCAGTGCTCAGCAGCCTCACAGCAGATGAACATGAATGTAACCTGCAAGAGAAACTGCCCAGGGCTGACGCAGCCAGCTCACGGGCCCTTGGGGAAGGCCACGTGTGGGCAGAGTCATCAAATAGTTGTAGAAGAGCAGAGACCCCCTTATAAAAACAAGAAGGTAGAGACTCTCTGATATAAAACAAACACATCTAGTTAAGACTGACCAAACCAAAATGAGTGTGAATGAAATCCTTGAGTTGTGCCAAGTTCAATCCCTAGTACCCCCCAAAAAAAGGGAGCCAGGTTTGTGGCTCAGTTGTTAGACACCCCTGGGTTCAAACCCTGGCACCAAAAGAAGAAGAAAGAAGAAAGAAGGAGGAGGAGGAGGGGAAGAAAGAAATGTCATACAGGAACAAAATACTGAAACATTCAACAAAGTGATGGGGCCTTGGAAAACATCATTAAGTGGACGAAGCAGTCAAAAAAGACCACACATTGTACAATTGCATTTATATGAAATATCCAGATAGCAAACTCACGGAGACAGAAAGTAGGTTAGAAGTTCCGGGGCCAGAGGGAGGATGCTGGGGAGCTGGGCATGGAGTCTTACTTTGGAGTGATGAAATGTTTGGGGATTACAGTGGTGACGGTCACACAGTACCGAGAATATCAAAATTTAAAAAGCCAACCTGAAATGTGCACTTTAAGATGGCTGATTTAACTTGGGCATGGTGGCACACACCTATAATCTCAGCTACTCAGGAGGCGGAGGTAGGAGAATCACAAGGGCTGGGATGTAGCTTAGTGGTAAAGTACCCCTGGGTTCAATCCCCAGTATCAAGCGGGGGGGAAAGGTGGACTTGTAATGTGATTCATATCTCAAGAAAGAAAGTAACTGCCCACCTGGCACAGTGTTCCTGCTTGCGTGTGCCTGGACGCCTGCCCGAGGGTGCAGACCTACCCTGCAACAACCCTGCCGTCTAATCCCTGCCCACAGGGACAGGACCACACACAACAGAGATGCGTTGTTTTTGTCTGGGGGGGCGGGTTTGGTACCGGGATTGAATGCAGGGGTACCTACCCACTGAACCACACCCCCACCCCATTTTATATTTTTATTTTGAGACAGGGCCTCACTTAGTTGCTCAGGCTGGCTTTGAACTTGCCATTCTCCTGCCTCAGCCTCCTGAGCCACTGGGATCACAGGCGTGCGCCACTGTGCTTGGCAGGGATATGGGGTTTTTTTGTTTGTTTTGTTTTTTGGTACTGGGGATTGAATGGATCACTGAGCCACAAGGGGTGAGTTTTTAAAGCAATATTTTCGTAATGAGAAAACAAGGTCTCCAAAAATTGCTAAGTAAAAATGAAACACTAAATCTCCCAACAGCCAAAAGACTGCACACCAGAGCAGCAACTCACATCAAAAGCTTAAGCGCTCGGTGACAGTGTTTTCTTCAGCCAGATGCCACTAATGCACCGACATCAAGATGAAACACTGCTGGAAACAAGGGGCAGCACGTCAGGGATGGGATTTCTGTTGTGTCACGCTGGAGGGCACTGCGGACGCCATTTACAGATGGGAAGCTGTACTCGGGAGGGAAGTCAGGCAGGAGCCAAGTCACAGTGCCTCACAGCTGGGTCCATCTGGTCACGGAGCCCTAAACAACCATGTTGCCTGCTGGCTCTCAGGACATCCACCAAGTTCTGCATCTACCTCCAAAGGTGTGGGCCTCTCCTTCCGGCACGCTGGTTCTGGAAAGCTGAGCAGAGCGGCCTACCGCACCTTCCTCCCTAGCCCTGGCAGCCCAAGCCCTGCCTCTGGGCACTGTAGGAGGCTGCTGTTTGTGGTGCTGGGATCAAATGCAGGGCTTCTCACATGCCAGCAATGTACCACATCCCCAGCTCTGGACACTGTAGGTTCTGTAGACTTCCCTGGTTGTCCTGGAGAAACCCTGACAGAGGTTTCTCTACGTGCTGGGGAAGCCACCAGGACCCTCTGCTGATGCAGTCTGGAGACACTGCCAGGCTGGGAACACGGGTCCCAGCCAGAGGAGAGGGCGCTCCCCAGCCATGGATGCTAGTGAGAGGGCTCTGCTCCCCGCAGCGAAGGCTGCGCTCCTCTCCAGGAGCACCGTGCAGGACGGCAGATGCTCACCTCTGTGTGTCTCGACCAGGTCGCAGCTCGGACCACCCTGGGGAAAGGCCGGACTTCCAGAGTCTAGTGACCCGGAAGCACCACAGCCAGCTTCTGCTCTCTCTGATGCAAGGCCAGGTTGCTGTGCCCCAGGTGTGAGGGACAGTGGCCCTGCTCCTGCCCCGGGACTTCTCGCAAATGCTGCCCCCTGAGAGGTCACGGTCTCTGTCTTCACCAGGCCAGAACAGAGCCCGGGTCAGCACCCAGCCTCACCTCCTGACCCCCAAGGTACCTGAGGCCTGAGGACTCTCTCGGGTCGGAGTGACACCTAGGACAGTCTGACTACCAGGATGGACAGCCTGGGACGTGAGGTCTACCAGGACTGGGCAGGTCCCATAGAAAGCTCTAGCAGGTTACACAGTGTCCCCAGAAAAGGCACATTCTTGCCCTAATCCCCAGAACTTCTAGGTTTGACTCTACTTGGCAAAAGGATCTTTGCAGATTCAATGAAGCACCTTGAAGATCCTGAATAGCCTGCACAGACCCTAATTCCAAAGACAAGTGTCCTGATGAGAGGGAGGTAGGGGGGTTTCAGATGCGGAGGAGGAGTGTGAAAATGGCCAGATGCCTCCTCGCTTCTCCAGCTGCAGACGGAGGCGCGCAGACCCTGTCTGGGGTCTCAGAGCATGTGGCACTGCCAACATCCCAGCTTCAGACCCTGGCCTCCAACACTGTGAGAATGAATTTGTTGTTGGAAGTCATCCAACTGTGGTAATCAGCCACACGAGACTCACAGACGCTGGTCCAGCACCCTGGACAGAGTGGACAGAGTGGCTGGGCTGTGCACCGGTGCTGCCCGATGCCTGGACAAACTGTCAGGAGGACGCCAGGTGTTCCCGGGAAGAGCAACATCCTGCACCTGGCAGAAACAGCCTTAAACTCACGGGAGGTGGGGACTGAAGGGTGTCAGTCATATGTACACGGTATTTCCAGAAAAGTCCTCGGGCGCCCTGCTCCCATGGTGAATATCTGCTCATTCATGTGCTTTAAAAAGAACCTGTGGCCAGGTGCAGTGCTGCATGCCTGTGATCCAGGGGGCTGAGGCAGGAGGACCACAAGTTCAAAGTCAGTCTCAGCAACTTATGGAGAACCTGTCTCAAAATAAAAAATAAAAGGGCTGGGGATGTCACTCAGTGATTAAGTACCCCTAGATTCAATCCCTGGTACAAAAAATAATAATAAAGAAAAAAATAGAAAACAAAAAACAAAAACCTGCCCTGTGGTAATCGGTAATTCCCAGGAGGGGAGAAAGTACCAGGGGCCATGAAAGCAAACCAGTGGCTTGGCCAAAATTCCTCAGGAATCATTTGTTTGTTTGTTCACAGTGCTGGGGATTGAGCCCAGGACTTCAAGCCTGCTAGGCAAGCATTCTATCACTGAGCCACACCCCCATTCCTAATTCAAGAATCTTGAAAGCTGTAGAAAAAGAAGAGGCAGAAAGCAAGGAATTTCAGCAAGAGTTGAAGGCATCTAGGTAAGTGGGTGAGGTAGTCAGAGGGTACTTGCCTGTCCTCCCCCACTGTCTTAACCTCAGTGCAGGGCTCATTTTGAAATTCTGACCTCTAAGCTGCAAGATAATGTGGGTTTTATTATGCCACTAAGTTTGTGGTAATTTCTTACAACAGCAAACAGGAAACTAATACAGTCTCCATGAGGCTAGAGGGTCTGACAGTTTTTAAAATCTCTGACCCATGTCCCTTTTGTGCAGAGTAAAGGCAAGCCTCAGGCCCAGAGCCTCTGCCTTCAACCTCACTGAGCACAATAACTACAGTAGTTCTATGTACGTAAGGCCCGTGTTTCCAGCACGTGAGGCTCCCTCCCCACCCCCAGTACTGGGGGTTGAACCCAGGGGCTCTCTATCAGTCCTTCTCGTTTTTAATTTTGAGACGAGGTCTAAGCTGCCCAGGCTGGCTGCAACTTGGCAGTCCTTCTGCCTCAGCCTGCTGAGTAGCAAGGATCGCAGGTGAGCTCCACTATGCCTGGCCAGCCTCCCGTATTCTTTACCAGCTAACCTTAAGTGTGGGATTAGACTGGATCCTGTTCTTCATCACCACCCACACGGGCACTCTCCCCGCTCACCAGATCCACAGGCATCCTGATGACACAGGGTCCCAATCTGTAGCTGAGCAGACTGAACCTAGAAGAGGCTGTCACCCAGCAGGTGGACTGGCCCAGGCACCTGCCCCTGGGAGCCCATGCTTGGACACGCTC
The DNA here is from genome assembly GCF_902686445.1 of Sciurus carolinensis. Lineage (NCBI taxonomy): Eukaryota > Metazoa > Chordata > Mammalia > Rodentia > Sciuridae > Sciurus > Sciurus carolinensis. Next base: position 66,567,214 of record NC_062228.1, on the reverse strand, counting down.
CACAGGCAGCAGGAGGCCTAGGGCAGTGGGCAAGTTCAGCCTGTCTGCCTGGTGCTGTGGCAGGGCGAGACAGCAGACCTGCAAGAATTGAAGAGTCAATATACCTATTCATTCATTCATTCCGCGCCTTTATTCCAGCAGGCCTGGAGGCAAGGCAAGCCCTCCTGTAACTACAACCCATAATTACATGGTTACTGGGCAGGAAGCATTTCCTATGAAGAGAGAGAGGGCTGAGGGACAGAGTCGCTCTCTGGGTTCTGCCATGCCCAGGGGAGAGAACCACTTATTGTTCACAGAACAAATACATCATGGGCACTGTGTATGTTCAGGGGCCCCCAGAGATGTGGCAGACACAATGCAGGGGGATGGGGAAGACAGCCGAGGCAGGAGAGACCACACTTGGGGCAGTCATCTGGGACTCCCAGCCTCACCACCTTCTTTGTGACCTTGGACCACGTGTGATTTCACCTCTCTGGGCCTCTCTGACTGTAAAATTAGTATGTCCACCTCATAAGCTTGTTCTTAAGAGCAAGCAATCTGGTTCCTAGACTCCTAATGTCCATGTGGGATTAAGGAGCTGCCTACCCCAGAATGATTCCCAACTAGGAGGGGACAAGGGAATGAGGTGGCAGGCATGGCATCTCAGGTTGTCACCATGAGGTTATCAGGAAGAGTCTCACTCAGGTGACATGGAAGGAAAGGCTAAGCATGGCAAAGGTAGCCTTTCAGCATCTGGGGTATATTAGTGTCCTGTGCCTGCAGTAATAAATCGCCACAAACTTGGTGGCTTTAACAATTTATTGGACTGGGTTTGTGGCTCAGTGGTAGAGCACTTGCCTAGCACGTGGGAGGCGCTGGGTTCGATTCTCAGCACCCCATAAAAAACAAAATAAAGGTATTGTGTCCATGTACAACTAAAAAAATAAAAATAAAAAAAACCCCGGCAATTTATTGAGTTCTGAAGGTCAAAAGTCCATAATCAAGGTGTTGTAAGGGCACATCGTCTGTGGAGGACCCTTCCGTGCTTTTTCCAACTTCTGGTGGCTTCTGTTCCACGGCTCTGTGGTCACGTGACTGTCTCCCCCACGCTTTCTTCCCATGTGGTTTTGGGCACTAGCCCCTCTCTCTTCTTCTTAAGGACACTTGTCAGCCCCTCCCAGGCTGACCTGGGTAGCGAGCCTTCTGGGACCAGCTGGCAGAAGCGACAGAGCTGGGGCGACAGGGGCCTGAAGGGGAACCAGACGGGGAACGGTCCCGTAATTTCAGAAGTTTTTGGACTGCAAAGCCGAAGTCATGCTAATTGAAAACGGCAGCCCAGGAGGCGGGGACACAGACAGGGTTCCCAGCGATGAGCACCGAGATAAAGGGCTCCCCGAGGGACCCAGTCTGCCTGCCCTGCTCCAGATGCCCCGACCCGGAGATGGGTCGCACAGCTCCAGCATGTGGTCTGGCTCCCACCGCCGTGAACCCGGTCCTCCAGGACGCGAAACTACGGCAGCAGAGGCGGCGGTGGCGCGGGAAGCCCGGCAGCCGATCACCGGAGTGGTCACTGTCAGCGGCGGCGCATGCGCGCGGCGACGCGGACCCGGCGGAGAGCAGCGTCGGCCGCATCTCACTCCGCCAACGCGGGGGCGCGGCGCGTGTGTCCTCGGGAAGCAGTCGTGAGGACAGCAAAGAACGACAGGGTGCCGAGCCAACTGCCCGGCCTGAGGGATCGCAGCCCGGACTTCTGCCCTCATTAGATATGGCGGTGTTGGCCTCGGCTATCTCTGCGCTTGCGCACAGACCCCCGAGCCCGGGCAAGTGCTTCTTCTTGCACACCCGCCAGGCGCGCTGTGGGCCCGCTTTTGCGAGTGCGCGTGCGCGGCGGACGTGCGCGCTCCGTCTGAAGGGCAGGCTGCCTTTATCCCCGCACCGGATTGGTCCTTGACCGCGCTACGCTCTTGTGCGCGCGCGTTGCCTCCGCTGACCCGGAAGTTTTCTCTACACTTAAAAGCGTCGGCCGGCTCCACGCGGCCTCTTCCTGTCTGTGCCAGGGCGGCGCGTGGAGCACGCGGCGCGACCGAGGCTCCCCGGCTGTGCTCTCAGGTTAGCTGCAGAGGGTTCTGGGTTCCGAGGGGCAGCCTAGGGTCTCCCGGAGGACGCGGGCGCGCCCGGGGCCTACGTCTTCGGTGCTCGGCTCCCCCTCCTTCCGGAAAGTGGGTGCCTCGGAGACGCGCGGCCCGCGCCGCTCGGAGCCGCGGTGGGCCTGCACCGCCGCGGACCCTGGTTTTGGGTTTGCGGCTGCACATCGAGACCGGAAGTTTCCGTTTTCGTAGTTCTGTGATCACGCTTTTGCCCTGTCCCCGTTTTCTCCATAGCGTCCCTTAGTGTCCGCCTAGTATCGAGCCAGGATGGAAACTGGCCTCGGTTCTGCCGCAGGATCCGTACGGTGGTCCTGTCTGTCAGATGGCGTTAACACCTCACGGATGAGCAGACGGTTCAGAGCAGCTTGTGTTCTCTGAGTGAACGTGGCACGGCCTGTGTTTAGTTCCCGTCAGATACGACGTCAGGGTGCTTAGCGTTCCTGCTAAGCCACTGTAGCGTGTTCCTGCAGCACCTGTGCACAGGGTGGCTGCCTGGTCTCGGAACCAGTGCTCCCGAGTGAGATAGGTGCTTCTCAACAGTGCGTGGTTTTCTAGGGCCGGGAAAGCGGTCCCTCCTAGCGATTCACGTCACCCCTAGGATGAGGGTCAGCCTCAGGTGGGAGTAGGTGTGCCTAGATGTTCAGTGAATTTTGGCCCCTTCTAACTCCCGTAGGATGGGGTCAGCCTCAGGGTTGGAGCCTGTGCTCCAGGCGGGTGGACTCTGCTTATTTCCGTTCTCACCCTGTGCCCAGGATGACGGAGTGGGAGACAGCCACACCTGCAGTTGCAGAGACCCCCGACATCAAGCTCTTTGGGAA